>NC_137468.1:147672753-148185046 GCF_964235325.1 Thermobia domestica
ATGGCCATCCCCCTCAAAAAAAAAAAAAAAAAAAAAAAAAAAAAAAAAAAAAAAAAAAAAAAAAAAAACTGAAACGGTGAGACAGATGTCAAAACAAGAAAACACGTGTGTCATCATTTCAAAAGTACAATGATTGGAAGTAAAAATATTCGTCCCAGGGTCCTCCACAAGGTCCCAGACGGGATCTTACTCAAAAGTTTCAAATGGCAAGAGGGGGGGGGGGGTTCAAGTAGCACATCGTTTAAGGCTGCTGTTAAATGAAAGCAGATAGAACAAGTATGGACGCTCTACGATAATACTGTGCAAACATCTTGCGTTTTAGTTCTTCTGTCTGTAGTCGGGATTTAGTTTATATTTACTTTAATTCTTGTACTCAACGGAAAGAAAGGAAATGCCCCCACTGTAAGATTCTGTTCTTTAAGCCTAGTAATGTCTAAATAAATAAAAATATAATAAAGTAAAAGCAAATTAAGAAATAAAGAAAAGAAAAACATTTGACATCTTTGAGTATAGAACTGACTAGTTAACATATAATGCACAACCACGAACATAAGTAGAGGCTGGAGCTATCAGAAATAGACTCTTACCTCTACTTATTTATGTTTATGACTATACAATAGTGGTACTTATGTTCCAATTATAAAATGATTCAAAGAAAATAATAATAATAATAATAATAATAATAATAATAATAATAATAATAATAATAATAATAATAATTTTATTGTCCTTGAACCAATTATGGCAATAGACAACGTCAAAATATACATCAAAATTACAATATGTTAACTTTCACATTTAATTTGCGTAAAGTATTCATCTAATGAATAAAACGGTCTTTCTATTAGCCAATTGTATAATTTATGCTTAAACACATTCATGGGACTTGAAGATAATTCACTTGGCAACCCATTATACAATTTTATGCCTATTACATCATAGTTGTTCTTCGACTTATTGAGTCTCCTATATGGTACATCTATGAGTTTATTGTACCTTGTATTGTACGAATGCAAGTTGTATCTGCACTGTAATTCAGGTAGTCTGTTTTTCACGAACAAAATAGCTGTATATATATACAAATTTATCACAGTTAATATTCTCAAATTTCTAAATAAAGGTTTACAATGCGCTGTTTGATGTGAATTTGTCATGATTCTAATTAATTTTTTCTGTATTAATAGGATATCATTGATACGTGAAGCATTTCCCCAAAAGAGTATACCGTATGAGACAATACTTTGAAAGAATGCAAAATATGCAGTTCTTACGTAACCATCCGACACATAATGTTTGTCTTTTCAAAAGGTAGACAACTCTAGATAATTTACTAGCTATATACTGAATATGTGGTTCCCATGATAACCTACTATCGACATAAATACCCAGAAATTTTACACTATTTGTTATGTCAATATTTGGAACTTCTCTCAAGCCGAATAACATGTGTTGTGTTTTACTCCTATTGAGATGAAAACAATTAGCTTCAAACCACTTACTTGCTTCAGTTAGAACGCTATTTGCCAAATGTACAAGGTTATCTACATCGTGGTTTATGTTCACAAAAGTGGAGTCATCAGCATACAATATTGATTGAGCTTGTACACAACTTGGTAAATCATTGATCATTATGGTAAACAACAGTGGACCAAGCACCGACCCTTGAGGAACGCCACACTTTAGACTTTTCATTTGAGACTGTATACCGTTTGTAAAGACAACTTGCTTTCGGTCTTCCAAATATGTTTGAATTAAGGTCAGTCCAGTGTCATTTATACCGTAACTAGTTAATTTATTCAAGAGTAGACTGTGGTCTACGCAGTCAAAAGCTTTGCTCAGGTCACAAAATGTAGCATGAGCAAAGAACCTATTTTCAAAAGCTTGTGTAACCTCTCTCACCAGCACGTCAATGGCGTTAATTGTTGATAGGCCTGCCCTAAAACCAAATTGAGATTCACTTATTAAATTATACTCATTAAAAAACTTACTCAGCTGAGAATACATAGCTGCCTCTATTATTTTTGAGAAAATAGGGACTAGAGAAATTGGCCGGTAACTACTTGGATCACTCTTACCTTTTTTTATGGATTGGAACTACTTTACGTACTTTGAGCACACTTGGAAAATATCCCTCAATTAAGCATTTATTGATACAAAAAGTGAGTGGAAATAATATATGATCTATTACTTTTTTAATTATATTACTTGACAAATCATATATGTCAGTACTTTCAGAATACTTCATTTTGTTGACTATATCATATATTTCATTAGGAGTAACACTTACAAAACTAAATCTGTAGTTGGTATGCTGTACACGGTTTGGTATAGTGGTGTTTGACCCTAGTGTAGTTGAACATGCTACATTGCTACGTGTTCTGTCAACAGATTCAATAAAAAAAATATTTAATTCATCGGATGTTATAGGAATTGTTTCTTTCTTATTCTCGTTTGCAACAGAATTTATTACTTTCCTTGCGGCTTTACATTTATTATTTGATGCTTCAATGTTGTTCATGGTGTGTGTTTTCTTAGCTGTAATTATAGCAAGCTTGTATTCCTTCTTAGCACTTGTATATGCATCTTTATTTGTTTTAGACTTTACATTATTATATCGATTATACCTGTATCATTAGTTTACATTTCATATTAGCTAATTTTGGAGTATACCATTTCATTTTGTTGTTTCTGTTTCCCTTTCTATTGTTTTTAGTAATAACTTTACATTTCCTTTTTGGAATTTGTGAGTTGAAAATATGAAGGAACACATCAAGAAAACGTTTGAAAACCTCATTGGCTGATAGTGTGTTTCCATAAACATTGCTGGAGCCGCCCAGGTAATCGACCCAATTTACATAAGATAAGGCAGTTTTAAAATTTAACAGTTTATTTTCAGTTAATGGCCTAGTGGTAACATATTTTACATCTGCAATATTGAGAGTTTCGAAATTCTTCTTATCTATCTTAAGTAAAACCAAATTATGATCGGAAAAGGCAAAGTCTATAACTGTAAATAAATCTTGCACCAGAAACAGTGAATATGTGTAAATGTCTTATAATGACAAGTACCGACTGCGAAATGGAAAGTGAATGTGGTCGGAGAATCGAAATGAAGATGTACATTTTGAACGTCCGCCATTTTGCACATGGTAATTTAGAGAATCGAGACTTGTTCAGTCTTCTTTCATTTCCCAACAACTTTCCAACGATATGCTACTTGACCTTCCTTGCCATTTGAAAATTTTTGAATAGGACCCCGTCTGGGACATTGTGGAGGACCCTGCGACAAATATTTTGCTTTCAATCATTGTACTTTTGAAAAGATGACACACATGTTTTCCTTTTTGACATCTGTCTCAACGTTTCAGGTTTTTTTGGGGGTGGCCATAGACTTTTACAATGACGTTTTTGCTGACATTTTGACAGGCCGCCATTTTGCACAGGGTAATTTTAGAGTTTTGAGACTTGTCCCTTTTGCCTTTTGCAATTTTTCAGTTGGACCCCGCCTGGGACGCTGCGGGTGGCCGTGGGACAACAATTTTTGCTTTGATACATTTTTCCAGGTTTGGCATCTGTCTCATCGTTTACGATTTTAAGGGGTGGAAACGGATTTTCTGGTCACTCTGTATATTTATATAACTTGCAGAGTATATGCATTCGGAAAATTTTTATTACAGTTTCGTAATAGACGTGAGTAGTGCTTTCGATTGGTATATAAACCATCTTCCACTTTGAAACATAATCTCCCTCTCTTCCCTTGTTTGTCAAATCACGGAAACACTGTACTGTACTGGTGACAATGCCTCAGTCTTCCACTGCCCGAAATAGAGAGTAAAAACTGTTTTTCATAAGACTTTCAGCCCCTTGCACTGTCGTCTGCGGAGTGGGTGTCTTGGAGTGGGAGGCCTAGGAGGGAAAACAGTGCAGCCACCACATCCAATATCGCAAACGCCGCAATGACTTTGTTCAGTAACTAGACATATTCCAATATAAACACATAGCTTAGAAAATAATAATATAAATTAGAAAATTTTAGATTGGAAACCCTTCTTGTACCTAATGTACGTAAATACGGGACATTTTGGCGTCCCGGGAAAATTTTTCGGGACACCGGGAATAGTAGTGAAAAAACGGGACAATCCCGTTTTTACGGGACGGTTGGTCACCCTAGCCCAGATACAAGATCCATTTGTCCAGATATACAGTCACTTCAATAAAAGCGACATCTGACTTCTAGTGAACAAACAAACTCGATCCATTTGATCATGTTGAATCATCTGTGCCAACTCTAATGGTGCAATTGGTTTAAATGGGTCGGCTCACGACTCGTTCACCAGAGAGCCGATCTCAGAAAAAACGTTTGCATGTCATGTCTACTGAGCCGATGGCTCACCTCAAGCGAGCCGGCTCGAGCTGATGGTTCACCAGAGTCGAACCAAACCGAGCTGATGGCTCATCCCAACCGAGCCGGCTCGAGCCATCGGCTCACTTGAGCCAAGTTGGTGGCTCACCACAACCAAGTCAGCTCGAGCCTTCGTTCAATTGAGTAGAGTCGATGGCTCATCCCAACCAAACCGGCTTAAGCTATCGGTTCAATTGAGCCGTGCCGATGAGTCATCCCAACCGAGGCGGATCGAGCTGTTCTCTCAGTTGAACCGAGCTGAGCCCGTTGACATCACTGCCTGGGTTGAGCTTCTGCTTGGGCTCAAAAATTCGACCGTACAAGTCTCAGCCTTGATAGCAAGATCTACACAGTATACATACTTTATTGGTGCTCACAACATTTGAGGCTGTCTCGTTATAAAAATATATTGTCTCGTTATCGAGACGAGACGAGACGAGACGCGAACAATGTCCCCTCTCGTGAGCAACATTAAAAGTAATCCACTTTACTACTTATATTTCTCACGGCTTTCGCTTTCCAGTCTAGTCAGGTCATGACTTCAAAACGAGCTAAAACGAGATGAACGAGCGAGCCATGAATCAAACTCGACTCGACTCGAAACTCGACCTCAAAACAGTGACTCGACTCGAGAAAATTATCTTTGACTCGACTCGAGCCCATCCCTAAAAAACACAAATAAGCCATTAGTAATACAAATATACATTTTCCATAACTCGTAATTTGCCACCTTAAAACAAATCTGAAATCGGGTTTATTTCCTGTTGGCCTCCAGGACTTTTTCGTGGTAAATCATCCGCAGCGGAATGATGTCCATCCTTCAGCCAGGAAATAACTAGCTCGTCTACTTTGAACTTGTCTAGCGGTGGGCCATTAACATTGATGAACAACAAGTTAGACAATGTTTGACTACTTAGTCTATTTCTAATGTTATTCATCTATAAATTCATAAGGGGAAATCCCCGTTCGCAATCAGTCGTGGAAATTTGTAATACTCGACAATCTGCTTGCTAGACTCAAATCTGATAACGATTTTTCTTGGTCAGTTTTGAAATACTTCGCAAGAAGTATCACCTCCCTATCACCATACAACATCTTTTCCATATCGACCATGTCAGTTGGCAATTTCGACTCATGGAGGACAGAAACTTCATCTACCACATCGTCGATATGAAATCTTGTGCATAAATTATCAATTAAAACCTGGTAAACTGATGATTTCTTATTCGTTTATAAATTTAGTTTTTGTAATTACACATGAAAGTTTGATGTCATTACCAAGTTCCCTCCCCCCTAGAAGGCAAAAGGAAACGAGGTTTCAGAGAAGTGTTCAGAGGTGTCTGAGAATTTCCCCCTTCTTCCCCTTCAATTACCACACTGCTGTTTGTTATGGGTCAAATTACGATGAATTCCAATTAAATTATCATAGTATAATTATTTCCTTGTTGAATTATAGGTACTTTTCAGTGGAAAAAGGGATGAAATTTGAAAGTCCCAAATCAAGGTAAGTAGACTAACGTAAAGGAAAAGAAGTGTAAAATTTTCTATATAATTATGCATTCAATCCAAACTAAAATTTCCGTGTACTTAAGCTTACAGTATAAATTTTGTCTATTTTTCTCACAACTTTATGGATTGATTGCCCTGTGCTGCAAGCGCCCAATATAATAAACATAAGCTTCAGCAATTATTATAGTAGAAAGCAATGGGTATATGAAGCGAAGTACTGTATTTTTTGTTTCTGATTGTTTTATTATCTAATATCGATCATTTTTGATTATTTTTACAAACCAACTCACTTCCAATTTTCCGAATATAGAAAGTGCCCCCCCCCCCATAAAGGAGAATTTAAAAAAATTCTAGGACAGATTCTGTTTATTTTTAATAAAGAGTTAATACACTGAACTTCAGCTTCGTAAGTTTAACGGCTTGCGAGATACTCATTTTTTCCGCAAAAATTCGGATCCTCACTACCTCTTTGAGATGTGTATTATAATGAAAGCAATATAACATCCCAGTTTGGATTAAGGCCTAACTATATACCAAAAGTCATTTCATTTGACTTTATAATTTGGCCGTTATGATCAGGCGCACACAGTTACATTCATTTTTTTCCTATAATAATTTATACATTACTGTAATTCAAAATGTATTTTTCCAGTAGTTAGCTTCTCTAAAAACTGACAGGCCTCGAAAGCCAAGTAGTAGTATAAGTCCTATTGCTATTATTACAATTACAAATACCAAATCCAAAAGTGCCTGAAGTTTTTTTTTCACTTAGATATAGTCTACTCACCATAGGTGAGTACACGGAAACAAATGGAAAAAGAAGGGAAATGAAGGTCTTGAAAGTAAAACTAAGACAAAGGACCCCGCACTTTTCTTATGGAAAGTGGCTTTCGGCTAATGTTGTTGAAACTTCGCTGGTTGATAGTTCTTAACATGTGGATCAAAAGTCTCAATGGGCACAAAGACCGAAATCCACTCCTTCCCCCCAAAAAACCGCCTCCAAGTAGCTGGGGGGCATTGAACTGATTTCAGTATGTAAAACAATTTGTTGTTTTAATCAACTCAACAAGGACCCCAAACAACCACATGTTAGACTATCAAACTACCCCACTTGACACCGCCCTTTGCCCCCCACATTCCCCCCCCGCGAATTACCTTACGGATGTTCCATATTATTGTAGTTTATAGTTGCGCGTATGTGTTGAAATACCTACAGTTTTGGTCTCACCGACGATATAATGGGTTTCACGTATCGCTTATTACGAATCTGAGGTGAGTTCTAGAATTCAAGATGGATGATCAATATGGCGGATCAAAAACACGAAACTCCTGAATGTAGCTACAAATAGCTGTTTACTAGGGTATTTTGGGTCGTTGGTTACGAATCTGAAGTCAAAATTCTTGAATTCAAGATTGCAGATCCAATATGGTGGATAAAAACGTCGAAGCCACAAATCGTAGTAGACTAGAGTGTAGTAGATCGCTGTTTAAGTACGCAACATTCCTAGATACTTCAGCCACCATGTAGAATTATTCTGCACCCTTGCCCTTTACCAAAACCCACCACAGATATCTTAATGCTGAACGGTATTAAAATAATTCATCAATTATCTGTTCATTATTTTCATCATTTCGGTTTGCAGCATCTAATGTGGTACTTAGGAATGAGTCATCGGGATATCTAATATTCTGTAAATGTCGTGCATGGCCTAAATACCACAAGACACTTGCAACGTGCGCACATGTACCTAATGTACGAGCACCGCTTTGGCATGTACAGTAGTAACCTTGAATAACATTTTGATCATAATCCTGGTCATTGTGTTAGTAGACAGAGGATACCGCGATGCAATTCCTTTACTGGAATATTTAGGAATAATATACTGGATCATAGAATGCCCGCACTCCTACTACCACGTGAAAGACAACTATCAACAGAAGAAGCGAATACTTCTCGACTAGTTCTTAAAAGTCGATGGATACTCGAGGCAAGAAACGGGCATCTAAGATCTGTTTTTAAGTTTCTAGCACAGACATTGAATCTGCAACATGCAAAGAAACTGAATAGTTTCTATCGCATAGCTGGAGCTATTTTGAACAGATACCATCCCGTTATTTTCATGCAAGATGCAACCATTGAATTAGGTAGAGAAATGAGAAATAGGTCAATCATGCCGAACGTTGTTAAAGCAAGAGCGGAGGTAGATAATCTTATTAGAAGGAACGATCAATGGGTACCGCTGAATGATCAAGGCCTAATTGATTTCTCTGTACTTAACTTAAACTACTTACGAGATTTGACTGTAAGCACATATCAAGTAGATCTCTCATCCTCTTACGTCCAAGATAAACTAATACGAGATAAGGATGAGCAATTCCAGCTTGACGAAAACGTAACTGAACCGGGATTCCTGCACATACGTCTCTACTCAAGGTTCCGCAATGCAACTAAGCATCAAGTTTTCATAGCATATGTAACCAATGATGAACATGACCAGGATTATGATCAAAATGTTATTCAAGGTTACTACTGTACATGTCAAAGCGGTGCTTGTACATTAGGTACATGTGCGCACGTTGCAAGTGTCTTGTGGTATTTAGGCCATGCACGACATTTACAGAATATTAGATATCCCGATGACTCATTGCTAAGTACCACATTAGATGCTGCAAACCGAAATGATGAAAATAATGAACAGATAATTGATGAATTATTTTAATACCGTTCAGCATTAAGATATCTGTGGTGGGTTTTGGTAAAGGGCAAGGGTGCAGAATAATTCTACATGGTGGCTGAAGTATCTAGGAATGTTGCGTACTTAAACAGGGATCTAAAAACACTCTAGTCTACTACGATTTGTGGCTTCGACGTTTTTATCCACCATATTGGATCTGCAATCTTGAATTCAAGAATTTTGACCTCAGATTCGTAACCAACGACCCAAAATACCCTGGTAAACAGCTATTTGTGGCTACATTCAGGAGTTTCGTGTTTTTGATCCGCCATATTGATCATCCATCTTGAATTCTAGAACTCTCACCTCAGATTCGTAATCAGCGATACGTGAAACCCATTATATCGTCGGTGAGACCAAAACTGTAGATATTTCAACACATACGCGCAACTATAAACTACAGTAATATGGAACATCCGTAAGGTAATTCGCGGGGGGGGGGGGAGGAATGTGGGGGGCAAAGCTCGGTGTCAAGTGGGGTAGTTTGATAGTCTAACATGTGGTTGTTTGGGGTCCTTGTTGAGTTGATTAAAACAACAAATTGTTTTACATGCTGAAATCAGTTCAATGGCCCCCAGCTACTTGGAGGCGGTTTTTGGGGGGGAAGGAGTGGATTTCGGTCTTTGTGCCCATTGAGACTTTTGATCCACATGTTAAGAACTATCAACCAGCGACGTTTCAACAAAATTAGCCGAAAGCCACTTTCCATAAGAAAAGTGCGGGGTCCTTTACCAGTCTTCAGAAGATACTGTCTACAATGCAGTAAGCAGAGTGAGTCGGTAGGTCAGACTGACTCGGTGGGTCGCAGTGGGTCATGGTGGGTGGTGGGTCGCAGTGTGTCACGGTGGGTGGTGGGTCACAGTGGGTCACGGTGGGTGGTGGGTCGCAGTGTGTCACGGTGGGTGATGGGTCACAGTGGGTCACATGCTGTTGACCCACCCAGAAAACTTGACCCATTTGACCCACTGACCCACCGACCCACTGACCCACTCCATCTCTGGAACAGATTGACAGATTATCTACAAAACAGAGAGAGTACATTGACTGATGCTGTATTAATTACGAAAGGGTACTGCATTATAGATATTCGAAACGCAGCCGAGGAGTCCCAAACAATTTGGGATGTTTCGCTGATTGTTGCAGGAAATAGTACCGTATCTCTATGGTGTCCAATGTCCAGAGCACGAACACCGTCCCATCACTTACATTAAAAGACCATATAGTATGAGGGAGAAAATGTCTATTGAGGAAGAAAATATCAAAATTCAAGCAGACTACACTGAGAAAAAAAAATTGTAGGTGGCGTACTTAAAAAGATAGGTTACATGCGTAATTCCTGTAGTTTTTGGACTTAACGTACAGTAGACGTATAACTGAAAACGCATGTTTTAAAATACTTTCTGTATAAGTGTTCCATCTATACGTACTTTCCGTATGAAACAATGTAGGTGGTCAGGATCTCACATACAAATGGACGTATATAACATATAGCTGACGAAGGTAACATAAGTATATGCATGTGATATACGGAAAACTGTTAGATGTCAGACATCCTGCAACGGTATGATGTAACATCTAAGGGCAGTGCCTATGTAGCATACGGATATCGTATGCTCCGTATTGATTTCTATAGTAAGCAAGAGGATACCGTATATTTGTACAGCGGGGGACACTTCTAAATGGTACACCTTAGCCGTAAATCTCCATATGGCTGTACCATTTAGAAGTGTCTCCCGCTGTACAATATACCGCTGTCCGGAGAACGGATTTTTCTCTGTGTATATACCTAAAATGTTTCTTCCTGTAATTGACAATACTTACTGAAATGAAAAGGCGTTTTATAGAAAACATAGATTTCTATGTGGAATAACTAGTCTTCATCCATAAAATAAGTAATTCCTCTCATTTGAGAAAATCGAACAACTTGCATGTCATATGAACGTTGACGTCCATAGCTTCAAAGTGAGATTAAGTTCTCCCGAAAGTTTTGAAACGTTATGGGGAGGGAAAAAAAATGCAAAATTACTTGTTTTTAGTGTACTGAAATGATGGATCGTTTCAAAATTGCTTTCCACAAATGAGCAGTCATTACATTTTATATCTTGTTCATCATGTTCACGCATTAAGACATCTAAGAAATCGAATGGTAATCAGTCGCCTAACCGATGTAGGATGTTTTCTTTCAGCAGAAAGAAAGATATGTAATGATTATTGCCTTAGATGATGTGGTACATTCGATGTCGAACATAAAAGTTGACTTATTGCATTTCGTTAAATGAGGTAGTAAAAATATTAATTGTACGGTTATTTCTATTAGTTCACATGTGATCGAATACTTATACGGAAAGTATTATAAAGCATGCGTTTTCAGTTATACGTTTGCTGCAGCAGGTACGTAGCCAGGATTTCATGATAGTGGAGGTCCGTGAAAAAATACTGTAGTTATCACACCCAGGGGTTCGATCATTCTAAACTATTTTGCTGGCAATATATATGCGTTCGCTTAGCCAGGATTTCGTAATGGGGGGAGACGTGTCATGAAATACTGTGGTTACACACCAGGGGATCGATCAATCTAAACTATTTTACTGGCAACATACCCATATTGGTTTGTTAGGACAATAAAATGAGGATATGTTAGTAAGTATTTAATTAAAAAAAAAAAAAAAAAAAAAAAAAACATGAAAAATTAGTGAGTAAAAGAATATAAAAAAGTATTGGAAAAGATATAGTCTTCCGAGGTCATTCGAACTCGGTTCTTCCTGTCTTCTTTCTTCTTCTTTTTCTTATCTTCATTTAACGCAGTCAAGGATAGCAATGAGATCTCTTTCGGCAGTAATGACATCCTATAAAATGGATTAGTGTTGCCGTGAAATTCAAAATGGTTCATATTATTGGTGATATTGGGCATTTCTTAAGTACTACCTGAGAGTCTATTTGACCGAACATGTTTATCGATTGTCATTTGTAGTCCATAGGATTAGCATGGAGATAGGTGGAATTCGGAATGCTTCGTTACAATAATATCCATTTTTAACTTGACTTCTCTCCCTGCACACAAAACTCCTCATAAGAAAGACTAGGGCTAACCAAACGCTTGCTGCAGTTTTATATTTTTGACACTGATTCATCTTTTTCTCGCTTATTTTTGTTTTATCCTTTCTTAATATTTTTCATTTCTTGACTCAAAAGGAAGGGGCTCCTGACCCCCCGGACCCACCCTTTGGTTACGTGCCTGGCTGCAGGATGTTATCTATAGTCAGACATTAAGCTCCAAAACTATAGGTTTACGCATGTAAGCTACGTTTTTACCCACATCACATACAGTTTTTCTCTGTATATCAATGAAACAATTTCGTTATTGCTGTCAACTGTTCAATAATGTTTAATCCAATTTATAATGTATAATTGTTTTCATTTCTGTCTTTTGTTGCTAACTTGAGAATCAGTTTCAAAAGATTTTTGTGTATATTTGTTAAGGTCTTATTTCTTACAGATCCAAATTTCCACATTTTCCTATTCTTTTAGTAACATAGATCTTTGTTGCAAATAGAGATTACTTCACAAATCCAGTGATTACAAATTAAGAACATAAAAGGAAATAACTCTCAAATGATTAATTTTACTGTCTTGCTTTCCTATAATAGTATTCCACAAATATAAAAATATTTGCAGTAGTCCATTTTTATAATTACAGTTTTAATTTACGCGCTTATTAAGTATGTCATGTTAGTAACAAAAGATGCAGTATCCATCACCTATCAGGCTCCCTTGTTTGAAGTTTCTTTTATTAGTATCAATCCATGTAAATACTGTACTTGTTATGAAAGGACTTCGTGGACGGGAAGGAGGTAGCTTTAAATTAAGACCTCTTGAATTCTCTTTTATCTACTACGTACTTGTATTACTATCCAAAAATCAGTGCCGAATCTAGTCTGGGGCTGGGGACCTAGCCTACCCCCAGTTTTTGAGTGACAAAAATAATTGAAGCTATTGTTTATACATTTTTGAAAGTTTATAGTAAACTCATGATATATGTCTTATAGTCTGGTTTCTGGCTGGACCCCCAGTTTTTACCTTCTAGATCCGCCACTGGTGGGTCTACATAATCCAGTTGTCAATCCCATTCTTCGCGTACCCAGAAATTAGGCCCGCACTTTCTCCGCCCATTCTACCACGCGAGCCTGGCTCCGTGTCTCCTTCTCGTTCTCTCTTACCGTTTTTGCTTTGACATCTATCGACAGACAAACCGACGGACGGACAGACAGACTGATGGAAAGACATAAGAGTTGAGTTGATTTTGAGCTTAACGTCCCGTTCAGCAGCGAAGCTATATGAGACATGGACCTACTGCTTAACGTGGAATCCGAACCACATGAGCTCCCACCGGGAATCGAACCCGGGTCTCCCAGGTTAAAAGCGCATATGCTAACCGCTTAGCAGAAAGACATAAGAATATAGCCGTTCTATAGGACTTTAGATACCTATAGACTTTAGATGCATATCATAGTGTGGAAATCTAATAAACTTAAATGACAGATTTCAAATGTAGACAATGACTTTTTGCGTCAATTCTGAAGATTCATCCTTCTATTAAATCAAACTTAAAATTTCTTAATTTCTCTGAAATATACGAGAAAACACTAATCAAACGTCCCTTTTCACTTTCCTTCCAGAACTATTTTAATAGCACAAAAGATAATATTGAAACAAACTAGGCACTAACCAAAATGGTTCAATAAACAAATCAATAGTAATAGAATTAACTACTAAACTCACAGGGCAGTATTCACGGAGAATTCGTTAATCAAGCGTTAGTTATGCGATTAGTTAGTGTTGTATTAGCCCTGTACTAAGGATGGTGTACTTTTGGTATTCAGAATCTGCTTCGAGTTAAGCTAATAAGTTGATTTGGATATGATTAACTAATATAACCCCAATACCTCGACTGAGAATAATAAATGTGGCAACTAGGAAATCTAGACGTGCACATGCCTAGTCTATAAAAATGAAAATATATGAAATACGAAATTCGAAATGTTTTCTTTGTGGGTTGAAATCACAACCCATTATAAATAGTTACGAAATCGAATTATAATTAACGTATTCGTTTCTGAGGGATGTATTGACGGAGGGAATAAGTAGACGCCAATTAATATTAGCGACAACAGAAGGATTACAATATGTTGTAATTGTACGGGAAGATAATTTATTGATCAGTTGTGTGTATCCCTCAGAAAACTGGAAATTTTCTACTCATCTGTCATTGTTCGCTTTAAGAAACAATTCTGCTATTATAGAGGACTCGGTGTAATAGCTGCTTCATAGTTAACTCACCCGATAAGGTGAAAGGAAAGGATAAAGGTAATAATTAATTAAGTTTGAAGGGTAAGTGGAGAAAAACAAGGAATGTCCAAGTGTGTGCTTATCGGGTGCTTTATTCTATCTGTTGGTGACTCTTGGTACTATTTAACAGTATATGCCATGTATGCCTAGATGTCGAAATGTCCATGTAAAAAAGGGTCAAAAATTTGACTACCCTATTCTTTTTTACGCGGTTTGAAATATAAATACACCGTTTTCTCGAAAATGCAGTTTTGTGACATTCCTTCTTTTCCCCCTTAGCCTTCGTTTGTATTCTCATAACATAAATTTATTGTGGCTAAACCGTGACTAAACCAGGGTACTCTCTAGGGTTGCGCACGAGTCGATACATGTCTCGAATCTCGACTCGAATTCGAGTCGAGATTCAAGTCGAGACACACTTTGTAAAATTCGAGACGAGTCGAGACAAACGTATTTCTCGCCTAGAATTTTCGAGTCGAGTCGAGACTGTTCATAAGTATCTGGACTCGACTCGAATGTCTCGAAAATTTTTCCATAATTTTTAATATTATTTTGAAGAAAGTATTCACTCAGGAACAGTCTTGAAAACAATTCCAGTATTTATTACTTTAGAAAGGTACAGAACACACAAATTTAATAGTTAATCTTTCGAGATCAAGACTTAATTTCCAGCTCAAGTCAGTTAATTAAAACTAATAATTAATGTCGCGATATTTCATTGTACTTCAAATATAATAATAATAATAATAATAATAATAATAATAATAATAATAATAATAATAATAATATTTGATTATCTAGTTTCTATAAAACTATTATCCGTAGCCTATATGTAGTTCTTATAAAACCATTGCAATAAAGTGAACATCATAAATTCTCTGAATGACCAATTGGCAGTCTATAGTAATTTAGCATAGTTATAACTATTGTGTTTTTATCTCCATGAACGCAATAGGGCTACGTAACTTCTGGATTATTCGCTTCCCCAATCACGTGTTACGGATAATATATTATGTAACATTTATTGTACATCACAATATTATGATACGAGACTATTTTACATAGTATATTACAATAAATGGACTGCTTGGATGCCAAGAACTAGTACAGGTATCTTTCACTTCTGTAGATAGGTATTTTTTAAAAGGAGTTTTTTAAACATTAAATGAAACAATAAACTACATACAGTAGTTATGGTTTTGGTTCCTAACATAAAAGAAATATGGATTGTTCATGAAATATTGAACTTCAAATTCCGCTCTTGGAAAATTTCAATTTTGAGTTGGACCACTTGGTATCAAAGCAGTTCACTGTGAAATAAATACATTTTATATTCACCTAATAAAATTACGGATTCATTTTGTAATCAGTTTTAAATTTACAGAAACTATTAATGTAAGTTCATAATCAAATCGAGCTAATTGTTTAATGCATTTCGAAGGCTTCATAATCGTAACAATTATATACTACGAAACTATGAACGTAAAGTGGACTCGACCTAGCCCCGGGTCCGCTGTGACTCAGTGGCACAGCTTTCACCCTTGGTGTGTGAGGATTCTAATTCGATCCCCAGTTGGTGCCAAGTGGGCTTTGTGGCACAGAAACACCGTATATGTGGACTTTCTAGTGGTTCTCTAGTTTCCTCGTACTTACTTCATTCTACCATTTTATTCATTCTCAACGTCACTGTTTTCTTTAGCTTACAGGGCAAAATCGTGCGATGTGAAGTAATACTGAAAGATTTCATTTCGAGTTAGCCGCCCAAAATTATCTTGCCCTCCCCTGTTTTAAGTTATGGTTGGAGGTGTGAAATCCAGCATGTAAACACTTCGCTCATGAAATAAGAAACAGCAATTCCTATACTGCTCTAACTCCAGATCTTATAAGCACATAATGTTGAATCTGAGGATTCACTTAAGTCAGAGACGTGAATTATTGATTAGAAGCTCCTCAATAAGAATGAGCAAACACGTATTCCAGCTTTCCCGGTTTTAAAGGAGGAAAGAAGTTATTTCGTATAACACTGAAATTTTTGGGATTTTATTCATTAAACTTTATTCTTCCTCACGTAACTCGGACACTTCTGCTAGTATATGTACCTAGGTATACACTGTTGTGCAACTCTTAGGAAAAAAGTAAATTCCGCGTGCTATGTCACTTGCGAAAGTAATTTTCATATGCCCGAAGTAGCATAGATTGGTGGAACTTGAATCATACATAGAAAGTATGATACAGGAAGCAATACAAAGAAACACATGATTACAAAAAGTGATACTTTTATTCAAAGTCAACGCTGAAATCACTGCGATTCATGATGTCTCCTCAGACATTACAGAAGGTCTAAGTGGTCCTTACAAGGTTCTGTGATTACTAGAGACAGTGATGCATGCTCTGCACTGTTGCTCTGCACTGTTGCAAGGTTGGTAGTGAGTAGACATCGGATTTTTATGCAAATGCATATTTTATTTGCTTATATACATCTCTGTTAGACTTGGTAGGGGTTTCTAACAACGATAATACAGCTCGAATTTGAAGTTTTATAATGCATATAAATGCATATTTCAGAAGTTCATGCATATAGTAGTAATCGCCCCACTTGAGGCCAATTTGGACTTTGACCCCGACCTTTATGACGTCATAGGTCAAAGGTCAATGACCTTGGAATGGAACAAATTCATCAACGTATTCCAGTGTGTTAAACATGATGTGGAAGTGTGCAACAAAACAAGTATATTCCTGAAAAAGTACTATTTTGAGAAATGTGTCATGCATATTGTACAACATGTATCTAGATGTTGTGATGGTTGTCAACATCGTTCGTGGGTGCATACCTGTATTGATAAACAGTTTATTTGTGATCAAATGGACATTGAGTTTCCACCAATTGATATTGCAATAGACCTTAAAAGACCAACTGGAATTAAAATTATACGCTAAAGACAAACTAGTGCGAGAAGTTCAAAATATATTGTATCGACAATATCCAGATCCTTTATCTGGTAGGGATGTATGTGATTAACCAGTGCAGTGTAATAAAATGATCCATTTCAAGAATTTGTGTTTTTCCATTTCAAGTACAACCCCATGTTCTGACGTGTACTATTGCACCATGATAAACAATGTTGCCAGATGTTTTTGTTGTAAACAGTTCCGGTTCTTTACTAATGAGTGCACAAACTTTTAAAAATGTCAAACCAATCTTTGAAACAAAAATTTCAGACAAAAAATTTCAAACAAAAAATTTTGAAACAAAAATTTCAAAAAAAAATCAAACAAAAATTTCGAAACAAAAATTTTCAAACTAAAAATATCAAACGAAAAAATGTCAAACCAAAGTTTCAAACAAACAAAAATTTTAAAAACTTTTTAAATGTTAAACAAAACAAAACTGAATGCAGCAAAGATTTGAAAATCAACCAATCAGATTGCGCGAAAGATAGTGATCAGCCAATCAGATTGCACGAAAGATAGTGATCAACCAATCAAATTGCATCAACAATAACTTTGCCAGTGTCAGATTACATCACCTTGTGACTAAATTTCAGTGTTGTAGCATGTATTCCCTTAAGACTATGAGTCATAAGATAAACAGCTATCTTATAGTTAGCTATCAGATTTCTATCAGCAATAAAGTTAGCTATCAGATTTCTAAAGCTCAAGGTCAAATCAATCACCACAAATGATCTTAGACTATGAGCTGTGACTAAAGTTCAAAGTATTGTTTCAAATTTCGCGCCTTATGTTAAAATTCTGTTTATCACAATCCCCAAATTTAAAGAATACTTCTCTCGATATACCTAAGTCTTAGAATTAATCATATCATTATATGTTCAATAAGGGCAATATTGTCCGTCAATTGTTTACCTGAGTATAACCAACTGTTTTCTGCAAGTGTGTACTCAAACTTAAGAAGTACCACAACAAAGGAAATGAATCCCTGTACACTACCTTATCAAGGTCAATCACGTGGTACATCGTATTGCTTACGTTTATATTTGGTCTATAGGCTGGAATAATCAAAACCAATGACGCAATTTCATTTGACAATTCTCAAATTATCCTACAAAGTTTTAATGTACCAATGTCCTGGACTCCTAATCCCATCATAGGTCAATAACTGATCACGTGATCATACTCATATTTGACATTGATTTATCCAATGAATGAGATACTATCCAATTTTAAGAATAATTACCAATTATTGATACGACAATAAGAAATGTACCCCTCCCAAAATTTAAGATTGGTACACAAATACACCTGTGTCTTATGAAAAAGTAATAAATCCTGTACTTATTCAATAATAAAGCCGGTAAATAACCTTTAAATTTTGAATATTTGGCCATAAGAGGAACACCAAAATCTACAATGGGTCCTAGAAAACGTTTACCGAATTTTGTTATTTGATAATTTCGAAATTTAAAAGGGAACATAAACATATGAAGGTAATGAACCTCTGTACATACCCATATAACGTGTTAAATCCTTATCAAACGGGGTCAATAACCTCCGAAATTTGATTTTTGGTAGTTCTTTACCCATGAAAGGGAACGAGGTGGACCATCCAAATTTAAAGTGATACATATTGAAGTCTTGTACTATGATACCAAATGCTTATATTAAACAATTTCTAAAACCGAGTGGATGAGCCAAGATACCCCTCCCAAATTTTTAAATGGTGCATCAATGTACCCATGTCTTATGATAGGAAATGTACCCATATACATGACCATATAACCATATAAGGTACTAGAACCTCAACAAAGGGGAGAAATTGGGCCTAAAACCAAACACATGGAACAACATATTGCTTATTTTTATATTTTGGCAATTTTTTTACCCATGAAAGAGGACGAGGTGGACCACCGAAATTTATCATGATACAAATTGAGGTCCTGTACTATAATACCGAATGCTTAAACTGGAAAATTTCTAAAATTTAAAAGATTGGCCATGGTACCCCTCCCAAAAATTTATAGGGGCGTATCAACGTAGCTATGTTTTATGATAGAGAATAGACACCTATACATGATCATATAACCATATAAGGTATTAGGACCTCATCCAAGGGAATAAATTGGGCCAAAAACTAAACACGTGGTTGTACTAAAATTTGGCAATTTTGTACCCCTAAAATGGAACGAGGTGGACCAGCCAAATTTATAGTGATCTATATTAGGGTCCTATACTATAATACCAAATATATAAAATGGTCAATTTCCAAAATTAAAGGGGTGGGCCAAGGTACCCCTCCCAAAAAATTTAAAGGGATGCACAAATGTAAATATGTCTTATAATAGGAAATGGACCAATATACATGACCATATAACCATATAAGGTAATAGGACCTCATCCAAGGGGATAAATTGAGCCAAAACCAAACACGTGGTTGTACTAAAATTTGGAAATTTCATACCCATGAAAGGGAACGAGGTGAAATACCCAAATTTATAGTGATCTATATTAGGGTCCTATACTATAATACCAAATATATAAAATGGCCAATTTCCAAAATTAAAGGGGTGGGCCAAGGTACGCCTCCCAAAAAATTTAAAGGGGTGCACAAATGTACATATGTCTTATAATAGGAAATGGACCAATATACATGACCATATAACCATATAAGGTAATAGGACCTCATCCAAGGGGATAAACTGAGCCAAAACCAAACACGTGGTTGTACTAAAATTTGGCAATTTCATACCCATGAAAGGGAACGAGGTGAAATACCCAAATTTATAGTAATCTATATTAGGGTCCTATACTATAATACCAAATATATAAAATGGGCGATTTCCAAAATTTAAGGGGTGAGCCAAAGTACCCCTCCCAAATTTTTAAAGGGGTGCACAAATGTACCTATGTCTTATGATAGGAAATGGACACCTGTATACGCCCATATAACTATATAAGGTAATAGGACCTCATCCAAGGTGATAAAATGAGCCAAAATACCAAACACGTGGTTGTAGTAAAATTTGGTAATCTTGTGCCCCTAAAAGGGAACGAGGTGGACCACCCAAATTTATAGTAATATATATTAGGGTCCTATACTATTATACCAAATGTTTAAATTGGACAATTTCTAAAATTTAAGGTGTGGGCCAAGGTACCCCTCCCAAATTTTTAAAGGGGTGCACAAAAATCTACCTATGTCTTTTGATAGGGAATAGACCCCCATACATAACCATATAATCATATAAGGTAATAGGACCTCATCCAAGAGGATAAATTGGGCATAAAGACCAAACACGTGGTACAACGTATTGCTTACGTTTATATTTTGGCAATTTTGTACCCCTAAAAAGGGACGAGGTGGACCACCCAAATTTATCATAATACATGTTAGGGTTCTATACTATTATACCAAATGTTTAAATTGGGCAATTTCCAAAATTTAAAGGGTGGGAAAAGGTACCCCTCCCAAAATTTTCAAGGGATGCATTATTATACCCATGTCTTATAAAAGGTAATGGACCACTGTATATGTCCATATAACCATATAAGGTAATTACACCGCATCAAAGGGAATAAATTAGGTCCAAAACCTGCAAAATTTGAATTTTTGGCAATTTTTACGCATGAAAGGGAACGACATAGACCCCAATACTGATAGAGGTACATACTATGGTCCTAGGCTACTACACCAAATTTTTAGATTTGGCAATTTCCAAAATTTAAGGGGGGTGGTCCTATGTACCCCTGCCAAAATTTAGGGAGTGGGCCATGGTACCCCTGCCAAAATCTACAGGGGATGGTCCTATGTACCCCTAGGTTATTGATCCCGGGCCAAGGTCATTGACCTTTGACCTATGACGTCATAAAAGTCGGGGTCAAAGTCCAAAACGCGATCAGGTGGGGCAATTACTACTCATATATATTAGTACTTACGAGCATAGCATACAAAAATGTCTATGTAACAGAATGGCTTTTTGCATAGGACCGTGAGGAATCCCTAGTTTATGGAGAAACAATATTGTTAGCAACCAAGACAAACAAGAGATAAACTTGTTCTAAAATCCTACAGGTTTTTTTCTCAGATCCCCGAGCCCTTCCTTGCTGTCTAGAAGGACTAGGCAGAAAATGGAAATTAAAAAAAATGCACGGTCATTCTCTTGTAGAAGGCGAAGGAAAGTTTAGAGCACTGGCTTCTACGTCCGTCCGCTCGCGGTGGTTTAGAGGAAGGAATAATTGGTACACTCCCTCCTCCTGCTCTCTCTCTGCATAGTATATTATCTTTATTTTATTGTCTCCGAAATACCATTCCAGACAAATGCTTTTCGGTAGAAAAGTTAGAAACAAACCATCCCACTCTTGGACAAAGTGGGCAAGATGCGGTACTCAGATCAATGAACCTGCTTTGGAAAATTTTCGTGCAATTTACTGAGAGGGTATAGTTTCTTCAACTATGCCGCCTTTTACTATGGCTCGTGCCATAAATAAGTCATCGTCTGATCATATGGGAAACACCGCTAGTTGTCCTTGCCTGATATCCATTTCATATTCATATTAGCCAGTGGCGGCGATAAAGGGCACGCAGACCCCGTGGTGCGGGGGAGCAGACTTGAGGGTGCCCCTACAAGATATGCTCAGCAAGGCACCTTTTACTTGTCATTTATAATTTAATGCATTTTGAAAGCGTTTCTGCATAGCCTATAATTAGTTCTAACAGTTTCACAAAATTAAATAATGAAGTAATCATTAAAATTAAATAATGAGGTATGACTGTGAACATGAATGTCAGGTTGCTCTTTGGGATATTCCAAAGATTTTATTTTCCAGTGCAACATTTGCATATTATTATTTATTTATTTATTTATTTATTGAACAAATTCCCAGATACAGCATAACTTTGCCATTTTACACAGGGACATGCTAACAAAAGAAAGAAAACAAGACAACAATAACAACAACATAGAAAAAAGAGTGTAAGAGTAAAACTATTCCGTCAAAGCTCGTTTAGTTGCTCTTTCAAACACTGAGTAGCTCGAAAAAAATGTCCACATCAGTTGTTACTTGATTATAACAGTTTGGTATTCTATAAAAAAGAGACCTCTCTATAACAGCAAACCTAGGACGGGCAAGATGGAATAGGTGAGTATTCCGGGTGATGCAGGAAGGGACACGTAAGGATAGTTCCTGAAGTAATATTTCCGATCTTAAGCTTCCATTAACTATTTTATGTAGATATTTCAGGTCAGAGATAATTCTGCGTACTTCAGGAGTCTGAATATTAAGATGTCGCAAGAGCTCCTTCTTAGATAATATTCGAAGTGCAGGAACACGAAAACGGACTATAGCGATGAAGAAATTGAGAACAGAATCAAGTCTGGAGAGATGTGTAGGTGCTGCCATGGCCCATATGGGAGAGCAGTATTCGATCTTGGGCGCTATTAAAGTCTTATAAAAAGTTGCTAATGAAGAAACAGTGCGTAGTTCGGTGAATCGATAAAGAAGTCCCAACATGCGCATTGAATTCTTTAGTATTGAGGAGATGTGGTCAGAGAAGGTGAGTTTTGAATCAAAGATGACACCAAGATCGTTATGACTAGCAGAATGTGTGATAGGGGAATCGTTGATATGGTATGTGGAGGGAACAGGAGACTTTTTCAAAGTAATAGTAATACTGTCACATTTCTTACTGTTGAGTTTCGAGTGCCACATTTCACACCAACCTGTAAAGTAATTTATGTCTTCTTGCAGACCAATTGTGTCATGGAGACACGATATTTCTCTGTATAATTTACAATCGTCAGCAAAAACCAGAAGACCACTAGGTTGAGCTGATAAGTGCGTGTAGAGATAATCCATATACAGGACAAACAGCAGAGGCCCAAGTACACTCCCCTGAGGCACCCCTGAGATCACGGGTGGGGGTTAGAAGTCGCCCCTGAAAGAACAACTCTCTGTTTACGGTCCTTCAAGTAGCTTGTGATTAGAGAGAGAAATTTGCCATGTACATTAAATCTATTGGAGAGTTTATGAAGAAGATGAATGTGACTGACAGAATCAAAGGCCTTCGAGAGATCAAAGTAGATAACATCTAATTGAGTATTGTCATTCATACATTTGACTGCACAGGAAAGAAGAGTACTTAAGTTTGAGAGACTTGAGGTTTTCGGTAGAAAGCCGTGCTGAGAACTATGGATGTAAGGTGAGGTTAATTTAAGTAGCCTGTTTTTGATTATTTTTTCGCAGATAATTGATATTACAGAAAGAAGAGATATTGGCCTATAGGAGGATACATGATCTCTAAGTCCTGATTTATATATTGGGATCACGTGAGCTAGTTTCCAACTGGTTGGATAATACCCTTCCTTGAAGCATCTATTGAATAAGATAGATAGAAGAACCACAATAACTGAAGCAGTTTTGTTGAGAAAGAGAGGACTATTTTTATCAGGTCCAAGTGATCTATGTGGAGATAACGATAGCAATAGAGCCAAAACTTCGCCCGGGGTGGTAGAGAGAATGGATAAGGGGTCCGAACAGATGGGGCGGAGAGGGGGGAGATGGGTTGTAGAGGGAAGGGAAGTAAATGCTTTGCAGAAGTAGTTATTGAAGAGGTCGGGTCTTTGATCATCACTCGCTTCAGTATTTTCATCTTGAACTGTTGCCGGTATGCCCGGAGATTTTGTTCTAGATTTAATTACAGACCAAAAGACTTTAGGGTTACTAACAGTAAAATCACCAATTGAGTCCATGTATTCAAAATATTTACGCCGCTGTGCCTTCTTGGCAAGACTTCTAATTCTAGCAAAGTTTTTGTATGTGTAGTCACTCGGATGTGATTTCCATAGAGTCCAGGCAAGCTTTTTGTTTTTAAGAAGTTCACGAAGTTCATTGTCGTACCAGACCGGAAACCTGTTCGATTTTGATGCTTTCACCGGCACAAAGTCCTTTATGGCTGAGTGGACAACAGATGTAAATAAGTCCACAGCGTCGTCAACAGTTCCTACCTCTAACAAACACCAAGGAAACAGTTCAATAGCCCGGCAGATGTCACCCCAGGGGCTTTCTTCCAAAGAAGTTGTGACCTACTTTTGAGGGGCTGGTTTGTAGTAGTGGAGGGGAGGAAATCGAAAGAAACATCCAAGGAATCGTGATCCGAAGAAAAAAGATTTCTGCATGGGACAACACAACGAGGTTCTAAGTTAGAGAGAATATAGTCAAGATTGCTATTATTGCGGGTATTATGCATATTATGTTGACCTACTCCAAGTCCATGAATAAAATTGTCCATGAAATAACTGTCATTTCTATCTTTAGCGACGCCATGCTTGCTGTCCTGCCACGTGATGGAAAGGTTGAAATCACCCAATAGGATGACGTCACCGTGTGACAACGCATGTAACAGTGAGTCATGGCAAGCTTCTAAGATGTGCTGGGGGGTGTTCTTGTGCGGCCTATAGAAGCATCCAATAAACATAGAACGACGCTTTGGAATAAATACTTCCACCCAAATGAGTTCACAATCCCGTTGGAGATCCAGTCTTCTCTTGCTCTTCCACTTATTATTTACACAAATCATCACTCCACCTCCACGAGTTATGCGGTCTTTACGATAAATGGTGAAATTATTAGAAAAGCTAATTTCACTGTCGTTCACTGATTCATTCAGCCACGATTGGTCATTGCGAAACAATCCAGTTCCCTTATCTCACCTAGGTTCAATGAGCACTCGAGTAATTTGTTTTTAATACTACGAACATTTTGATAATATATATTGAAAGCACTGGTGTAATATGGACAGGGTGGGCCAGGGTTTACGTGAATATCACCACAAAGGAGGAGAAAACAAACGAGAATGAGGCACTGTTTTTTTGCTTTTGACTCATACCTTGGCACAAAATCACTGGTAGTTCCTCCGTCACTGTTAGCAGTACCAGAGAGAGCACATGGCGGTCTTCTTGGTATGAAGGCAGCAGCAATAAAATGAAATGATCTTCCACTACACTTCAGTCCATGTTTCATTGGCAATGCTTCACTTGGGAAAGTCACAGCACCGATACTACATGAAGACAGTAGAGCACGCACATAAACACTACACACAACCACGGAAAAAAGGTAAACAATAAGAGCACCACTTTGCATCGACTTCGAGCTTGACGCCATCTGGCTACATGACATTATGTTAGTCTATAATGCCATATTTTCGTTATCGCGTATCTTAAGACTACAATTACTGTGTATTGCAATAAATTATCGTGTTTACCATAAATATCTACCACGAAAACAATTCGAGATATTGCAACTTGTTAAATGAAGAAGACAGTTGCCTACTGACAATTGAAAAATTGAAATGAAATCTTTAAGTTTTACGTCCCACAGTTATGCCGGCTAGGCTAAAGGTGATGATGAGAGATGAGTGAAATGGTGGAATAAAGAAAGTGGGAGGAAACGGGAGAACCTCGAGAAAACCCACGGTCACGGTGTTTGTCCACCACAAAGTCCACACGATGCGAGCTGGGGTCGAACCAGGGACACCAAGCACCGGAGGTGAACGCTCTACCATTGAGCCACCGCGCCCCCTACTGACGATTGAGTGGCTCCACTGAGATCTGAACGAGACAATTGTGTTTGCAATTTTGTTCGCAGACAGTTTGATATGTTATAACTAGACGAATCCCGAAGTTATAACTAGACGAATACGGGCCACCGGGCGGGATATTGTGAGTTACAACATATTCAACGAACTTAAAAAGTTCGTTACTGAATTCTCTACTGTATGTCTATGTCTGTGTCTGTTTGTCTGACCGTCTGTCTGTTATTTGCGATTATTTCAATTTTGAACACTGTATTCGATAGAGCATCAAAAACTATCAGAGGAAGTGATTCAATTTTTCGCGTCACTCTTACCGTTCCCGAGATATTGGCCAAAAATAGCCGATTTCCAGAAATTTAAGGACCCATATCTCGGGAACCGTAAGTCATAGAAAGATCATATTGGTGTTGATCAATATCTAAAAGGATGGTAAATATTTTGTACCAAATAGTAACCGGTGGCCACTGTCCAACTGGCCAGTTGCCCAGTGGTCACCAATAAATATCGGTACGAAAATGTTTAAAATTCTATTAGGGATTGATTACCACCTATATCATCTCTCTATGGCTTACAATTCCCGTGAAATTTGCCAAAAATGGCCAATTTCTACATATTTAACGAGCCATAGCTCGGGAACCATAAGTTGTAGAGATGATATTGATTTTGATCAATACCTAAGAGGATGGTAAATATTTTGGTATCAAATAGTAACCGGTGGCCGTTCATTAACTGTGTACTGCCCAACTGGCCGCCGTTCCCCAGATATTGGCCAAAAAAGTTCGAATTTCTAGATATTTAAGCAGCCATATCTCGAGAACTGTGAGTCATAGAGAGATGATATTTTGCTAATTTAAGAATGTGCGGATAAAAAGACTTACTTTTACATCTATGAACAATGACAGTTATACTTCCCGCTCCATATCTCCATCTTCTTAATTTCGTTCTGGCAATGCTCTTGAAGCATTCTCAACTGCTTTGTAACGTAAAACTTACAAAAAAAAAAAAAAAAATCCCTGGTAGAATAGTTTGAACCGAGTCATTTGTTCGGAAACGGTTGGATAAATGGAAAACTCGGTGGACACGTATCCCATCATGTTGAAGGGCACACTTTTTTGGACAAAAAAGTTTGCTCCAGGGTTCCTCGCAGGGTCCCAGACGGGGTCCAACTCAAGGGGTCCTTGGTTTGATCCCAGCTTGCACCGTGTGAACTTTGTGGTGGACAAACAAGGTGCTCGTGGGTTTTCTCGGGGTTCTCCCGTTTCTTCCCACTGTCTTCATTCCACCATTTCACTCATCTCTCATCATCACCGTCTCCTTTAGCCTAACCAGCATAACTGTGGGACGTAAAACTTAAAGATTTCATTTCATTTTTTCAAAAGTTTCAAATGGCAAGGGGTGTTAGGTAGCACATCGTTTGAAAGCTGTTGTAAAAAGGAGGAAAATGGAGCAAGTCTCGACTCCCTACGACAACCCTGTGCAAAATGGCGGCGGGTCAAAATGTAAACAAAAACTTATTTGAAAAGTCCACGGCCATAAATCGAAAATGGTGAGACAAATGTAAAAACAGGAAAGGACGTGTGGCATTACGAGATTGAGCTAAAGATAATTTCACAGTGAATATAAAGCTCAAGCTCGAATTAGTGAGAATCTTAACTAGTGTGATCGTCATTGAGATTAGCGAACGCGAGCTCCATTCATAATAGAGAGCATGAGCCCGAGTGAGTCACGGTTGGAAAATTACCATTTTTACTTCTTTCTTTCTATCTTTTTTTCCTACTCGAATGCGTAAGGTTTATGAACAACAGAAGTGCTTGGTAGAAAGACCTTAATTAGCATGCGCTTCAATTATTCATAGGAACTGCTTAGATATCTAATGCAATTTACGTTCACATTTTAACAATTCAGGTTGTAATTAAAACCTCGAATACTGAGCAGATAAGCACGTAGAATTTTTTGTTGGGGTGTATTTCTAATACGCAATTAATTCTTCGTAAACAAATACAACTATATAGTATCTGAAGCGGCTTGAGTTGTATTGAATGGAAACGTGAACATATATTTGAACTGCGCTATGCATTGTTCATTATCATGATGGAACAATTAGAAAAAAAAAGGAAGCGCGACTGATGAGCACCAAACATCAATGTTTCACAAGGCGTGGTCAAAGTTCACACCTCAAAAACCAGAAAAAAAGAGATTGTCTCATCAACTAAACGTTATTTTATGCAAGTCAGTTCCTTCTTGTCATAACTTGCGAAATTTCCAGGGAATTAATCAGAATGTTGAAAATTTCCTACATTTTAAATTTATTTATTATGTACTGATCAGTCAGAACATTGTGACTACCTACCTACTATCGATATAAACCCGTCCAGGCGATATCTGCGTTACCTGCCAACGAATGCCTGCTAGTCAGTCACACGTACGGTGCATGTAGTATCAGTGAGAGTGCTGGCCGTGTGTAAAATGGAGAAGGCGCGCAATCTATCTGAGTTTGACGGACCGAGGGCAGGTTATAATGGCCCGGAGACTCGGCAGGAGAATTTCGGAAACTACAGGACTTGTCGGGTGTTCGAGGAGTGCTGTGGTGAGTGTCTTCAACAAGTGGAGAAACCAAGGGGAAACGACGTCCAAACGTCGAGGGGTTGGGCGGCCTTACCTCATTACAGATGTCGGACGTCATAGGCTGGGCAGACTGGTATAAGAGGACAGGCAGCGAACTGTGGCAGAACTAACATCAGACTTTTTCACCGGGAAAAGTACAAGTGTGTCTGAACACATAGTACACCGAACACCCACAACGATGTCCCATCCATGTACGAATGTTAACACCACGACATCGGTAACTACGACTTAAATGAACACATGACCATCGTCACTAAACCTTGGCACAGTGGAAGAGCGTTGCATTGTCTGATGAATCTCGATACCTTCTTCATCATGACGATGGGAGGGTGCGAATCCGTCGTGTCCCAAGAGAACAGCTCCTTGACACCTGTACTGCGGGACGGAGACAAGCAGGCGGCGGCTTAATTATACTCCGGGAAACATTCACGTGAGCACCCATGTGTCTAGTGGAGCTCGAGCAAGGCACCATGACGGCCGACGCGTATCGCACACTGCTTGCAGACTACGTACACCCCTTCATGACGACCATGTTTCCCAACGGTAGTGGGATTTTTCGAAAAGATAATGCACCATATCACAAGGCCAGGATTGTGATGGAGTGGTTCGAGGAACACACGGGCAAGTTCCAAGTGATTTGCTGGCCGCCCAACTCGCCGGATCTGAACCCAATCAAACACAGATGGGATGTTTTTGAACGTGACGTCAGAGCGCATCGCCATCCTCCCTGGAATTTACGGAAATTAGATACCTGTGTGTACGCATGTGGTGCCAACTCTCTCCAGTGACCTTTCAAGGATCATTGCGTCCATGTCAAGAAGCGTTCGCCATTGTTATCCGTGCCAAAGGTGGACACACTGACAATTAGGTAGGTAGTCATAATGTTCTGGCTGATGTGTGCGTATATTTTAACTCGTATATTTTGTCTCTACTCGAATTTCGAGACGTCCCGTCTCGAATTCGAGTCGAGTCGAGACAGAAACTGTCGAGTCGAGACTCGAGTCGAGACAGAAACATATTTTCGAGTCGAGACACGAGTCGAGACAACATTTTCTCGAGACGAGTCGAGACAGGCTTAAATCTCGACTCGACTTGACTCGTGCGCATCCCTAGTACCCTCTGCTCTAAATTAATTAGTCAAATGTGATTAAAGTAGGCAAATACTACATCTAATCAGAGATTCTGAACACACCTCTTATAATCATGTGTTAGTCAAGCCCTTAGTATGACTCTAATAATGTTGATCCATGGCAAAATGATTCTGCAATAAAATATTTGCTAAAATTGTAGTGCAGTAGCGTTACACACGTCTCTTTGGTGAAGAAAGACGGTAAACTTAAGTAAACAAACAAAATGGAAGTGAAAGATTTCGTTGAGAGAGGGAGAGAGAGAGAGAGATCTAACATTTTATATGTAAATTACAAATCCTAACCAAACCTGCTACCTAGTTGAGGTTATGCATACGTATAAACTTTAAACACTTGTTTACAAGCATACTGTGGGGTAGTATTCCAAATTTTAGTTCCGGTTCACTACATCTTCATATCAACCTTAGATTCTTGCGAAATAAATTAACTCTAATCGGATTTCTTTTAAATGTAGATGACTTTCTCCATGAATGGAGAAGGTTCATAATTCTAAATCAACCTAAAATATTTCTAATATATGAATGAAATAATAAGGAGTCAGTTTTTGAACGGAAGCAGTCGTTCTTTCAGAAAAAAATGTTGCGGAGGGGTACTATTCTATTTATTATTATATTATAGATTACTATTTTGGTTTCTTCCGGGGGGAGGGAGGCAGTGCCCCTTCAAAAACATGTCTGGAAGAAACACTGAACAGAAGGGTCAATGCAGAAACATGATAACCTTTAACCAAAATGGTTCGTTAAACAAATAAAAAACAACAGAATTAACGCTAATAGATTCATACAATATAATAAAAATATTTACTAAAACACAATGCAGTAGTATTACATTACGCATAGGTTAAATCAGCGCCGTAACTTAGATTTTTTCTGGGGGGCAAGCATTAAAACGCCTATTTGGGCCCCCTAGTAAAAGTTGTTTTTCTAATTCTTGGGCTCCCTCTTTCCGCATTTCTCTTACTCTTTATGCCCCAACCCCCAAAGCCTGTGGACCCTTTAGCATGACAAGGTCTGCGGGGCCGTTTCTTACGTTCCTGGGTCCGTTACATTACATGACAAATAAAGGGGACAATATTGACAAATCTCAAAGTCATGTGAATAAATAATATTTCTAGGGCCCCTAAAAATAGACATTTTTTTTATTGAAATGCGCCCACGACCCATTTTTGTTTTATTTACCTTTTGTGTGCTATTTTGTTTATGTAATGTAGTGAACCTGTTTGATGCTTCATTTATAATTTCATGTTCGTATCGTATATGGAGTAAGAAAATTTTGTCTTAAAATGGGTCCCCCTCGAACAGTGAGGAGCTTCCCTGGGGGTAGTTTACCCCCTTCTCCCCACAAGTTACGGCTCTGGGTGAAATAAATTAAACTTCCACAAATAAACAAGATGGAAGCGTAAAATATAGAAGTTCTGAAGTTTTCGAATAGGGAATTCGTCCTTCATATTACGTACGATCAGACTTTTAAAAACATTTCCTCTGACATTTATAGAACATTCTTACATAGAATAGTCGATGGAGTTTTCATTATAACAACAGAACACGAAAAGTAGATTTAAGAAAAATTCACAAAATCTAAATCTAAAGAGAATGAATGGTAAGAATGAATCATAAAATTAGCTAAAAATAAATTTTCAGTCTCGCAATTATGGACCGATGTTAAGGGAAAGGTAATAATAATAATGAAAGATATGACGGCATGAAGAAAGTGGGAGAAAACGGAAATCCCCGGGAAAATCCACAAAGATGGTGTCGTCCTCCAAAATCCACTTGGTGTAAGGAGAGATCGGACCCACAAATTAGATGTGAGCGTTTCTTTTTACAGCATTCCATTGACTCTACAGACTAATATGTAATCCAAATCATGTGAGCTTTCAGCGGGAATAGAACTGCGACCTCCTGCACAATAAAAAATAACCCTATAGACAGAAATGTTGAAGAAGAAAGTAAATGTGTAACAAATCTTAAATTTTTTTGCGTTAAAATATTTATTTATGACAAGTTCATTTTCAGTAATGACAATCTGTTTAATGGGTTTTCTGATAGGAATAGACTCTTCTTCTCCACTTGCTCACAATTTTAATGGCTTCGTTTTTGTCATCCATCCTTTGTTCTACAACGCTCAACTCGTTTCCCACATTCTCAAAAAGAATGAAAAGTGATTTATAAAATGATGTAGATTTTGACAGAGATAAGAGCACTCTGAGACTTTTCATGTCATCGTCAGAGATTTTTCTCTCGTAAACAGGAAAATGCAGAATTTTCTATATTGAAGAGAAAAAAATCAAAAACTGAGAAGAAAGGTGTATTTCGAGGAATCTTTGCTCGTTAGAAACTTTGAGTGTTGAAAGTACTCATTTGGCATTTAACGCTGTAAAAGAATAAAACCTTATTCATTTCTCCTGACGCAAGTGAAGCTTTCCCATACATGTCACATTTGGTCGATTTCTTTGTGCAAACATGGATTTTTAAAGATGTTTTTTCGTACGTTTGTGTGTGGGAAGATTTCGGAAGAGTATGTTTGCGTTTCTTAAGTACTCTGAGAGAAAAAAATAGTCATGTTTGGATTATTTTTCTATGGAAAACATTCTTTTATCTTAGAGAAAAACGGAAATTTCCACGTTTTTCGCGTTTCATACATTTTAAAATTCAAGTACCACCTTGGTTTTCTTGCAGCGTATTTTGCAATTAAAAACATTCATTTACGTTGTTCAGTCTTTATAAAACCTATTTTCAGTTCAGAGCTGGATATCTTGGTTTTCAAACTTGCTTGATTGTTTTTCAAACTTGCATTGCATTGGTTGCCAACGAATGTAAGCTATGCAAGCCAACATATCACCTGTGTCTTTTGGTTGTCTATCAAATATCTGAAATTTTATATCTTGTTATATGTGTTTACGGGTTCCTTAAATTCAAGTTGGCAGACAAGGTATTATAAACCAAGAAACAGATACAAAATCATAGAATCTGAATCCAGGTTACAATTGGAACTATAAATCTCTTCACAGAATTTCTTACTTGCTTACTGCTATCTCTCGTTAATATATTTGAAATAGAATGACGAATTTGGTTTGTTTTGGATTTTTCATGCCTTTTCTTCAAAACATCGTAGTTAACTGGTGTTCGTGTTATATTGGTGTTATTTTCACACTAAAATTAAAATGTTTAGAAAAGCTCAAAGATTGCTAGGCAGAAAGGACTAGGAAAAAACAGTTTTCAAAAGAATAAGCCTTATTCCGAGACTTTGGCTATTTAATTCTGATATTCATGGTTCCGAAATGTGCACGTGTTCCTCTTCAAAATATCATTCTAAGTTTATTTTGGATGAGTTATGATAATATTACCTTTATTATTTGATATTGAGCATGCATATATATATATATATATATATATATATATATATAAGGAAAGTACGTACATTAAATATTTTGTATAAATACTCTTCCATACAAGAATTACTTGAGAGCTTTCAAGAGGGAATCTGTTTTTCCACTGCATTTTTCGCCACTTAAACTCAATCCACCTTATGCAGAATCGTTTTGAGGTATGATTAGCGTCATACTAAAGGACTGACTACTACAGGAACCTTATGTTAGTCCAACTCTTAGTATGGCACTAATCACGCGTCAAAATGCCTCTGCATACAGCCCAATATGTTTCCGTTTATATCTAAATCGTTTAAAGTGTTCAAAGGATAATTTTCCAATTGAGTCTTTGATATAAACATAAAATCTAAATATTAAATGAAATTATTATTATACAATATTTTTCTTTCTATTAGCACTCTGAGTGATAATTCCGTATGTTTACAGAGTAGCTGCGGATTCCGTATTTATATACGATGTGACTCAATATGTACAGTATTTCAATGGTTTTGCTTCTTTATTATACGAAGCTAGCAGTTTTAAAATATCCGTTGGACTTCGTAGTTCGGAACTTCGTCCATAGATGGAGTGAAGATCCTAATAATTATTAATACCTTGTTATCGCCAGGGTTCAAAAACCATATGCTTATTGTTTGACCGTCTAAAATGGCGAGAAAGAGCCTGTCAGACGATTCAATATGCTTCAGTTTAGGAGTGGAATTCCGCGACAGTGATAATAATTTGTTTGAAGGAGAGTTATTGGACGATTGTGAGAATGATCCAGACTATGTAGCTACAGAAATATCAGACATGTCAGAAAAGTAACCTTAAGATAATAATTCTCATATTCGCATTCATCTTCCTTGCATACGTGTAAATGTTATGTGTGATTTGTAATGTTTTTGTGGTTGGAATACTGAATATTATATACAGGGTGCGGCAGCATTCATAGCGTAATTTGACGTACTGCATGAATGCGCGCCAGCTCGTGCTGCATTCGTGTACTAATGATCTACCATTTCGAGCAAGGTATATAAAATAACATTTCGAGTGTGACAGTGATATGGAGCGGTGGAGTGCACACAATTGTGCCTTTGCTGTTGAAAGTTATTTCAAGAGTAACGACTCTGTTATTGCTACCCAGCGTCTATTTCTTCAACATTTCAATTTGGGACGTCATGGGAAAGTTCCAGATGGTTGGACCGTTGTGAGGTGGGTACGTGCATTTCGAACAACAGGTTCTGGCAAACCGGGAATTAGTAAAAGAACTGTGCGAACACCAGAAGACGTGGAAAATGTTCGTGCTGCAATATTGCGTAGCTTAAAAAGATCTGCTCGTCGTCATTCGCAAACTGTGCATATGTCCGATCGCTTATTCAGGAGAATATTGCACGAATATCTCCATTTTCAGCCATATAAGCTGCAGTTTGTTCAGGAAATTAGGCTTCGCGATTGGGCAAAACATTCTGCTTAACCATGCGCGATCTCCTTCACCAAAATCCACAAATGTTGCACACCACCCTGGTGTCAGATGAATGTCATTTCGATTTATGTGGTTCAGTGAATAAACAGAACATGCGTTATTGGAGTGATGCAAACCTTCATGAACTGCACATCAAGCCCTTGCACAGTTCTCATGTCACAGTGTGGTGTGAAGTTGCTCCCTTTGGGATTATTGGCCCTTACTTCTTTGAGGATGACAGAGGTGTGGCTGTAATTGTCACCAGTGAACGCTACCTAAAGATGTTGCAAAACTTCGTCCTTCCCCAATTAGGTATGGTCGATGTGGATGTGGAACAATTATGGTTTCAACAAGACGAAGGGACTTCGCATACAGCCAGAATTTGCATGGATTTCTTGCAACAGACATTTCCAGGTGGAGTAATTTCCCGTTTTGGTGACATTTCCTGGCCGCCTTGCTCACGTGATCTTTCATGTGCAGACTTTTTCCTTTGGACCTGAAGCAAGAAGTGTTCCGAACACGTTGTTCCAGCATTCCTGAATTGAAGGATTGCATCAGAACTGCCGTCGGCAATGTCCGAGGGAATACGTTACGCCGAGTTATGGAAAGCTTCCAACGCCGCCTAGATGAATGTGTTGTGCAGAGGGGGCATCATTTGACAGGAGTCATATTCAAAAAGTAATCCACGCAATGGGCAATGACTCACACATTAGTAAATGGTATACCTTTAACTATTAATTGACATAAGAGGTAATAAATACATTACAGTCACTGCCGGATGGTGTTTTTATAATCCTACTATGAACGCTGCCGCACCCTGTATAATAAGAATAAAGAGCAAACTCTAAAATTTCAAACGGTATATGCTGTATTTAATTTTGCTAGATTTTGAGACAGTGGCGTATTTGGGGGGGGACTATCGGGCTCAAGCCCCGACGAAATAAATTTGTTGTATGTAAAACTTCATTAAAATTTGTCAGCACCCAAAAGGAAAACTGTGAGTGCTTATTCACGTGTTGTGCATAGCCCATCCCTAAGTAAAATCCTAAATACGCCACTGGTTTTAGATATAATTTTTAAAAGGTTGCAAAAAAGCCCAGCATTCTGCGGAAAGCTTGCAATTCAGAGCCCAGTACTCAATGTGCTAAATGTAATGTACTTGGTTTTACTCCGATTTAATTCAAAACTAGGGCCGCGATGGCTCAGTGGTAGAGCGTTCACCTCTGGTGCTAGGGGTCCTGGGTTCGATCTCAGCCCCCGCCATGTGAACTTTGTGGTGGACAAACACCGTGTGCGTGGGTCTTCTCGGGGTTCTCCCGTTTCCTCCTACTTTCTTCATTCCACCATTTCATTCATTATTCATCATCACCGTCTCCTTTAGCCTAACCGGCATAACCGTGGGACGTAAAACTCAAAGATTTCATTTCATTTTTTAATTCAAAACTATTTGTATTAATATTTTTGATAGACTGAAGTACTGTAGTATCTTTCATATGTGTTGTATTTTTTGTTGTCCTTTCCTCACACCATCTGCAATAACACATACAATCAAATCGTCCGCAAAGCAGAGAAAAATATTTTGTAATCTAATAATTTTCCTAACTCTATAAATACTGAAAAGAATTTGACTGAATTTACTCTTTTGAAGTTCACCAACTTCTTATTGTTCTGTGCTTATATGGCTTATGAATTTTTATATATACTTACCTGTTGATATACTCCTATATATACTCCTACGAATATTATGCGTTCTGTCAACGATCTTTGTTACTACTTGGAATGTCGTTCTATACGTATTGAATGGGACCCATCTTTTCCATCGGAATATCCGTGAATCATTCATTTCTTGTGGGGAATTCCTTGCACTGCCACTAAAAGATTGTCAATCATACACTTTGGAACAAAGAGAGAGACTTGTAAGACTCTCTTTGTTCAAAAGTGCCTTATTAACAATCTTTTAGTCGATAACGTCGGCCGATAATGTTCCGCCAGAACTTAATAGTTAGAAACGTTGGAGATACGTTAGAAACGTGGGATTTGCATTGAAAGTCCATTTTTCCGCGCTTTTTACAGCCGGTAACTTGAAACTAAGCTATTCCGGAAAAGTTTGCTGGAATGTTTTCTTGTTTCTGTTACGTAGATTCATCTCTCAAGCGTTGTCAACCATACACATTAACACTCGATACTTGTATATCTGCTATGAGTAATTTTATAAGATCTTGTATATTAGTTAATATTGTTACATACTTTAATTATTCTTATATCGTATTGATTAATGATAGACACAAAATATCTTCTAAATTGGGCGGCGAACAAATTCAAGTAAGATTGTAGGAGTCAGTTGCTTCATCCGCAACGCCGTTCTTGTTTTTAAGGGATAAAATCGTGGAAGAGGGGCTGCGGGATTTCCAGCTGTATTTACGGTTGATTTGTGCCATACTTAAGATTTTGACAAACGCTTGGTTATCACAAGGATACAGCAGCGTCATTTAAAATTTTGCTTGGGGGGGGGGGGAAGACCCCTTGATATAAGTAAAATTTCGCGTTTTTTTTTTACTGATTTACTACTATTCTATTAATAAAATCTATATAAATCTCCAACTCAGGGTGGGGGCAATTGCCCCTCCCTGTCCCCCCTAAATGACGCCCCTGCAAGGATACAAAGATACGTTTATTTATTTAAAAGCTGAGCTAATCACATTGTAGTCAATTATTTCGAGCAGCTTTTACACTTAGTTTTGCTTTGTCTAAAATGGAAGAATTCTTCATTTTGTGCTAACTTAGAAAAGTTGAATAGAAATGGCTATAGAATTTGCGGCCGTCACTATATCAAGGAAAGAGAATTGTTTTTCACACTTAATATGAACGAGATTTTACAAGAAAATACAGATTTACAAAACGTGATGTAATTGACATAATTAGAAGTAAGCTTAATAGGGAAGAACTCGTAAACGTTGGTGACAAAAGAAAGCCTTTACCCGAAAAAGTACATCTGCCTGCTGCTCTACTGTTTTACACATGATGTGGTTAGTGAAGGTGAAGTAAGGGGGTCATGTAGGTTTTCACAACCAACTACCCATCAAATATTAAGAATGTATGAGTTGCGCTAGCTGGACTGTAATATCCTCTCTTTTGAACTGCTTTGGTATTGTGTCGGACAGATGGGGTCAAAATTACGTGAAAAACAGAAAAATGAAATCTTTGAGTTTTATGTCCCACGGTTATGCCGGTGAGGCTGAAGGAGACGGTGATGATGAGTAATGAATGAAATGGTGGAATGAAGAAAGTGGGAGGAAACGGGGAACCCCGAGGAAACCCACGCACATGGTGTTTGTCCACCACAAAGTTCACTTAGCGGGTGCTGGGATCGAACCCGGGACCCCAAGCACCAGAGATGAATGCTCTACCACTGAGCCACCGCGGCCCCAGGTGAAAAACGAAGGTGTACAGGAAAAATCATTCCATGTTACGACAAGGTAATTGAACTGTGAGTAATCTGTGATCGTAGTGATATCAAAAATCAGTGCGTGCAATCGCGGGGAGTAAAATATGTGATAGACTATTTGCTCGAAATAATACTTAAGAGTGTAGGAATACACAAATTGAAGTTTGACCGTTTTGAGGTATGACGGGCTCTACAAACCCTGATGGTAAGGAAAGGCATAAATAAGGAAGCAAACCTAACCTAACCTAACTTAACCTGACGTATCCTAATGTAACCCAATCAAAATTAAGGTTATAAGCGACGAGCCTAACTTCCCGTTTAGGGAAGGAGGAGAAACGCCATACTTTTAGGAATTATTCATTGACTATCTAGCATCATTTCCTAACCGGAGTGCTGCGGCACACTGGTGTGCCGCGAATGGGCCGTTGGTGTGCCGCGAGGAAATCGAAACAAAATTATTAATTCTGTGGCAACCAAATTGGAAGACATGAAAAAAATGTATATTTGTATTTCACATTACTATGAACCGCTACATTGGAAAAAAATACTGTAATTGTACTATATTATTGTACATACATTACTGTGTGAAGGACCCTTTGCGCATTCTGTCCTACAGTCAGAAGAAATAAATGTCCAGGAAGAAAGTGCATTGTTTGATGTGAGGAATAACCGAGGTTTGAAGCTCCAGCACTCATAGCAAGACATGGCATCATTCTGGATTTCTCTCCGGAGACAATCTCGAGCTGTGAAAGTTCTCATTCCCTTCTCAATATCCTGCTAACTGAAGCAGGATTTTCTGCAGTGAGCATAATCAAATATAAAAACAGGTCACAAATGACTAATAGTTGCACATTAATTTTGCTTCGTGAACCAACTTGTCTTACTTATTTTTGAAAATTTATAACTTTCATATATTGATGAACAATTGTAACTTTCAATAGATATTATGGAAAAATTGTTACATTACTAATATTATTGAACAATTGTAACCTTCATATATTATTTATTACATTTGAAACATATTTGAATATAAGTTTCATGCTGTGTTACTTTACTGTACATTTTTAATGTTGTAAAAAAGTATTTGTTATTATTATGATCATTATTGCTTCTTTATTATTGCAGACTATTTGGTAACTAAATGTTGAAATATCATTCAATTCTTTCGGCAATTTACCTACATTTGTATCTTCAAAGTACAAGAGATTTGTTTGTTCGTTCGTTATTTATATTAGTGATCTTCCTTTTTAGTGAAAGGTTGGATATTGTTTTCGAAAAAGAAAGTGTGTTCTTAAAAACCTGAGTCCTACATTTCATTCAATTATTTTCTATCTTTAAATTAGAATGAAAAATGAGCATAATGATTTACCATAGGGAACAAAACAGTGATCGAGCTTTCTTTTTGTGAGAAGGAGATCAGCAATTACAAGAAAAAAAAAGTATTTTATATTTAGAACTAATAATAATATTAATATCATCTATGAGTGTGCCGCGACAAATCAAGTTCCACAGGTAGTGTGCCGCAAGTTGAAGAAGGTTGGGAAACGCTGATCTAGGATGTTAAAAAGTAGGTAACAAAGCGACTTTGGTTTAGTTAATGAGTCATTGAACAAGAAAAGAAAACGTACGTGTATTCAGCTCTCCTACTTGTTTTCGTCCCTTTGTTTGTTTTGATGACTTGCGCGTTTCAAATGTTTGATGAAACGTCAGTGAATGCAACTGTATCTTCGCAGATTGGTGTAAGTGGCAACTAGAGTAGTGAGAAAGAAAGAAGAATAAAAGAAGATAGCAGGTAAAGATTACTAGTGGGGGAGCTTTGCTCTCAATATTTTTATTCAATTTTTAATATTTACAATTTGTAATTTTGACAATTTAAATGTTTAATACAATTTTGATATACTGTGTTACATTTCCATGAGTACGTGCGCTGCTTCTCCCTCTTATTTGCAATTGCAGTGTGTAAACATTTTTACATAAAACAGGCAATTTCGGCCATCTTCTCAGTGCCAGTTTTGTACATATAATTATTTAAAAAACTTGGCTGTTGTGGAAATCACGGAAATCACCACTGAAAACGTAAAAATGATGGAACACGTGTCCTGCAGGAGCATGGAGTACTTGCAATTACCTGTAAGTTGTGTTCTAAATGTTGTAGGGACGCGGTTTTGTTTTGTAGGGAAAGGGATGTGTTTCGCTCACAACTTTCTGTTGAAAGTTGCTCGCATATACCCTCCAACCATTTGAGGTATGTGAAAATGAATGCTTCGTGGTCCCTATTCTCTTTTTCGTTGCATTCCTGAAATTTGCCCTTGTACTTAATGTGTGTTTTTCTAGTTCCCTTGTACTTAATGTATGACTATGTGTGGGGGAATTGAACCCATGTCGCATGTACTGTGCAGGTGGATACTTCTTAGTGTTGTACTATCTACAAAAATGATTCAATTTGATGTACAAGTGGTAATACAACTGATAACAAACCGAGATCACGCTGTATTCACATTCCGTGTTGGAGTGTGAACAGAGCATGATCTGGGTTTGTTGTGTGTTCTATTACCACTTGTACATGATATAGAATCATTTCTGTAGGTAGTACAACAGTAAGAACTATCCACGTGCACGGGACATGAGAAGTTGCTGTTGTAAACTATTACCATTGGCATAAATGCTGGCCCCCATCTGTTCGACATATGCCCTGCTCTGATATGCAAGATCACACCATAATAATTGGCTTCGTCAGCAGCAAGCATCGAACTGTAGATTGCAGATACGTTGCACCACACAGGAAAGCCAGTCGAGAAGAAAAACATAAAGAATTGTAAGACATCAGGAATACTTGTAGTTGCAGTTATATTAAAGATGGAAATAAATATTTAAACCAACTTATGATATAAACGGATCTCTCTTTATTTAGCTCCAATTAGGGTAAGGGCGATAAAAGTTTCTGATGCGACATATCATTACATAACAGGAGAGACGTTAAATATACATGCGTGACGTACAACTCATGTTTAAATTCGTCACTGGCTATCAAGTGCCTAAGGAGAATCATCATGTTACATTCTCAATATACACAACTATCGTATCTATACTATTCCATATATTTATTGATTAATTCACTTCATTAAATATTTATATCAATTATAATTATTTCTTTTCGCCGTGGAATATATCAGAGATGATCTTCGTTGACAGCATGTAGCACATCAGAGTATCAGACACCAAATAACAACCTAACGCATTATACAATACAATCAGCACCTGAATATCGACATTAAAGTTGTAACTGTTATCGCCATATGTTTGAGCTTATTCCGAATTTGGTGGAAAGTTCCTCATATGACATGCATCAAGCGTGATAATAAGAGAAAAGAAACACACCATTCACGGAATCCTTTTGGATTCCGGACGTTTAGATTCAGCTGGACATTATTTATTCTACTAGGCTACGTTCAGAAACTATATACAGTATATATATATATATATATATATATATATATATATATATATATATATATATATATATATATATATATATATATATATATATATATATATATATAATTAACATTTAATAAGAAAATGTGTGTATCACAAACACACTTCAAATACCTATTTTACATATACTGTATACTAAACAAGGATCTTATAAAATAGAGAATCTGCCTTTACAAAAAGATCTTGAAGCCATACGTCACAGTTTCGCCACCCCTACTCTGCCCACTCTGCCCAATAGGATCGCAATGTTTTGAGCCAACAATCATGGCGGAAACGAAAGTAGCCAATCAGACGTGCCGATGCTCGGTTGCTTTTTGGTTTCACCGATTTAATAGGATGAAGATACATATGGGCAAATCCTCTGTTTATAACACCCTTGATACTAAAGCTATTTCTTTTCTAACAAAAAATCATACTTCAATTGTCATGTAAAGAAGAGGAATAAAAACAGGCATTAAATTCACTATCAATTTCGTCAACATTTCAATGGTGCAGATAAATTTCATGTCATCTTTTACTTTGGAGATTAGATTGATATAATTTCTTAAATTCAACATTAACAATAATTAATAACATTTAAATTTGGTTAATATGAAGAATAAGGGCGCGCACAGACAAAATCACAAAAAATGCTATAATGGATCAAACAGGTCCATTACAAACCAAAAGTGAAAGTTGGTAATTCAATAATAGAAGAATTTCAACATTCTCTTCTCTGGTTGGTACCATTGATTGTACGTATATTCAATTACAAATTATGTACAATTACACAGGACTGGAAATGAAAACCATCTAAAAGTTGTTTTCGTTTTGATAGGTGAATTTATTAGTTCTTCACTCGCTGATTCCGAAAATGAAGTCCGTTTTTTCTCATCACCCTAGGTTTTTCTGCAAATTGACTTTGAAAATCCAACCCAATATTGTATGTATATATTATATATGAGAACAGAAATACGAAGGAACCATACAGATGTTTGTACTGAAATGTAAATCTGAATAAATATAAATATATTCAACTGATGAATATGTATAATAAAGAATACTCTTCAGTTGTTTTTCAAACTGAAACAACTTCAACGTCTTTTTCTGTAAGATTTGGTGATCTTATGCTTTTCTTCCACCGTATGTCTGTTTGTGCTCCAGCAATTGTCCTCCATCATGCTAACACTCCATCTACCCTGGTATCTATGTTTCACATCTCTCATATTCTAGTAAAATCTCTCATCTTGCTTCTCACTTACTTGATCAAGATTTTCTGGAATGTAATCCAGATGTCAATGCAAGACATATATCTAAATACTCATATCACACCCAAGTTCTTAAAATTTCAACAAGATCGTTCCTACAATGTTCTTATAATCTGGACTTTTGTAGTTACCGAGAAAATTCTGTTACACTTTAGAATGCCACCTAGGCATCTCTCAGTTGGATTCATTGTTGCTTTAAAATATCTGTTTTCCATAAGTTTTAGTATATCAGGGCCAATAAATATGCCTCCTTTCACTTTTCCATAGAACAAGGATGGAAATGTATTATATATAAACTTGAAATATTGTCCCTGTGTGTCAAGTACTTTCACAAATTGTTTAATGAGTTCCAAGTTAATGTCCAGGTGTGGATATAATATTTTGTCCTAACGAACTAAACGTTCATGTGCAATATTTTTAGATCCTGGATTCCAAAGTACCCATAATGACCATTCCCTTCTTACCCAATGCTCACTTCTTACCCTACTATCCCACTCGCAAATGAGACATGGCATCTTCGTATATTTAGATTGCTGTCCTAGTAAAATGCCCAAAATCTTGAAATCACCACACACTTCCCAGCCATGTTCTTGATATTTAATTTTCTTTAGAATTAATGTCATCGTTTCTTTCATTGAAATTGAATGGGCGATAGGTACAGATGGGTACTTATTTTCATTGTGTGAAAGGACACATTTCAAACTTGCTTTGCTAGAATCAGAAAACAGTCTTCAGCTAGTGGAAAGTAGAGGAAAACTTAACTTATTAAGCAAATCCAACACATCACAACAGTATACAAGAGATTCTTGTACAACGTGGGGTGAAAGTTGTCTTTCTCTGTCCCAGGTAAATATCGTTCCAGATGCCAGAAGGTTCCTTTTGTGAAGTCTAGAACTAAGAACTGCTGACACCTTCGATAGATTTAAGACCGGAACCAAATCATTAAGATCATTTCATGAAAAGGTATAGGCTGAGATGAACCTCTAGGCGGTTCAAAATTGTCATCTTCTATGTCACTTTTCTCGCTTGGCGAACTAGAATCACTAACGCACTCTAGCAGTGATAAAGGTTTTGAAATAGGAATGTCTGGACGAGGACCCACAGGCCTTATAGCTGATTAAGTATTTGGATAAACTATCTTCTTCTTATTTCTAGCATTGAAGCCAACAGTTTTATAACAGCAGTAGTAACAATCGTCAGTATGATTCTTCGGTCCCTACAAACTGTAGGAATTCCAAATGGCATAGACACCTGTTTTTCCTTATTCCAATTTCTCAAACATTCAACAAAAGAGCGGTACACTTTATGTGAAGTCTATGGTTTTGATTGATCACCAAGTCGTGCGTGGGTATCTCCACGTATTCACCGGATTTCACATCTGGCCATAGTGACGTCGGAATGCACCACATGTCCGGCAATTACATGAAACGTCCAGCCGACCTCGTGCAACCCCACGATGGAGAACCTTTCAAAAGTCGACAAATGCTGGTAAATGCTGTCTAATGCGGCGTAAGGGCATAGTTTGTCTTTCTTGATCTTCCTGCATAGTGCTGATTTACTCTTTCACGCATCACAACCAATTGACACGAGCAAGGCTGCATTATTTTCTGCGCTATTGTGCCATTCGCGATGTTCCAGATCTTTTGAACTCTAATCGTTTACATACACTACAAAGCGTTACACGTATATACCAAATTGCAGTTGAATTGGACGATTCCTTCTTGCTACTTCATTTTTTCTCAGTGGGTGTATGTTCAATTCTGGAATCAGATTTAAGAAATTTTGGGAACAAAGCAATTTATTACAAGATTACAGGGTGTTTCAAAACAACACCGACAACATTTAGGAGGTGATTCCTGACACCAAAATAAGACGAAAGTATAGACCAACCTGGGTGCACAAATGCTTCCTTTCGGAGTTATAGGCTGCCGAAAACATGAAAAAATTAAGTTTAAAGGTCTATAGCTCCAAAAACTACGTACGCTATCCAAAAATACATGTTTCAGGATCCTAAGATACGCAACAATTTTTAAAGAGACAGTTTGGCTACGAGCATATAATTTGAAGTACTCACCAACTACCTCTTTAATAATTGTTGAGGAAGTACCGCAGGATTCCGTAACATGGATATTTGGATAGGACACATCCTAATTCCTAAATAAAGTCTTGACCCGACTACGGTAGGTCCCATAGTATTGGAGGTATGGACCTTTAAAGTTCATTTTTTCACATTTTCGGCAGCCTATAACTCCGAAAGGAAGCATTTATGCACAAAGGTTGGTCTATACTTTTCGTCTTATTTTGGTGTCAGGAATCACCTCCCAAACGTTGTCGGTGTTGTTTTGAAACACTGTATATTCAACAATAACGAAGAATATTACTTTTCAATATTAAAGAAGTAATACTTGTCTTAAGACTACTTGTATAGTTTTCATTTTGGTTCAATTGCCATAAAGACAGCGAGAAATTTATCAATGAAATGAATTGAAAGTTGCCAATTTTGAATAATATTTCTAAAGTTAGAAAAACAGTTACTTTCGTTAATAATCAACCCATCTTTTAACTTATGCAAATGACTAAACTCGTCTGTACCAACACACACTAAATGTTAGCTTTCAACCTCCGATAAATTATTGAAAATATAACATACAAAAATATTTACGATATTCTCCACTAAATGCAATAATTTCTTTCTAGAATACCAAGTCCAATTCATAAGGTTAATAGGCCAAATATAAATACGAATTTTGCACTCTTCCTTTCAGTTGTACTACAAGTTACCGGTACATCTAATAACGTAAACCTAAGACACATCTGTTGATATACTGTGAGGAAAGAACATAGTACCAGCAGGTGCATGAGGTATTATGTCATATTCTGTCTTTGTTCCCATTGGAGTTTTAGTAATTAAGTCACGAAGGATCTAATTTCATTAATGAAGTTGGTCATCGAATAGCAATCAAAACTGGTGACCCCCGAGCTACTGCATTCCTTTTCCAACGTATCAGCATCGCCATCCAGCGCGGGAATGTGTCATCGATCTTAGGCACATTACCTCCTGGTAAAGAACTGGACGAGATTTTTCTTCTATAACACACAATAGGACGGAAGTAGAGACATCCTAGGAGGCTGACAACCACTTTGACTACGTTCATGAAGAATGTTTTGAATACAGTTTGGATAAATATAAATTCTTGGAAGTCATGGCTAATACCAGTAAATTTGGGAATGGTAGCAACATTATCTACAGATTTTACTTTGTTGCTCAAAATCGTTAAAGACCCGAAAGATATTCTTGTCAAGCTGTCCGATGTTTATTTTGGAACAAATATGCTGTAACTAATGTTTAAGAAAATATGTTTGTTTATTGTAGATAATAACGACAATAATTATTAAATTTTTTGGCTGGCTTAAAAAAAAATCTGTAAAAAAGTATGCAACTTCAATATGACACTCGTTGTTCAAAAAAAAAAAAAAAAAAAAAAAAAAAAAAAAAAAAAAAAGAGAACGAACTACAACATACTCCTTGAAAGGGATTGCGATCTATCTGACGTTGTACGAACTGTGTATTACAATTGCATTAATTAATTAGTGTCTATCCTAAACTAACGTTGTAGTGAATTTTTAATTCCTGATATCCTTTTCTCATTTATTTTCGAAGTTCCCTACACTTAGGTTTTATAGCCGTGTTTCATTTGCAGTTCTAAATACTTTATATGTCCTACTTCTAATACGTTCGCGATTTCCAGAATTATATAAACCTCAAGAATACTTGAGTTCCTTCATCGATTTCTTTTCGAGTTTAATTTTTATTTTTACCGAATGCTTTACAAGTCAAGGAATAGTTATTGTAACTCAATGGAATAGTCAACATAAATGTTTCACTATTGTTACCTACGTAGATCTACAATTGTCCTCGCGAGGCCTGGTAAATGCTACACATCGTAATGTCAAATACCTTAGTACTATGTATATATATGATGACCTTGGTTGATTTTTAAAATATGAGCACGTGTTGGTTATTTGTAAAGAGCCATGCACAGGATTTTATAATATGCTTTCAGGTTAATGTCTAGATCAGCTTTCCCAAATTGTGCTTTGCGAGGCCTTGGGGCTCTGTACGTGGCAGTTATGAAAATGGCATAAATTGGTAGCTACAAGTGACTGAGCCAGAAGGTAAAAACAGGGGGCAGCCAGAAATCAGATTTATATATATATATACATAATAGTTTAAATTATTTTTGTTACTCAAGATACCAGGGAGGCCTAGGTCCCCGGCTCCGGGCTAGATTCGCCATCCGGTACTAATTCGGCAAAAATTTAATTGCTGATTTCATCTAATTTGAAAACGAGAGTGGTTCCATCAAGCAAAACTGTTATACTTGATCAATGCAGCGGTGCATACCTACTTTTGGGCCACCCTGTATATATATATATATATATATATATATATATATATATATATATATATATATATATATATATATATACAGGGTCGGATCCAGGATTTTCTGAGGGAGTGTGCATCATAACTACCAAAACAACCAGTCTCAATGAAACTCTTCAACGTGACATGTGACAATATTCTTTACACCTGATACATAGAACGGCGGGGGTATTTTAAACAGAGTCGCAAGTGATATGCAGGAAAAATTGTTCTCTCTTCCTTGCTTCTGTTTTCTTACCTACTTGACAAATGTTATATTGCTTTGCTTGGTGAATTATTTTCCTTCAACCTTCAGAAATCGACTTAAACTATTGCTTTTGCAAAACCCTCTTTCTTTTAAGCCCCAAAAGGAAACGTGACAGCAGAAAGTTTTGGAAAGTGTCGCTATTTTCAGTTCTAGCTTCTCATTTTAGGTAGTTTATATTTACAGCGGAGGGGGGCAGTGGCGGCCGGTGGATTGTGGTTTCGGGTGTTGCAGTACAAGCGATAAGAGACAGAAGATATAAAGTTGACTCATTGACTAATCAGCATAACTTTAAATGCAAATGCTATGTGACATGTTAAATTAAATAAAATTCTGTTTTTAAAAAATAAAAAATGCAGAATATTTTATCCGATTAATCACCTTAATTAATTAGTAAGTTCATTTTCCTCTCTTTGATTGGAGCAAATCTGTCTAATACATGCTGGTTGAACTCTGGTATTCTTATTGTCAGGTCTTTTTCGATGGAAAGCATAACCAATGGTGATAACCTTTCTTGGGACATTCAATTCCTTGAAAGTGTCAATTCTTTCTTTTGTGGAAAAACAATTTTTCGTCTTTTGCTGACGCCATAGGCACAGTTAATATTAATTTCAGAAGCTTTGTAGATTCACTAAATATTTTTTCTAGATTATTGCGAACGATTCATTGTAGCAAACTCAGTCCCTGACAGTGATTCGAACTCCTCTTCAGCGTTGACTGAAGAGAGTTCGTAGCAGAGATTAGTGTTATAAAAAATGTATATTGAACACACTTTATTCACAGTTTATCCAGGAAAATTTAAAATAAATTGAGGAAATGTATCTGGTACAAACAACACTACTGCCATAAGATATCACCATTGGGTGATATATACACGACATTGGTTCATGTAGCAGGAAGAAAGTTGATTCCAATATTTGTGAAATTCAGAAGGAAAGCGCGCGTTCCCACCAATGCTTGTAGTGATTGTTCAACTGAATTGGAGGTGTTGAACTGTGTATTCAACGAAAAGACCAGAATGATGTTGGCGAACGGTCTGATGGTGTCATCGCAGAACGTAATGCAGTGCGTTAATTTCAGTCATCCAGGTGTGATGTTGCAAAGTTATGAAAATCCATCAGTGATGCAATACATTGCTAGCTTGATCCGAGAGATGCAATACATTGCTAGCATGAGAACTGATCCTAATTTTACCGGTGATGTAACTGAACCTAATCCTGGTAGTAACAGTGGTAGTGATTGTGTAACTCAACCTAATGCTAGTGCAGTACGATCACGTACACCTAAGAAGCATTTAAGCATTAGATCTAATTTCGTTCGATGTGGACTTCGTAAAAATCTCATAGGTGACGAAAATTCTCATCGTAAGAAACGAACAACTGAAGAAGTAAATAATGAGCAATATTGTGTTTCTATTTGTGACTCTCAATGTGACTTGAATGAACTTGTTGGCCATGTAACTTAGACTGGAATTCCGATGTTCAAAAAGACCGTATTCAATTGATTTTGCTTTAAAAATCATTATGATTTCTCGGTTTATTGTATTTTACTTTATGTTATTTAATCTTGAGTTCATGTCTATGATCACAGTTACTCAAATTATGTCTAGATATGTCTTAATGTTGTGTTTTCTTTGATATTTGTATTATCAATCACATTATTCGTGTTCCATGTTATTGAAGTATATTTAAAAGCATCTTTGTAATGCTAGGGTATATATTGAAGTTAATAAGTTTTGTTTTCTATGAGAAATTTGTTAGCCATGTAACTTAGGATGGATTTTCGATGTCCGAGAAGATCGTATTCAATTGATTTTGCTTTCATTATGATTTCGTTTGTTATTCGTATCTTATTTGAGTTCTATGATGTTAATAAGACGTTAATTATTATGTTATATCCTGATTATTATCGATATTTCAATCTTAATCTATATTTTGTTTAACTAGATCTTATATTCGATCATGTTGTGTTTAAAGAACTATATAAATATCACATACATCTTTCTCAAAATATTCTTCATGAAGCCTAAGTAAATAATCAATAGCTTGTAACCAGCATTTAATGGACCCGAAAAAGGACTTAAAATCAAACAACTTGCAAATAAAATTTCGAATGTGCCTTACCGTCGTTGAAATGTATAAATAAATGAAAATGATGATAAAATTTAAAATGAATATGATAATAATATTGTGATGAAATTTAGTATAATATATATGTATAATTATATGAATTGTAATTTCTAAGTATACGAGGTGCATTCGAAAACTCAAATGATTAACATGTAAAAGTAAACAATCCAGAATTCTTTTTCTTTTTATGAAGTTAATGAATAAAAAGAAAAGTCCGTCGGGCGCCATAATATACAACAGTATTGTATATTTGTAATTTATTGTATATTTGTAATTTTGGGTCATAAGTTATTCTAATTATGTACTAGGCTGGCTACAGAAGAGGAGAATGAAATGTTTTAAATAATATGATTGTCAATGTATAAAGATATTCAAATATTTCAAAAATAATAAGTCTTTGGAACGTCGTTGTCAGGACAACCAGATATAAATAAATGGAATCAAACTACGGAATGGAATGTGTATTATTTAATGGCTCAAGTTTATTATAAAAAAGGAACCAGTGATTGATTATAATCGTTGTAGAAGGATCAGCATGTAACAGAAGCCAAAAATCAAAGAATATCAAAACAAACAGTACTGCCACTTCTACACCCAGAAATGTTAACTGAGAGGGTCCAAAATATTTGAGGGAGGTCCAATACGTCTACATAATATGGAACCCGTCTTATACTGCACCTGAAAAGACGGTAAGTAATTCTTACTTACTGTCATCTATATTTTTTTAAAAAAAATGATAGAACGATTATTTTTATAAGAAGAGTACATGATGAGGCATAAAGTAAAATATTTAGCCTACATCAATCGTTTCTCTGTTAAACAAGTATAGTTCGTTAAGAAAGTCTACAAATGTTAGTCAAGTTTCGAAGTTTTTGGGAGTTCCGGACCCGGTGGAACCCCCTCGTGGCTACGCCCCTGAGCATTGCTAACTAGTCCCCATCATACAGTTTTATGTGGAAATTATCAAGAGTATAAAATATACTTATTTTATAAAAGAAATATGTTTATACTAAAATACTATCCACAGAGGTGGAGGGGAGCGATTCTACAAACTGACTTATTAATATTTGATTCACAAATTACTGTAGAAGAAGCCTTCATTATCAATATAAGCTAAGAATTAACTTGTAAATGCGGGTCTACTTTCATTTAGATAATATTAAATCCATCAGAAAAGTTAATGATGCCACGGACAGAGGGTAGTCGATGAACACGTTCTACGACAACATCCTTTTTGATTAGGATAGCAGTACCTCGGTTCTGGGGACCAAAATTGACAATACCTATGTATATAGGCAGAAATTCAAATTTGGACATGCTGACTTCTTGAAGTAGAACCAGATAGTAATCATTTTGTAGCACAAAAGTTTTTAGACTATTTTGTTTCGCTGGACGGTGAATGCCAGCTACATTTATAGTACACAAACGGCGAACATTAGGTTGATTAATATACGTATGGTCTGCCAACAAGTGAATAATGAAATATAAGAAAAAAACGTGAAAAATGTCAACAAAAACCAGAGAAGGTGTTAAGGATACGTCACACTACAGAAATGAAGGAAGAAAAATATTTCTACCTCCAAGAATGCATACTCCACCAACTGCCCCAACATTTACAAAAACAAAAATAATAAAATAAATAAATAAAAATAAACAGTCTAGAGAACATTACATGAAGACTGCACTAAATGAATCGTATAAAAGAATGCACATAGCATCAAAAAAGAAAGAAAAGAAATCACGGGAACGTTGAGGACTAGAAGCACGACACAAGAACTTACGAAACAGTAGGTTCTGCAACAGCACTTTGATCACTAGACTTGTCTATAGCAGAGAGTGTGTTACAAAACATATCAGAATCAGAGTCACCACCACCGATATGTATTTCCGGATCACTGAAATAGTCTTGGGTTGCTTCGCTGCTACTATCTGTTTTATTTGAAATCACTTTTCGTTTCTTAAGTAATGACCTCCCAAATTGATTTCCAATTCTACTAATTTTGTATCAATGTAGTCAATCCAATTTATATTGTGGGCTAGTAGCTTTTTTCTTGGGCTAGTAAAATTTGGTTGCTTATTTGCATCCCTGTCTTAAGGCATCAAAATTTCATAGATAATCAAGATGTAATTGTCCTAATACTTAAAATGTATTGTCCATTAACTATACAGAATAATCGTCCGATCACGTTACTTAATACTGACATGAAACTTTTCTCTAAAGTGTTAACAGAGCGTTTGAAACTTGTTTCTCATGAGCTTATCAGTGATTTCCAGTCAGCAATTCATCCTACCAAGAATGTGTTTCTTGCACTTAGCAAGATCCGTGACATCACTGCATATTTTAAATTTAAACGCATTCCTGCATGTTTATTATCAGTGAACTTTAAGAATGCGTTTGACTTTTTATCCGATAAATATCTCTACACCGCATTAAAAGCTTACAAGTTTCCTGATGGTTTTATTGACCTTATTTGTGCGTTTTATTCTTCTGCTACTTCCCGTGTACAAATCAATGGTCACTTGAAGGCGACTTTCTTAATAGGTCGTGCATTTTGACAAGTCTGTGCTTTATCTATGTATTTATTTAGTCTCGCGCTTGAACCTCTGTTCTACCATTTAGTGTCCATAACCTCATCAGTAGATCATGATTTTCACAATATCAGTGATCAAGCGTTATTGTGCGACAGCTCTTTATATGCGTAGTAGATTGAAATTATTCCTTGATTCTGACTTCCACAAATCGCAATGTATAGCGTGCTGGACTTTTTCATTAACCGAGAATAATCCGCCTTATATGCGAATTTTCCCTTATTGCCCTAAATATGTGAAGAAACTCGTCTCTGCATGTGCGTATTTCCCACAGTCAAGTGTGACTTTCAACATGTACACGAAAATGATATGTGCTGAATTACTTCACAGTGTTGTATGTCATTCTGTGCCTCGTATTTGTATGAAGTTTCACACATTTGACTGATCTGTGATCTGATCTGGTGATCGTAATGTTTGGTTAAGCTTGTGTGTACTGTGGTTGCCTGGATACACTTTTGCATCGTGTATCGGAATGTAATGATGATACTCTTAGCATCTGGACCTCCTTATGTGGTATGCTTGCGGTGATCTGTCGTAAACCTGATCACTATTTTGATCGCAGTATGCTTGCTTTTCCGGACTATGTGTGGCATCCCTATACTGAACTTAATGCTGTTAATTGGCTTATCGGGAATACTACCTATTATACTTTATCCTCTCGGCTGAAGTGTACAGTGGAGAAATATTATTTGTATTTAAAATATGTTCGTAATCAGACTTTTCTTAGTGACCCGTCTGTATTTGGTAATTTCTCACAGTGATATTGTAAGGTTTTATAGTATTCTTGTCCGACGTTGTGTAATATCATTAATGTAATGTAATAGGTAATTTAGTTCAATAAATGTAATTTAAAAAATTGGGTAGCGAGACGATTTAGTAAATTACATGTCTTCTGCGCGGCAGTTCGAGTCTGCCTCACTCCTTAATTTTTTTAAAGAAGAAAAGACTTTTTAAATCACGAATTACATTAACACACACTACATGGGTGACAATTCCCATGCCAGAAGCCTCAAGTTCACACGTGATAAAATAGAATTTCTGCATTACGCACCTTCTTAAACTATTTTGATAGATGTATTGAAATTGAGACAAAACCCACCTCGAAAGGTTTGCTCTATTGGATACTGTATTTCTGACGATACGTCCATTATCAAATAAGTAGTTTTATTTAACGTAGAGTTGCATACGCCAAATCAGTTGAAAACTTTCTCATTCTTTTAAATTTACTTGAGTTAATTTTGAGTTTAATATCTCTTTCAGTAGCGAAGCTAAATAAGACGTGGACCTGCTTATTAACGTGGAATCCGGACCACATGAGCTCCCACCAGGAATCGAACCCGGGTCTCCCAAGTCTTTACTTGAATTTGAACTCGAACGCTCTCAATTGGATGAAAGAGGTTGCATTTGCAACTCCTGAGTGTTTTAATGAATGCATTTCTTAGTACTTATATTAATTTTACTTTTGAAAAGGTGTAACCTCTATTTTTTATTTGAAATTTCCTTGATTTGTACTGTACGTACTCAATGTTGAACAGTTTTCATTTTTATTCGTGGCAATAGTAACTTTGAAGATCCTCTCTCTTTTATCTAGACCCGCCATATTGCTTTTAATTAATGCCAGATTACGATTTTTGTCAAAGAGAAGCTGTTCTATTCACTCTGGTATCACTGAGTATTAATTGCTGTGAGGAATAACGACAAATATTATGTAATAATAATAATAATAATAATAATAATAATAATAATAATAATAATAATAATAATAATAATAATAGCGCTTTTCATTAGTATTATTTGCATGAAACAACATAATCCTCTTTATTGCTCTTATTCCTCACTCACTTAAAATGAAACTTCATATTAAACGCACATGTGGACACGGGTTACATTTGATTGGTAGGTCCCTTTCTTTATAATTTGTCTGTTACATGAAAACAAATTGAAAACAATTACATTGTAAATTTCTTACAGTGCAAGTTATTTATGGTAACAAATTGTTTAAGTATGGACAAATTCTGAAAGATATGTTCAATTATTCCATGCCATAAACGTCGGGGGGCCAACACCTAGTGGCCTGCTTGCCGGTAAATTTCTTTCGTCGATATATCGATGCGCTGAAGGATTGCCACTAGTGTGCCACTGGCGGCAGGGTTTCGTCGAGTCGAAACAGATGTCTAGAGTCGGGGTGTTGAAGTTACCACCACGTGACTGTGAGGACTTCATTTTGGTCCGCGCTTCTTCGATTCGTCGCGAGGAATCGCAAAGGGACCAACACGAACTATCACCAGTCATGTGCATGCGGTTATTATTAAATATTACTTTTTCTTGACGAATTGTTCCTAAAGTGAGCTCCGAGGGTCAAGAGTAACCCTGCCTCTATACCATGAAGTAACCTTCCGTGGTCGCTCTATGGGGTCTGACAGACCCCAGATAAATTATTTTTTGTTCTAATGTTTTCTGTTGTTTTTTTGAAAACTTTTCCATCCATGTAAATTCAATTGGTAACACTGCCTGTTGTTATGGCTGGGAAACTGCTTCAATTGCGATCTGTGTGCTATACAAGATGGTTGTGAAGTGTGTTTGGGGTCCAACAGACCCCAGTGTGACCGGCACGTAAGCGTTTGTTTCTTTTGTTCGCTTTCTAATTCCACCTATTTTACTTTATTTCTGACATTTCTATTCATAAAATATGGCTCAGATTAAGTTAAAAGAAGATGGAATACTTGAACTTTTGCCTGCCAATAATGATGGTGACAGTGCTATAGAAGATTTTAGTACTTTCTTAAAGTACAATATTGCCAAGGTGTTAAACTTTTCAGGACCAACAGCTCAAGCGCTGAGCCAGTAGCTTAAACCTTCGTAGTTTGGCTCCTAATTAACGTAGAGAGATGATTTAGGTGTCTATCTCTTCAGGAGGGATAAAACGTTCCAACGGTGTGCATTTCATTCACATCACGGTTCTTACAACGGAAGGGTAGGGGGAAATTGGATGTTTTAGTTCCTCTCTCCCTCAGCATTTAGGGGAGAAACTCTCTCTGCAAAGGAGCTACAAGCATAAAAAGTGGCATCAAAAAAGATAAATGAACATACTAACTAGTGATACCCTGTATATGGCCATTGGGCTTGCGAGGGGTGAATCAGAGGGGTATTGAATTTACCCTTTTTCAGTGTTTTTTTTTTATTAAAGAAAAATATATTACCTGAAAATTGTGGGACGCTGCCAGCACTATTTTCCGTACGCCAGAACAATAATATCACATGTACGCCAGATATTCGGAACAACATAAATATAAGAAGCATCCTGTATATATATATATATATATATATATATATATATATATATATATATATATATATATATTGTCGTCTACCCTGACGTTGACAACCCTAGCGACGTCCCTAGTTGTCACAGAGATATGAACGATCCCTCGTTGAAAAGCTTATGGGACACAGATTCTAACGAGGTAACTTTTGTGACTCCTGTGCCCAATCCGTAAAAGAAGAAGAAAGTAAAATTTTGGGAAAAATACACTTTTTCGAAGTTAGTGGGGCTCTGGCAACACTATTATTTGTAGCACGCATGGGGGCACAAGAGTTACATCGTTAAAATCTGTGTTCCGTGAGCTTTCCGATGAGGTATGGCTTATGTCTCTGAGACAATTAGGGGCGTAGCTAGGGCTGCCAACATCAGGGTAGACCAAAATATTTCATAAAATATATACAGGATGATTCTCTTAGGAAACCCGTTCGGAATTTTTTCTCACTTGGTATTGAATTTTCGCCCTTCATTTTTTACATGGTTGTACCCAATGTCTGGCGTACATGTGGATTTTTTCCCTCCGTACAACAAGTAACAGTATTGCTATTCCTTTCACAAATTTCCAAAAGCGAATAAATTCTAGTTTTTTAAAAATATTCTTCTTTTTCATTGTCTAAGGGTTTGGCACGGGGTACACAAAGGTTAGCTGTTTGGAATCTGTGGTACATAAGCTTTACAACGAGGTATAGTTAAGGTCTCTGTAACAATTAGAAGGGGTAGTAGGGCCGCCAACGTCAAGGTATGATTTTCTTTATTCTTGTCGGTCCTGAAAATGTTAATAATTTTATCGTTCTTCGCAAGATAGTGTATGGGAGTTTTTTCTTTCATATTTTGTATAACACGTGTTTGTTATGTTAATATATAATATGCATACATTTTATTACAAATGATCCCTAAAGTGAAGAGATTTTTAGCTTTTTTTTCGATAAAGTGAAAAAAACGCATTTTTTGTTCTGACTGTTAATGAAAGCTGTACTAAAAGTAGCCAAATCATTTATAAGTGCTAATTTATTGCTTATGGTAAATAGAATTTATCACAGAACAGTAAGAACAAAGAAATTACTGCAAAAAATATTTGAAAAGTTAAATAAGAAAAAATGGTGGTGGAGTCCTGTGGACCCCAGTGTGACTTCCATGTCACAAAAAATAAGTGTGACCACGGAGGGGTAAAATATCTTGAGATGAGTGCGTATAATTGTATGAATTCAGATGGCAACTGTCGCCGATCATTAGAAAGTGAATATGGGAGAACTATGAAATAAAGAAAATAGAAGCGCGTCATTTTGTAATAAAATTACATGCCGAACACATTTTATCTGATCCCAAACTGTTATCGTCGAATATACACGGTCAAAGGAGTACTCTGAATGGCCAAAGTAAAAAGAAATGAACGGTTTATTCCTCTAGAAGCGAAGAGTTTTTAATTGCCTCCTTGGCAAAGTCGGAAGAACACGCGCTTGGTAATCATAACATTGGTGGTTCACGCCCACCCCGCAGTTATTGTTTTTAGTGTTTTTTTTTTTAGACTCACCTTAATGCAAAGAAGTGATGCATAAAAGGGGATTTAACATATTTTGGAGTAGTAATTTTGTGGTTCATTGGCGTTTCGTCGCGTCTCTGCCGATGGTGGTATAATTTCCGAAACCGAAGTGGGCACGACAATTTTTGTCGAAATGTCGCTAGTTTCCAATCGGTGGTTCACCGACGCTTATTGCATGGGGAACGTAACTTCTTTAATTTGAATGAGCATGAGAGGTAATCTTTTCTCGCATTTAGAAACATCAACAGAAAATAAGAAAATAAAGCGTTTGTCTTTTAGATGTTGGGGCAGTGGCGACTTTAGCATGCACGCCGGGTAGGCACGGGCCTACCGCAAAATTTTTTAAAATTATATAAACACTAAAGATACAATAAAGAGTATATATATTTTCCACTATTTACATTAATGGTAGATAATTATTTAACAAATAGCATCCACTACTACTGTAAAACAAATTCCCACTGTCATTAATCAATCAAATATGTGTATGTATCTAGAAACGAAGGAGCAGGTTTACCCAAAATTAAAGTTCTAAAGCCGCCTCTGTATTGAAGCAATAGTTACGTGACTATTAAAATATCATAAAAAACATATGAATCTGGAATAGGGGTAAGAAAATGTCTGCTATAAAAACAAAATATATAACTTCCCTCTTACCAGGAATTTCTAGTGGAATTTATAGCAATAAGCATAACAAAGAATTTAATTTGCCTGAGACCTGTTAAAAAAAAAAAAAAAAAAAAAAAAAAAATTGAATGTAAAGAACTAACTTTGGAAGAAATAAAAATTTCACTTCCGACTATAATAGAAACGCAATGGAATGAAACTTACTTCGAACTCTCTACGGTTGTTGTGTCGATGGAGGAGATGAAAATAAGATATGCTGGTATATAGAAAGAATGGGAGGAACCGGGAAAACCACGAGAAAACCAATGAGTATGATCTTGTCCGCCACAAACTCACATGACGGGACCTTTGGAGTAAGAGGTGAGCACTCTACCACTGAGCCTTTATGCTTCCTACGACTCTCCCAAAAATAGAAAATAAGTATTGACATTACATGGAGACGCATGGAGACATTAAAACATGGTATAAACACCATTTGTGGCAATAATATCACACAGACGTTACCTCATGATTGCTACACATTGAAATACATTGCCATATGCAATCGACTTGGTTTAAAATTATAATTCTATTTGCAAAAACCATAAGCGTAATAATATTATTACGTTCGGGTGTAAACGTAAGAAGCATCTAACATACAGCCTTTCTGTTCCCATCAATAGCTTCGGTATTGTGAGCTTTTCTCTCCTTCTTTTGCCGTTCTAAAAGCAACAAAAAGATTGCTTCTGTAGACAACTGAACTTGTGCTTTAAGATCTAGTTGCCGTCGACAATACACTGGATATTTTATACGGAAAGATCAATAAACACTATTCATTGTTTCATTGTTCACGGATTAGACTGTTAGAAATGAAAATATTTCTTCGCGCTAATGTGCCCATGAAAGTGAAATGTTGTGTTTCTACAAAATTTGCTGTGCTCGTATGACTGGATATTTAAAAGAAATCTACTTTGGTAAAGAAAAAATCACGTGGCTTCAGTGAATATCGATCTCAGGACACTATAATCACGAGTCCACGCTGTTACGTATTACACCACGGAGACAGCGCTTGAAAAGTAAACAATACATTGAGTGATTTGTCAAGAGATGCAAAACACTTTACATCGAATCTTTTAACTTCTTTAGTTTTTATTACGTTAATTCTTTGTATACTTCGTATCTATCTATATATATAAAAGAGAACGCACAAATCCTTTGTTACCTCATCACGCTAATACGGCTGAACCAATTTCTTTTATTTTTGGGGGGTTATTAGGATTTGGACCCTAGATGGTTTTTATCATATCACTTTAATTTTTAATTACCAGTGTCTTGAGATAATTGACCATTCAAGTGTCCATAACGTACAAATCCTTTGTTAGCTCATCATAGCTAAATCTAACCGTATTTATATGCAACCCACATGACCGTGTCACTCGGCGGGTTAACATAAATGACAGGCGATATAATGTTAACATTCTTCTATGGTTTTTATCATATCACTTGAAAGCGAAAAAGTAAAAATTATCTAAGTAACAAAGTTTATTGCGTTCCAGGGTGACCGCAGCGAAGCGGGGTGAACGCTGCTAGTAATGAATGAAAAACAAATGCATTTTTCGCTACGATGTCCAGGAATACTGTTTTAAATGATCAGCAAATAGGAAACCACTGGCGAAATGATATGGGATAATGTGTGGTATGTTATTTTCATACTATCAATAGCAGTAAGGAGCAAGATACTATCCCACGGAAAACTTGCATTTCATTGTTAGACAGATAGTACAATAATATCACTAATGCCATATTAGTATATCACAACGATTAACGATATATCTCCAGTGAACATTAAGTATGGCAAAGGGTATGGTAATATTGTACGCAAAATGTGAAGGTTAACTTGCATATTTCCATTACATCTAATTCCAAACGAATGTTTTGTGATCGAGACTTCTTATAAGAACAATAATTTTTAGATGAACTAAAATACGTTCTTATTTGTAACAGTGAAAATTGCAACACTATAATTTTGCACTGTTCTAACTATAAGTTTCGATTTTATTTTATATTCATTAATTACATTATAAATATGTTTCATCGTTGACAAATACCCCACGCCGTAAGAGTCCGTGGACCACCGATAGGCAACTATCGACATCTCGGCAAAAATTGGCGGCCCCACAGCGACGATGCGCGCTGGCCCTACTTACGTTTTGAAAATTATATCAACAGCACCAAAGAAGCAACAAAACGCCAATGAATCAAAAATTACTCCCCCAAAATATGCTAAACAGGGGCGTCTTTTCAGACTTCGCTTGAGGGTGGCAAGAGCACCACCGACATAAGACTTTCACGTTTTTTACTAGTATTAGTAGACAATAGATTGAAGTATATGCATTCCTCAAACTCTTGGGAGGGGTAATTGCCAGCTCCTCCCCCCTGAATGACGCCTCTAATGCTAAATCGCCTGTATGCGTCATTTATTTACATTCAGGAGAGTCTAAACAACACTGAAAACAAATATCCCGGGGTGGACGCAAACCACCAACCTCATGGTTACTAAGCGCCTTCGCCTCGCTTGTACGGAATAAATCATTCATGTCTTTTTAATTTGCCCAATCAGATTCCCTTTAACCATGTATAGTCGACGAGAACAGTTTCGGATCAGACTAAATACGTTGGCCATGTAATTTTATTACAAAATGTCGCTTATTTACTTTATTTGATTTACTTGACTTTACTCTATTTACTTTATTTCATACTTCTCCCATATTCACTTTCTAATGATCGGTGACAGTTGTCACCTAAGTTCATACAATTATGCGCACTCATCTCAAGATTTTTTACTTCATGATCAGGGGCAGGGGTTACTCTTGGACTCCGGAGCTCACTTTAGGAACAATGCGTCAAGAAAAGATAATGTATAATAATAACTGTATGCACATGACTGGTGGTAGTTCGCGACGAATCGAAGAAGAGCTGACCAAAATAAAGTCCTCACTTTTACGTGGCGGTAACTTCAACACCCTGACTCTAGATATCTGTTTCGACTCGACGAAACCCTGCCGCCAGTGGCACACTAGTGGCAATCCTTCAGCGCGTTGCTATATCGACGAAAGACATTTACTGGCCACCGGGCCACTAGATGTTGACGATGTTTATGGCATGGAGTAATTAAACATATATTTCAGAATTTGCTCATATTTAAACAATTTAGTTAGCATGTATAATTTACAATATAATTGTTTTCAATTTGTTTTCATGTAACAGACAAATTATAAAGAATGACTTCTATCATTCAAATATAGTCCATGACCCTATGTGCTTTTCATATGAAGGTTAATTTTATCCCTACAACGCATAATGGGACAGTTATGGGCCATAGTGGTAGTGATCTGTGCTTTCCTACATAGCGGTTTGTAGTTGCTAATGCATGTTGAACGAGATTGGGAACGTTCGAAGCTAGTTGTAATTCCATAGTTTCGGCATAGATGGCACTATTAAGCGTACCGGTACTTCCGTTACTCATTTTTGTTTCCATTTGCAAAATTATTGTTTCATAGAAAATAAAAAATCATACATTGTAGGGTTAAGTGAGTGAGAAATAAAACCAATAAAGAGGGTTGTATTGTTTCATGCAAATAATAGTAATGAAACTATAATAGTAATAATAATAATAATAATTATTATTATTATTATTATTATTATTTAATGGGCTTTCACCAATATTAATAGACGAATTGCTCACAAAGAGCACTTCACAATGCGTTCTTACAAGCACCCCATATCGGGATTCGAATCAAACTTATTCGAACCTTTAGATTTAGAATCCATACATTACTGATTGTACTGCGCAATGTCACACTGGGACTGTTGTAATTTGTTAGTTTGCATTACTTAGTATAAAGTCCGGAATAGAACTAAACTTTGAAGATGAAGAGAGAACAGAAACTACAGAACATTATAACATTACCTAAATTGTAAAATATTGTATTGGATAATAACAGTAAAGTAGAACAGTGTGCACCTTTTCTTATGTTTACTATTGATTTGAAAAAGAAGTAAGGAGAAAAAGGTGATAATGCGCTAAACTAAAATGGAAGTTTAGTTTTTCGTAATGTCTGCTTTGATATGACTGTAGACTTTCGTTGAAGAATGCTACTTTCAAGCTATTCCAACGTTTTCTTCTTAGACACTAGAATATACTTCAGTCCAATGAATCTTGACGAAGGTGCCATGGAGTAGAGAAAAGGCGCTGAGCTTCGAATCAAGGTATTCTGAGTTCTAATCTCCCCTATAACTGATTTTTTTAAAAAAGATATGGTTTCTTCTATATAGTGATAGAAAACTCTGCATTCAAATCAAATTAGAAATCTTCTGGAATATATTTATTAGTCCTGAAAAGAGCTGTTTTGATTATCTGTTTAATATGATGTCCAATGTTCCTCGGCATTAATAAAAGCCTGGATACTTCTTGGCATCTCTTCAATAAGAATCCGAAGGTAACGCTCGTTTTCAGCAATTTGCTTTCAGGCATCATACCCTCCATTCCAAAAGAAACCGAACGTTTAAAAAAAAAAAGCAATGTACATTTTGGAACAAATCATTTTTATTAATCAATGTATTCCCCCTCTGCATCGATACACATATTTGCACGCTCCAACAAGTTGTCAAACGACTTCTCCATGTCCTTTATTGGAATGGTCTTTAGGACGGCGGTCGTCGCCTTCTCAATGGCATCAATCGATGCGTGCCACTTTCCTTTCATCGCCAAATGCAGTTTCGGGAACAGATAGAAATCGCACGGAGCGAGATCTGGTGAATAGGGCGGATGATGCAACCGAATAATGTGATTTTTGACCAAAAATTCAGTTACAAGTCGCGTACGATGTGATGGTGCATTATCGTCCAAAAGAGTCCAACTGCCGATTTCGCGATATTCGGGCCGAATACGACGAATTCTTGCCAGCAAGCGCTTCATGACGCCAAAGTAAAACTCTCCAGTGACTGTCTGGCCGGGCTGAACAAATTCTTTGTGGATAATTCCTTTTGAATCGTAAAAACAAATCAGCATCACCTTAACTTTTGACTTCACCAAGCGACTTTTTTTGGGTGTTCCTTCATCCGGCGCTCTCCATTCAGCACTTTGCCGCTTTGTTTCGGGCTCATATTCAAAACACCACTTCTCGTCACCAGTTACAATCGATTTCAAGAAGTTTCGATCCTGCCGAGCACTTTTAACGATGTCTTTGCAATGCGCAATTCGATCAACTTTTTGGTCTTCGGTGAGTTTGTGTGGTACAAACCGCGAATTAACCTTCTTAAGGCCCAAAACTTCGGTCAAAATGCGGTATGCGGTTTGAAGAATGCCTAATTCCATTTCAATAACTTTCACCGACGATTTTTTTAATGTTTGATGAATTCACGCACTTTTTCGATGTTTTCTTCCAATAATCCGGTTCTGGGACGGCCTGATCTTTCGTCATCATCCAGCGTCTCTCTACCCGATTTGAATCGCCTGAACCACTCGTAAACTTGCGAACGGGATAGACACTCATCACCATCTGCATTTTGTAGCATTTGGTGCGTTTCACTAAAAGTTTTACCCAGTTTAACACAAAACTCAATTGCAGCTCGTTGTTTGAAACTCATTTTCCGACCGATGTACACAACACACTGACAGTTGAAACGCAATAACTTTGTTGCCGTGCATCCAAATGTCATGACATTTATACCAGTTGTCAATGAGGGACTACGCCATCTACCGGTAAAATATTACAACAGATGGCACTAGTGGTACTATTTGTTTTCAAAATTTCGGTTTCTTTTGGAATGGAGGGTAAATTAAATTCCACAATTCTGTTTTCCTGGTGAATGACGGATTAGGCCAAAGTTCCTTCATAACTCTTTTAACTTCCACCCATACATTCTCGATCGGGATCATGTCAGCAGTACGCGGAGGCCAATTCAGAACATCCCCATCAACCTCCTGCACCAGCCAATTTTGAACTATCGGAGACATATGGACGGGTGAGTTGTCATGCTGCAAATGGATCTCCCCATCTGGATAAAGTTGTCGAACAGATGGCAGCATGAAATTCCGAAGAATGTGCACATACCGTTCACCTGCTAGACGTTTCTCTAACTGATGGAGTACTCTTAAGCCCTTTGACACCAAGAAACCCCAGACTGATATCTAGTGTCGTCTGTAGTAGACATATCGTGGGTCGTGTATGGTTCCTCTTGGTCTATACACGACAACTGGTCCTGAACTTTCAGAGACGAACACGCATTTATCTATGAAGATCACATCGTTCCAATTCCGATGCCTGTTGATCTTTGCGAATTCAAGACGCAGTCTAATTTATGGACTTCCTTTCTTGCAGCACGATGAGCGTGAAGGCCCGCTGGCCTAAGCCGTCTTATAGTAGTAGATTGGGAAGCAGGGAAATTTGCTATCTGTCTCAGTAGCTGGGAGGTCGTGTATGGTATCTGCTGTGCAACAGCAATGAGCCGATTATCTAGATCTTGTTTGTAGCACGTTTTCTCCCACTACCTGGACATCTAGCAGATTCTCCAGTTTCCCGATATCGCATTTCCCATCGTTGAGCAGTTCTTGTGGGAACTCCAACACTTATCGCTGCTTATGCAACGCTACAGCCGACATTTACGAGAGCTAAAATGTAGTCCTTTGGATTCTCATCCATTATCTACAAGACAACAACGTGGTTTGATTAATCTATGTTGTAACCAAACGTTTGGAAAGATCCTTTTTGAATGATTAATAGCTACACAATATATTGACAGAATGCCAATCTTAGCACTGAAGCTGTCCTAAGACGAAACGTTACGTGACTTTCTACTTGTTTCTGTGCTTTGTAACATAGTGTTTAAAACACAAACAGGAACAAAGTCAGTTGCTTAGTTCTTTGTAAAACAACTGATAAGACAATTTTGTCTTTTATATAAATCATATTTGTCAAATTGCTGTTTGGCACCTCTTTATTTATTAAAAAAACAATATATCCAGATTCAGGGAAGCCCACAGAAATTTTAATAGAAGGTTCAAAAATATATTTATCATTCAGATCCTTTATTATTTGAAAGTTATATTGCCACGTATCAAATTAAACACTGTGTTGAACATTGACTACGTATAAATCAAGGAAATTTTAAATTTTTTTTAAAAAACGCAGTGGTTACACCTTCTCAAAATTCATATAATTACTAAAAAATGCATTCATTGAAACGCTCAGGGGTTACAAGCAGTGGCGTAACTACATTGGAGCGAATGGAACAGTTGCTCCAGGGTGCACAGCAAATGGGCGCATAGCTAAAGAAAAGAATACGGAAAAGTGCTCCTTATGCAAAGAACGTTTGAAAACATGCTCTGACTATTAGCAGTTAATTGACAACAGCCGATACCGGGGGCGGATCTAGAAATTTTTGAGGGGGTGCAGGTCTGGAAAATAAATTTGAGACAGTTTTCAATATTTGGTTCGCTAACTAAGTATGTGAACCGCGGTGTTTCATAATACATATTTATCGCCGTCCTTCTGGAGGCTTCATATTGTTTAAAACACAAGAGAATCCAAGATTACCATGAACTGGAAACGCATACATTATCTGCAACGAATGGAGAACGCACTCAGAATCTTCCTTTTGAGAGATTTTTTTCCACAGCCTTTGAACAAGTGCTTCATTAGAGACTACTTTATATATTTTACTCCTCATGGAGGGACGCGCGAGTCCCGCTCCCCCTTTCTGGATCCTCACTGGGCGATACCCGGACAATCGTCACTGCAATGTTTGTCTAGCTAGTTTTCTAGTGAAAGTTTTGCATAATGAGTCATTGCAATCAGCACGCCGCGCTCCCTCCCGGGTTCCATCCCCTTCCGGGAATAAAACGAAAGTTGGGCCTCTTTGAAACCTAGCTGACACTTAGAAAACTACCCTGTACCCTCTACTTATAATAAGAATTATAAACAATGATATAATGAAACAATTATAAACAATGATACCTTTAAAGTATAAAAGTATCAGTAAAAAAAATTCGCTTTTTCCGTTTCAATCACCCTGATTAAAATAATAAAAAAACTGTGTACTAATGTAGTCATCCATAATAATTAAATATAATTTACATTTTTTACAAACCTTATAAAATAATTTTTCGCACCCTCTCCTTCTCAATTCAGTGTGAGATGAACATAATTCATATTAAGTATGTAGTGATAACTTAGTAAAAGTTAAGTAAAATCTTTAGGTTTCTTAATAAAAATAAATATATACTGTTAGTATATATATAAAACGCAGCAGCTGAAATGCGTGGGGGAGGGAACGGATATGAGTAAATGGATGATCGATCGATCCAGAGTTCAATAAAACTAGTTACACCACTGGTTCCAAGTGGATCCTATTAAATCCGTTTGACAGCGTTCGAGTCCAAATTCAAATAAAGACGTGGGAGACCTGGGTTCGATTCCCAGTGGGAGCTCATGTGCTTCGCATTCCACGTTAATCAGCGAGTTCACGTCTCATATATCCTAGCTACTGAAAGGGATATTAAACTCAAAATCAACTCAAGTAAACTTAAAAGAATGAAAAAGTTTTCAACTGTTTTGGCGTATGCAATTCTACGTCAAATAAAACTACATATATTATAGTGGAAGCATCGTCAGAAATACAGTATCCAATAGAGCAAACCTTTCGAGAAGGGTTTTGACTCAATATCAATATACCTATTGAAATAGTTGAAGAAGGTACGTAATGCAGAAATGCTATTTTATCACGTGTGAACTCGAGGCTTCTGGCATGGGAGTTGTCACCCATGTAGTGTGTTTAATGTAATTCGTAATTTAAAAGTCTTTTTTTTTTAATTAAGGAGTGAGGTGGACTGGAATTGCCGCGTAGAAGACATATAATTTACTAACTCGCCTCGCTATTCACTCGGCCAAACACTTACGCTGTAGTGTTTACATTTTTTCATTCTATCTAAAATATAAGCTAACGTAAATTTCGTACTGCCGATTTGGGATTTCTAACGAGAATTATTATGCTGCAACTTAATTTGGATGTAAAATCCTGATTTAATTAGTATTTATTGACTTTACAGTACTATGTGCATTAAAATTAAAAACACAAATATTGTGAAGTCTCGGTTTCAAACCTAAGGTCTAACTTGATTCCAAATACCTGTACAGTCATTTCTTTGTTCATTCAATGTTTCTAGGGGTCGAAAGTTGTTATTGATTTCTATTTTTCGCTTATATCATCTTTATTTCCTACTATTTTTGCATAAAATTAATAGAAAACTTTTAGTTACTCTCTTCTTTCTCCCATGAACACACAAAGAAAAAATAATACGTTACGAAAACAAAGTTATTGTGGAAAAATGTAAGTTACAGTATACGTGCCACTTTTTAACGTGGTGGTACAATATGAATAAGAATGGTCTATGAACACCGAATCTATTGGAGATTTTGTAAATTAGATAAGAATGGTTAATGGAATCGAAGGCATTACATAAATCGAAATAGACGGTGTCAAGTTGTGCATTGTTCGAAACACTATTTACAGCGTGATTAAGCAGGTTACTGAGGCTACTGAGGTAAGAGCTATCTGACACGAAACTATGTTGAGCTGTGTTAATATAAGGAAAGGTGTATTTGAAAAGTCTGTCGTCGATAATCTTCTCGCAGACAGTGAATATGTTTGATAGTAGCGAGATAGGCCTGTAGGATGACACATGGGCTTTCGGCCGGAATTTATAGATGGGGGAGACACGGGCTATTTTCCAAGAAGAGGGGAAAATAGCCTTCAAAGAAATAACTATAAAATATTAGCGAAAGAGGAAAAGAAATAATAGATGCAGTGGAACGCAGAAAGATCGAGCTTATATTGTTAGAGCCTCTCTCGGGCCGGAGATAATAAAAGTGACAACCTCTGGTGGAATGGAAGATATATGAGATGACGTGAATGCGGAAACAGATTGAAGAGGGGTTAGGTGGGTGGTGTGTTTGCGTTTGAGAATTTGTTAGAAAAGCATTCATTAAAAAATTCTGTTCTTTCGTTATCTTCTGCACTTGGTACACTGTTATATATACATTATGATGAATCCACACAATAGTGGATCCAGAAGCGTCGTTTGGTGGAGGCATTGCTTCCTGGAAGAATAATGTAGGCTTTAAAAACGTGAGAGTTTTGCATCAATTCAGAATAACGTAGTGCATTATTTTATACAGAGTGTTTCAAAACAACACCGCCAACGTTTGGGAGGCGATTCCTGACATAGGGTTGCCATATTACCCGATTTTAGTGGATACCACCCGATTTTCAGGTCCTATATCCGTACCCCGCTTAATCATCTCTTAATCACGAAAAACCACCCACTTTTTTTTTGGATTGGAGAAAAATCTAAGACGACTTTGTATAAAAAGTGTTGTTATATTCAACGTAAACCGCTACATCTCTGTGTCAATCTCAATCGCGAGTAGACAGATGACAGAAACATGATGAACGTAGAAACTGACAAATTATTACTATTGGTTTTGTACAATATGAAAGACGTATCATGCGTAGAATTTTATGATAAGATTTTATGCAATCGAGATTTTTTAAAGAAAGTTAAAGGGAATGAAAAATGTAAAAAAAATGGCATAATCATACACATTTTTGTTCAACCCATGAATACTAATGTATGATCTCATGGGTGCGTATTTCTTTGATAACATTCTGTCCAGTTCAACTGAACAAGTGTGTGTTGTTACGTAATCTATATGTTCAACTAGTCTTTATATATTCAGAAATGATTGCAAATTGAACTATGGTATCTTTAGCATTTTGTTTAGATTAGATTCATTATTAGTATTTTTTCTTTTAAAATGTTTATACTGTATTTCATATATTGTGAAACTGTGGTAATTTCGTAATATTAGTATGATTTCAAGTAGAAATCTTTGAAAATGATTAGAAATTTTATAAGAGATGGACCAAGACTCCTAATTATGTTTTAGCTTTCTTACGATAAAAGTTTAGAAATTATTTTGTATTTCTTACAAGTTAGAGAGAAAACCGTATGAACAACATCTGCTATATTTCACTTTTTTTTTTTTTTTTTTTTTTTTTTGGAAAACTTGTCTTACAGATATCCTTATCAGAGATATCTTACTGTAATATTTATTTAATACTTACTTTACAATTCGAGACTCACATCTGTTGAACTTAAAAAACATTTAGTTTCTGAAAGAAACACTGATCCCATATGATCTTTTTGCTGACATTTTCACTACTAACTTAAACACACTTTCTAGAACCATTTCAGCTTGAAATAGCAGTGTTTCTCATAGAACAATCTGATTACAACCGAAGTCCAATGTAATCGCAATCGGTTTCTAAGACATTGGCTTCTTGCTTCGAAAAAAAAAAGAAACAGTGATAAGAAGTCTATTGTATACAGGACACGACAGGAGAGATAATATTTCTTTCAACAACTGCAAGGCAAGTAACTGCACGACCATCTTTGAAAGTCTGTTTGCAACAATATACGAAGCAGCTGAGAGAACTCTTGAGGAAATAGTTTTTCTTTTCTCCTTCAGAAGTGATAGGAAGTTATTTTAATTTGATATGGAAATTGAATCAGAGCCATTGAAAGACTCAGTCAGAGCATGTATGTTTTTCTCCCCTTTCCCCTTCATCCCTTTTGTCCCTCCCTGTTTCGATCCCCGACCAAGTAAGTTTGTGGTGGACAACATCGTGTCCGTGGGTTTTCTCGGCGTACTACCGTTTACTTCCACATTCTTATTCCATCAATTTTTCCATCATCATTCACTTGTCTTAATCATCCTTCTCCCTTAGACTAAAGAGTATAATCGTTGGACTTTAAACTGGAAAATTTCATTTCATTTCATTTTCCTTTATTCTGTGTTCTGTCATATGTAAAGTTCTTCCTTGTGCATAGCACCATGCCATTAGGGCATACAGGGAGTGTGGGGTTAATTCTTCAAACTTTCTTGATCTCAGTCGTAGATGAATGTGGTGTTGTCGGTACCACGTTTTGGCCGCATCCTCTCCCCTTCCAGGTATCCATTGAATCTTAGGTTGGTAATGCCCTAGAGCCGCACGGCATCTTATGTACAAAATAAAATAACCAAGAGCAACAGATACCTGACATATTCATTTAGACCAATCCCCTTTAAAATTGTTCGACAATTCATTCGAAAGTTATCGTAGCTTTCACGTGCCTACGCTCAAAGTAAGAACAAATACTTGAATTCGGGAAAATTCCCCTTGTCGTATGGCAACCAAAACAATAGGTGTCTATTGAAAGCAAACGAGATCATTTTAAAATAAGTTCCATCAAAATCGGACAATCTGTTCGAAAGTTATCGTCGGATGCCACATACAGACAGACAGGACGGCCTAGGGAGCTTCGCACCCAAAATTCTCAAGGTTTGTTTCACGACAATCTCAAATACTCGAAGGCATTCGAGTGCCGGATAGTAAATTTTCGAAACGGAAGTTTGATAAGTCTTCAGCCTTATCGAATTTCCTTACCTCTACCTATATCAGGAGCTGTCTCTATCCAGAACTTTAAATTAAACCCTCGAAATCATATTTAAAATTATTTTTCTGCCTGCCCCGTTATTGGCGCAATCGGCAAAGTGACTATTAGTACACTAATGGTGTCTTGGATTCCAATTCCATTCGGGTGATGCATGTTTTCTCTTCCTCTTTCTCTCTTCTGACAGACTGCTTAAACCTTGTACAGATCTGTGGGGGGAAAAACTTTTCCTTCACTTCATTTCTAAGGAGAGAAGTTTTAAAATGTAGACCCTCCATATATGTAATACATATTATATACAACTATATATATACAACTAAAACTAACTAACTAACTAACTCTATGGCCTATGGAACCCGGAGGTTCAGTGCCGCGTTCACAAAAGCTCTCCACTGACTTCTATCCTTAGCTAATTGGATCCAGTATATATATACAACTACATATCATATACAATGATAACCTCGAATACATTGTTTCTTCCGAACACTCCGATACTCCCGAACTTTTCAAAATACTTTTTCAAGCGACTCGACAAATGCGATCATGTTGGTATATTTCTGTATTTGTTGCTTTCAAACAATTCGAGACTCTCGAACAGTTCGATTGTATCGAAGTTATCTAATGTTTCTTACATTCCGAGTGCCTCGAACACTTCAAGTCCTTCGAACACTTCAAGAGTCCCGGATATTTCGGGCGTCTCCAACATTTCGGAAGTCTCGAACATTTCGGGAGTCTCGAAAGTTCGATAATTCGATAATATTAAAATTCTTTATCGACGAAACGGTTTTGAAATTTTATCGAATTGTTATCGATTACTCGATTATCGGAACAGCCCTACCTAAAGCAAAGATAGACATCTATGCTGATAAAACTCCACATGGTGAACATAGTGGATGATTAAATGCACCGAATTCGTCAGAATTTGCCGTTATCATGATCAGAGACAACTATGGTCCAAGAGATATCATGGTTGAAACAAAGAGCAGCCGAACTGAAAGAATAGTATACACTCACAGAGCCTATGATGCCCTTCAGTATCATCTAATGTTTTGGCAAGGTGAAGACGGCGCCAGATTTTGAATTGCGCCAGATTAATCCAATGACAGGAATGCTCAGTAATAAAAAGGTAAGTGCAATTGATATTTAAGCATGTAGAATTGTGGTACGTCCTTTAACTTTCAACATTATACTAAGGTGCAAGCAGCTCTTTCATCAGTTCATTGTCGATATATTTTATGTATATGCGAAGATTGAGTGAGAACGACTACGATATATTCAACTCAACCAGAAGAAACATAGAATTCATGAGTACGTTCATCTAAAAAATGCTGTTGTAAATGATGGAAATGTGTGTGATGTTGGTTGACTGATAATTTTGCCAACGAGATTCACAGGAAGTGTAAGGTATATACTTAAACGAACGCAAGATGCAATTACATATGTCTGAAACTGCGGATGGCCACACATTTTTCTAACGTTTACATGTAATCCAAAGTGGGATGAAATCAAGCTGGAGCTATTTCATAGACAGAAACCAGAAGATCGACATGACTTACTACCGAGAATCTTCCATCTGAAATGGAAGAATCTAATGAATCTCATTACGAAGGCGATACTTTTTGCAACTCTACGGCATTACATGTACACTGTAGAATGGCGGAAGAGAGGGCTTCCACACACTAACATTCTTCTTTAGTTTCAGGAATCCCTTTACGTTAAAATTGTTGACAACTTCATCAGTGCTAAAATCCCTAATCCCTCTGAAGATCCCGAACTCTTCAGTTGAATACGAACTAAAATGTTCACAGTCATTGCGGAATTATCAATCCCCGTTCTCCATGCATGAAAGATGGTAACTGCAGCAAACGATATCTACATTCATTTCTTAAGTACACACACATTGGAAGGGACGGTTACTCTCTCTATCGTCGAAGAAGCCCAGAAGACGGAGGATGCACGAGAAACATCAACCTACGAGGTTTAGAAGTAGTGATAAATAACAGATGGATTGTCCCCTACTGCCCGTTCCGGTCTAGGATTTTCAATGCTCACATTAATGTAGAATACTGCAGCTCCAACAAGTCTATATAGTACGTATGCAAGTATGTCAATAAAGGATGCGACATGGCTGTTTTTAACTTGACCAGCGCTGACGAGAACTGCTTCAATGAGGTTTATCAGTATGAAGTGGGAAGATATGTCAGCAGTAATGAAGCCGTTTGAAGAATACTGAATTTCCCGACTACTACCCAACAGTTGTGCACCTGACGGTTCATCTGGAGAATGGGCAATTAGTGTATTTTACGGAAGAAAATGCAGCTCAAAATGCTCACGTTCGTGAGAAAATGGCCCTCACAGCCTTCTTCAAACTTTGCATAAAAGATGAGTTTGTCCGTACTGTTCTTTACCATGAAATTCCGAAGTACTTCACGTAGAACAATCACACTAAGTAGAACCGCCGGAAATTTGGACAAAGTCATCCACAATATCATGTAACCAACTCGAGTGATGCATTTGGTCGTGTGTACACTGTTCATGCCAATAATTCAGAGTGCTTCCACTTGCCTCTACTTCTACACGAGGTGCAAGGACCAAAATCTTTTCAAGATCTGAAGATAGTTGAAGGAACTGTTTGCGACACATATAAAAAGAGCTTGATTTCGAAGAAGACTTCTTGAGAAAGATCAACAATGGAATGCAATGTTGGAAGAAGCTGCAACGGCTCATTCTCCAAAGATGCTTCGTGACCTTTTTGCTATTATGATGGAGTCATGTAATATTTTGAATCCCAGACAGGTATGGATGAACCGCCTGGAGAATTTATCAGAAGACACACTTCATCAGGTAAGAATTCAACAACAGAATACTGGATTGGTATACAGTGACGTCATCTTTATCAAAGCGCTCATCAGTATTGAAGAAAAGGTGTAATTCTTGAGTGGATCAATTTTGGATAAACTCGGATTGGACCGACCCTTTCTCGACATTGTCGTCTTAAGAGAAGAAATTAATTCAGAATTAAAATATGACATTACTAACTCACAAAATACTTGGAGGAGAACGAGAACAAGATAGTAGAAGATCAAAGAGATGCTTTCCAAAATATTACAAGGGCCGTTTCTGACCAACTGGTGGAACTTTTTTGTTTTGGATGCTGCAGGTGGAACTGGCAAAATATTTCTCCTCAATGTAATTTTGGCTAAGGTTGGGGAAGGGAAGGAAATTATTCTTGCTGTTGTTTCATCAGGCATAGCTGCTACACTTTTCGCAGGGGTAGGACAGGTCATTCGGCTTTCAAATTGCTTTTAAATGTGGTTGCAACTGATATGCCGACCTGCAACACTTCTAGGAGTTCAGAAAAGGCAAAGCGTTTGAAAGAGTGTAAGTTGATAATCTGGGATGAGTGTACCATGGCTCACAACTCTGCTTTTTAAGCTCTGGAGGATACATTGCAGGATATAAGACGCAATGATCAAAGGATGGGAGGTATCACGCTGGTGTTGGCTGAGGACTTTCAACAGACGCTACCAGTAGTTCCCCGTGGTAGCAAATACGATGAGGTAAATACATGTCTGAAAGTTTCGTATATGTGGAATGAAATCCAACGTCTTCATCTTTCCACAAATATGCGTGCTCATCTGAATGGCGATCGTTCATCCACAGAGTTTGCTGAGAATTTGTGAAACTAGGGAATGAGTCCTTAACCCCCGATGCTGAAGATTGCTGCATATCAATGGAGACTAATTGGAATAATTGTTAATACACATGAAAAGTTGTTGCAAGCTGTTTTTCCGAATCTGCAGGAACGTTTCAGAAACCTGCCTGGCTCTGCCATAGAGCTATTCTTGCTCCGAAAAATGATGTGCTTAACTTCATAAATAATGCATTTTTGGCGAGAATACCAGGTAATGTTCATAGGTCCATCGATACAGGTTGTGAAGCTAATAAAGTCGTCAATTACCCAATAGAATTTCTCAGCTCCCTAGAACCTGTTGAAATGTTGGATCATATATTGGAAGTGAAAATCGGAGTACCTGTTATTCTTCTAAGAAATCTGGATCCATCGGCACTCTGCAATGGGACAAGACTCATCGTCAAAAATCTTATGCCGACAGCTATCGAAACCACAATTCTAACTGGACAAGCTGCTGGAACAGACGTCTTCATACCTAGGATTCCGATAATCCCGTCTGATATGCAGTTCAGTTTCAACCGACTTCAATTCTCGATCCAATTAAGTTTTGCAATGACCATGAACAAAGCGCAAGCATAATCTCTTACGGCCATTTGCACAATGTTCGCTTAACTCCTGGTTGAGCGAAGCCGAATTTATTCGGGGCGGCAGAATTAAGCCATAGTCTGTTGCACAATCAGTTTTCAAGTGTAGCTTTGTTAAGCAGGAGTTTCTATGGATCTGACAATATTTCAAATAAAATTTTGACATTTCGATTTTCTTTTTTCAGCGTTTGTGTCCTATGATTGGTTCAGGGAATGGTCTGTGATTAGTGTTCGTATGCTGTGGAAGTGAATTGCTAGCAAGAGACCTTGGATGAATATGGGTACTGAAGATAGGAAAAAACTGCAAAATTTTCGCAGTCTAAAGTAGAACTGCTATCGGCCGGTTGCACAATGTTCGCTTAACTCCTGGTGTCTAATCGTATCTTTCTTTCAAAACCATTATCAGTATAAGTAAGGCGGCATCTCTAATCCTTCCCAGCATTCAAGTAGAATTTTCTAAACAACAAAGAATCGAACTCGCAAGAAAACCCCGCTTAAAAGTTGAGAGGTAGTTCATCTACCGCCTAGATTTAAGCGGTTTTTTTAAGCTCCGCTTTACATAAAGCCAACATTGTGCAACGTAAAATTTACCGTAAGCTGAGCTTAAGCTCTTAAGCGGACATTGTGCAACCGGCCGTTAAAGTTGTACGTCTTCAGTTGAAAAACCTTTGTTTTACCGAAGGTCAATTATACGTAGGCTGTTCGAAAGTTGGTAGGAGGGAGGATCTATATGTTTTGGCTCCTAATGGAAGAACTGTGAACATTGTGTATCCGGAGGTTCTTCAAGGATGAGTTTAAGTAAGAAGATTATTGGTCGATATGTTTAGAAATTGTGATATATCTATGATTCAAGTTAGATTCCATCTGTTATATTTATATTTAATGATTATCTTTTGTCCACGTTCATGTTGGTTTCTTTTGTTTAGTAGTAGATGGTTTAATTGTGGTTGATAACAGGCTAGTTAATGGTTGCATTAAGTATAAACCGTGTTCACTGTTAAAGTCGTCCCTATAAAAACACATCTACATGTGTGTCGGATATACATTCACAGAAAATAGATCCAATTTTAGAAATTTTGCTCTTTCGTTATTCGGTTTGTTTACATAGATGTTTTATCTGACCCGTGCGAATAACGGGTATAACAGTAGTTAGAATAAAACTCAGTGATATTCTGTACGTAACTTGGACGTAGGTCTTCACCTGAAGAAAAGAAACCTCAATTGAAGTTAAGAAGAGGGAATTTTTCTAAGGAACTCGGAATGCAACAAGGATCTTATAAAATAGAGGATCTGTCCATATGTATCTTTATGCTATTAAATGAATGAAGCCAAAAAAGTATCGACCATGGCACGTCTGATTGGTTACTCTCGTTTCTGCCATCGTCTGATTGGCTACTTTCGTTTCCGCCATGATTGTTGCCTCAAAACATTGCAATCCTATTGGGCGGAGTGGGCAGAGTAGGGTTTTGAAACTGTGACGTATGACTTTAAGATTTTGTTGTAAGGGCAGATCCTCTATTTTATAAGATCCTTGGGATGCAACCACAGTTTTAAATCACAGCATAAAGTCACTTTTAATAATATTACCTAGAAGCAAAAGAAACCACTACAAACTTTAATTATGACGTTTAATTCTCAAACGTTACTAATAAGATTATATTATAAAAACACAAATTAAGCCTTACATACAAGTACCTGCTATTAGACAGTGGAATGCTTTCAATATTAGCATTTGACCATGCAATGGTACACAAACAAAATGTGAAAGAAGTGAAGAAAGAGCACAACCTAATACTACGTAGCAACGCAACTAAATTTATATACACTGTGGTCTAGAATCCGACATCCCTAATTGTATATACATACGAGTACATATAAACAAATAATTATAAACTTGCTCTATACAAAGCACATCTCATTCAATGAAACTAAATTAGTAATACAAAAAAGCATAACAACAGATGTACATTATAATTATAGCGGTTAGTTAAAATGTAAGTTGTAACAAAATATGGACAGTGGAATAATCACAAGGTACAAGTACGTTAAATAAACCCAATGTTCTAAAACGATAACTAAAAAAAGACAGTTAACACAATCAATAGTTATTTATTATTACATTTGGAGTATAACAGAACCTCCACGGGGAAACAAATAATCACTAGGTAATAACTTGCAAAAATCTCCAAAAGTAATCAACAATATCAGGCAGAAATATTGGAATAGAACAATCAATAGAACCACATTCTTCTAGAATAGTGTTCGCCAAGCTGTCGACCAACAGGGACATTTTCGGTAGATTGCGTTAACGCTGATGTTGGTTGATTCCTCCATTGAACCGGCAATAAACAAATGTAAGATTTTTTTAAAGTTAGTTGTTAATTTGGTTGGTAGCTCATGTGGGATTTGAAAACGGTACGGTAGCTCAGAAGCTTTATAAAAGTAGTAATGGCGACACCCTATCGAACTCTGGATTATCCTCAATGAGGGGCCCCAAGGCCAGGGGTCAATGACCTAGGGGTACATAGGACCACCCCCTCTAAATTTTGGCAGGGGTACCTTGGCCCACCCCCTAAATTTTGGCAGGGGTACATAGGGCCACTCCCCTTAAATTTCGTAAATTGCCAAATCTAAAAATTTGGTGTGGTAGCCTAGGACCATAGTATGTACCTCTATCAGTATTGGGTGTCTATGTCGTTCCCTTTCATGGGTAAAAAATTGCCAAAAATTCAAATTTCGGGGGTTTTTGACCTAATTTATCCCCTTTGATGAGGTATTATTACCCTATATAGTTATATGGGCGTATACAGGGGTCCATTACCTTTCATAAGACATGGGTATATTAATGAACCCCTTGAAAAATTTGGGAGGGGTACCTTGGCCCACCCCTTAAATTTTGGAAATTGACCAATTTAAACATTGGGTATAATAGTATAGAACCCTAATATGTATTATGATAAATTTGGGTGGTCCACCTCGTTCCCTTCTAGGGGTACAAAATTGCCAAAACTATAAACGTAAGCAATACGTTGTACCACGTGTTTGGTTTTCGACCTAATTTATCTCCTTGGATGAGGTCCTATTACCTTATATGATTATATGGTCATGTATAGGGGTCCATTACCTATCATAAGACATAGGTACATTTGTGCACCCCTTTAAATTTTTGGGAGGGGTACCTTGGCCCACCCCTTTAATTTTGGAAATTGCCCAATTTAAACATTTGGTATTATAGTATAGGACACTAATATAGATCACTATAAATTTGGATGGTCTACATCGTTCCCTACTCAGGACACATAAGATCACATTGATTTACATCAGGAGTTGGGGAAGGGGGGGGCGTATAGGACCTTGTACTCTTTGATGAGTATAAAAAATATTAAAATTTGGACTTTTTTAACTTATCCTATTATCTTTCACGAGACATTTTTGTTGTATAATAGAGTACAATGGTTTACTTTTTGGGAGTTATCGTTTCCTTTGGAGCCTTATTACGTTATATGGAGGGATATTTAAAATTATTCCCTTAAATTTGATAAGTACTTTGTGAACCAATTTGTTCCGCTTTAGGGATGAACCTTGCAATCGTCCCGAGTTCAATTCTTGGTGCTAGTTTAGGAAATGTTGAATTTAATGTCCCCGCCGATGATGAGAAATGATGAAATGAGAAAACATCATAAACTTCCTTGACTGAGGATTGAAGCGTGGACCTCACACAGTAGAGACAAACGCTAAGCGACCGTGCCCCATTGAGAAGTTCAGTTTGTTGATTACTATGCAATGGTCCCGAGTTTGATTCTTGGTGCTAGTGTTAGAAAAATTTAACGTCCCACTTGAAACGATGATGAGAAATGAGAAAACATCATAAACTTACTTGCTTGCGGATTGAAGCAGAGACCTCACACACCAGAAAAGAAAAACGCTGAGCCACCATGCCAACTTCAGTGCGAGCAGTTTTGCGTGTGAAAAAAAGAACATGATCAGATTATGTTACATTACACATGTCTGCTCGTTGTTAAGCATAGAAGTTTGTTATTGTGAAATTGCAGCATGTGCTTTTACTACATCAGCATTTTTCTCAGCTGACGGACTTTTTAAAGCTCAACTTTACATTTATGTCAAAGACAGTTTCATAACATATCGATGAGTGTTACATTTTTTCAATCAAGTTTAAGGAAAATGAATCACATTTTTAGATGTGGTAATTTGAATGTCGTATTAAACTAACGAGTCAACGGTATGATGTCATGATCAAAATTGCGATACTAGATGTCGTAACGATTGATGTGTAAGGAGAAAAACGTGAATAATGTCACATCCAATCAGATTGTTTCTTACATCACGTTTCGGCTCATGATACATGATGAAAGCTGTGTTTTCATTGGTTCTCCGTGATGTCATTGATTCATTTCCTCGTTTCTGATTGGCTGATAGTGTTGTCACTTTATAGTTGAACCCGTTTCAGACCTAAATAAAATTCTTAATTTCATTTTCAAATCCTACTTCCACGAAGATCTTGAATGAACGTAGATGTACCTCTAGTGACAGCGTGACTTTACTCCGTTCCTTGAATTTGAGGTAAGTATCAACCGCGTTTTCTTAACATCAATGGAGTGCTTTTGCATGAGGATAACATTGTTATCACTGTTTTTATTTTAACATGAAATATTTAGCAAATGGAAGAATAACCCTTACTTACTTGACCGGGGATCGAATTAGGAATCCCGCACATTAGAAGTAAGCACAAGAAATTTGTTGATTTTGGTTTAGCGTCCCTTCAGTAGTGAGGCTAGGAATACAGCTTAATGTTGAATTTGAGCGCATACTGGGTGTTGAACCCGGGGCCACATCCCACACATTAGAAGTAAGCACGAGAAATTTGTTGATTTTGGTTTAGCGTCCCTTCAGTAGTGGGGGCTAGGAATACAGCTTAATGTTGAATCTGAGCGCATACTGGGTGTTGAACCCGGGCCAGAGGTGCGTAACGCTAACCACTTAGCTCAGTTTCTGAAAGTTACCATTAACGTAAACAAAGAAACTACGCACGATTTTGTTCCCTACAACGTGAGACGTGGACCTACAATTTAATGTGGGATCTGATCTCCCGCCGAGAAACGAATTCGAGTCTTTCTTGCCTTAGCTCGAGAAAAGCAAGCGCATGAGATTTTGTTTTCGTTTCATGTTCGTTATACGTTTTAAAGTTCAGTGTCAGAGGAAAAATGCTTACTACAATGATTCTCTCAACACAGTTAGAAAAACAATTTCATTCATTCTTTTTATCACTACAGAAAGTTAGGTCAGTTACATGTTGGTCCCGGGTTTGATTTCCAGTATGACGACAATAAAACGTTTCAGTAGTAGAACTGTTTGAGATATGATAATTCTTTTTAGGATTGATCGTGTAGTCATTTTGATACCATTAAACGTGTTATCGATCTCTGAATTCAATTTTAATTCGTGCTTTTTTTTTTCGTTTTAGATATTTGTTTTCTTTGCCTATTCCTTTTCTGCTTACCTTACCTTTTTTCCTATTTGAATATGGCTACTTTTGGCTTTACTGTCTTGCGAGAAACCAATAGACATTATCGGCGTTTTAATCTCGAAGGACGAATGCTGGAAATTCAAATCAATGCTCCGACCAGTGGCACCGATATTGTTGAGTGGGTTCAGGCCTCCTTTCAACAGATGCTGGATTACTTATTGGAAAATGTCGACGAATTATCGATGGTTGGATTATCGATTTTATCTCATGATGAGAAGAACAAACCGTTTTATCTATCTTTTCGGCGTGCAAGTAATCTGACACTGGAGACTTTATGGGCTTCCTTTGATCGCATTCTTCAAAGTAACGATAGTTTTCTCATGAACGAACCTTTCATTGTACATTTTCATCATGTGGCTGTGCCCCGTGGATTTAGGAGAATGCGTCGAGGTCTTTTATCAAACGACGAATTATTAAAACGCAAGACTGGCATTTTACGTGTAAAAAAAACGGACAAGAAATGTTTAGCGTATGCAATTGTGATTGCTATTGGTTTAAAGAAATATAAGGATACGAACAAGAAACTGTACAGACAATATCAGGACCAGAGCAAGTGTGTTGTTCTCCCAGCCGTACATGAACTTTTGTCCAGATCATCAGTGAATTTAGATCATGGGGGATCTGTGGAAGAATTGCGACAATTGCAACGCTACTTAACCGATTATAAACTTACCGTATACACCAGCTTTTCCGGAGAAGATATTCTGTATGAAGGGCCTGGTGGCGAAGACAAAATTCCAATCAATTTAATGTGCATCAATTCTCATTATGACATCATCACGTCATTAACGTCTGTTTTTTCTACTGGATATTATTGTGTAGCATGCCACAAAAAATATGATCATCTTAATAGACACGTTAAGAACTGTTCGGCCATGTGTGAGAAATGTTTGCAAAAACCGCCATGCAGTAAGACCAATACGGAGAAACAGTGCCTAGAATGCAATCGTGAATTTTATGGTGAAACATGCTATACAAATCATCTAACTGTACCATATCATAAAGGCCAACCAATATGCAAGATGGTAAAACAGTGTTCCAAATGTCTACGCATTTATTCGTTTGTCCATACAGGGGAAAGAAAACATGATTGTACAGATTATTTTTGTAATGTGTGCCATAAACACGTTACGTCTACTCACCAATGCTACATGAAGCCTGATACGACTCAATTAAAACCTGGAGTTCCATCAGTGTTACATGCCAAGAAGGCTATGATTGTCTTCTATGATATCGAAGCCACACAGGATACTTTCTTCGATGAAGACACGTTCATTCATAAGCCCAATTTACTGGTGGCCCAACAAGTATGTTACAACTGTGTTCAAGATGAGGATATGCATCATCCGTGTGAAGTTTGTGGACAGCGGGAACATATTTTTCAAGATGATCCGGTCAATGCCTTTCTTGCGTATTTACGTCAACCACGACCCAACATCAAACTTATTGTATCTTTGGCACATAACTGTAAGGGATATGATGGTCATTTTATTCTTAAATCTTTAGTGGAAGAACATGAATTGAAACCTACTTTGATCTTGAACGGAGCAAAAATTTTAAGCATGAAAGTGAATCACTTATCGTTTATTGACTCTTTAAATTTCATGCCAATGGCTTTAAGTAAATTATCCAAGGCATTTCATTTACCAGCGACCAAAGGATATTTTCCACACTTTTTTAATACTGCTGCAAATCAAGCGTATGTGGGAAAATTACCGGACATCCATTATTATGGTGCAGATGAAATGAAAGTGGATGAACGAGAGAAATTCATGACATGGTACAACGAACACCAGAACGATACGTTTATTTTCCAAAAAGAATTGGTGAACTATTGTGTTCAGGACGTCAACGTACTTCGAATGGCTTGTATATCTTTCATGACCACTTTTGAACAAGAAACTCACGTTAATCCTTTCCTGGAGGCTATCACTTTGGCGAGTGCGTGCAATTTAGTATTTCGACGAAATTTCTTAAAGCCCAATACTATTAGCATTCTTCCTGCACGAGGATACCGTCACAGAAACAATCAGTCACGGATTGCTTTGCAGTGGCTTGCCTACATGGAAGAAAAAGAGGGCCATTCAATTCTACATGCGGCCAAAGGGAAAGAAGTTTATGTTGCTGGTTTTCATCTGGACGGTTACTACAAAGATCCCGACACTAAAGAGGAACACGTGTATGAATTTGAAGGCTGCAGAATTCACGGCTGTCCTCCATGTGTCCCTACAGGCCGTGATCAACCCATTTATGAGAACTCCGAAGAAATGATGAACTATCGCTACGAGAGAACACAGCGTAAAATGAAGTTATTACGATCCATGGGATATAAAGTACATGAAATGTGGGAATGTGAATTTCGTCAAATGTTAAAATCCAATCCAGCATTGGCCTCTTCTTTAAGCACACATCCTTATACTAATAAGACACCATTAAATCCAAGAGACAGCTTCTATGGTGGCCGTGTTAATGCCATTAAATTGTATCACGTCGCAAATGAAAATGAAGGCGAAGAAATAAAATTCTTGGATATCGTTTCCCTGTATCCTTATGTGAATAAATGTGGACGGTATCCAATAGGGCATCCACGAATATATCTACAGGGAGATCCAGAAATGCCCGACATTCAAGATGTTAACGGATTGGTCAAGTTGAAGATTTTGCCTAGCAGAAATGTGTTTCATCCAGTGCTACCATTTCGCTCAAATAAGAAGTTGTTGTTTCCACTTTGTGCTGCCTGTGCCACAGCATTAAATCAAGATTCTGAATGTACACATTCCGACAGTGAACGAAGCCTAACAGGAACATGGGTGTCCTATGAAATTCAAAAAGCCATTGAACTTGGGTATCAAGTCATTGAAATTTACGAAATTTGGGATTACGACATCACCGTATATGATCCAGAAACCAAGACTGGCGGATTATTCAGCGAATACATTAACACATTTTTGAAATCGAAGCTGGAAGCTTCTGGTTGGCCTGCCAATTGCGTCACCGAAGAAGAAAAGCAGCAGTATATTCAAGTGGTACAACAACGTGAAGGCATAACTTTGGATGCAGCAAATATAATGACAAATTCAGCACGTCGTAGTCTTGCAAAACTCTGTTTGAATGCCTTCTGGGGACGACTCGCTATAAGAGACAATTTCAGCCAAACGACCATCATTAACGACCCCAAAGAACTGTATCAGAAATTAACTGCTCCAGACATAAAAGTCAACCAAATTTTACCTGTTAACGATTCGATGTTATACCTTTATTGGCAGTATGAAGATGATGTTCCAGTACAAAATCACAATGCTAATGTTGTCCTTGGAGCATTTACAACGTGTCAAGCTCGTCTGGAACTCTACAAATATTTAGAACTGCTGCAAGAAAGAGTACTATATTTCGATACAGATTCCGTGATATTCACGCAGCGACCATCACAGACCACAATAGAACCAGAAGTATTTCTTGGTTCAATGTCAAATGAACTGGAATCAATTGGACCAAAAGCATACATTAAAAAATTCGTGTCTGGTGGCCCAAAACAGTACGCCTTGGAAATCTACGACCCCGACACGAAATCAACCAGTTATGTATGCAAAATTCGTGGATTCACACTCAATTATACTGCAAGTCAAAAGCTAAATTTTAACAGTCTGGAGCAAATGATCATAAATCAATCGAGTGAAAAAATCTCCATTAGCACGCCGCACAAAATTTACAGAACCCACGATCATCATCTTGTCACAAAACCTGAAGAAAAGAAGTACAGTTTCAACTATAAAAAACGCCAATTAATACCAGACACATACGAGACATTGCCCTATGGGTATAAAAAAGCCAGAACAGAATAACAGCCATATTTTTCCCTAATCCCACCAACATCACCTCTCAAAGACGGGGGAAAGAATCAACGCAACACGGGACATGCTTCAACGAGGCCACAGCGGAAACAAAACTCAGATGACATCACCTTGCAGAAACCCGTGGAGAAAAAAAAAAGGAATTCAGGTACGTCACATTTGCGTTTCTTTTCTCACCTCACTCTCTCTTGATCAGTTAGTTCGATGTTAATAATCTGTTTTTCTTCTTTCACAGGAAACAAAATAAATATTACCATGTATATTCATATGTTTTATTTTCTCTTTACAGAATTTGTACCCGTCACGGACACGTCTTCCTTTGAAGAAAAAGAAATTCTGTATTCTATTTCACATGCTAAAATAAATGTACAAAAACATGATTCTGTGTTTTTATTTCACATCCTAAAATCAAATTCTTTTTTCCTGTACTGCGATTTCAATTTCTTTTTTTCTGAATCAGTTTACCGATAAAATAAATCAATGTTTTGCGGGAAAAAAAATCAAACTAAATTTTTGTTTCAGAAAATTTTTTGGGTACGAAAAAAAAACTGATTCAGAAAATTTTTGTGTACGAAAAAAAAATGTTTTCAGAAAAATTTTTTGTGTACGAAAACAAAATTCTGTTTCAGAAATTTTTTTTGTGTGTACAAAACAAAAACTGTTTCAGAAAAATTTTTATGTACAAACAAAATTCTGTTTCAGAAAAAATTTTTATGTACAAACAAAATTCTGTTTCAGAAAAATTTTTGTGTGCAAAACAAAAATCAGTTTTCGTCACAAAACTGCTCCGACTAAATGAATCGATTCATTCTAATAGTGTTGGCAACACTGGAAAAATTTCGGTAAGTATCGCTCAGACCCTGAGTTACAGCGAACACAACTAGACTCGAACCAGCAACCTTAAATGTCTGATTCATCTCTAAATACAGCCAACTAAACAATAAGATTATGTGTATACGTCAATGCTTTGCACTGAGTCAACAAGGTTTTCTTCAAGGTCAAAAATCGCACACGAAGTAAAAAGATGACAACACAGATCTTCTATCTTTCTATATGAAACATAAACCTAGTGTAAACTGCTCGCACTGAAATGTGTAATGTAACATAATCTGCTCGTCTTCTTTTCATACGCGAAACTGTTCGCACTGAATGGAGTACGGCGGCTCAGCGCTTCAATCCACAACGAAGTAAGTTCATGTTTCCTCCTATCATTTTTTCATCATCGTTTCAAGGGGACGTTAAACTCAACATTTCTTAAACTAACACACACACAAAAAAATCGAACTCGGGACCATGACATAGTAATCAACAAACTGAACTTCTCAATGGGCCATGGTGACTCAGCTCTTATTTCTGATGTGTGAGATCTCTGCTTCAATCCGCAAGCAAGTAAGTTTATGATGTTTTCTCATTTCTCATCATCGTTTCAAGTGGGACGTTAAATTTTTCTAACACTAGCACCAAGAATCAAACTCGGGACCATTGCATAGTAATCAACAAACTGAACTTCTCAATGGGGCACGGTCGCTTAGCGTTTGTCTCTACTGTGTGAGGTCCATGCTTCAATCCTCAGTCAAGGAAGTTTATGATGATTTCTCATTTCATCATTTCTCATCATCGGCGGGGACATTAAATTCAACATTTCCTAAACTAGCACCAAGAATTGAACTCGGGACGATTGCAAGGTTCATCCCTAAAGCGGAACAAATTGGTTCACAAAGTACTTATCAAATTTAAGGGAATAATTTTAAATATCCCTCCATATAACGTAATAAGGCTCCAAAGGAAACGATAACTCCCAAAAAGTAAACCATTGTACTCTATTATACAACAAAAATGTCTCGTGAAAGATAATAGGATAAGTTAAAAAAGTCCAAATTTTAATATTTTTTATACTCATCAAAGAGTACAAGGTCCTATACGCCCCCCCTTCCCCAACTCCTGATGTAAATCAATGTGATCTTATGTGTCCTGAGTAGGGAACGATGTAGACCATCCAAATTTATAGTGATCTATATTAGTGTCCTATACTATAATACCAAATGTTTAAATTGGGCAATTTCCAAAATTAAAGGGGTGGGCCAAGGTACCCCTCCCAAAAATTTAAAGGGGTGCACAAATGTACCTATGTCTTATGATAGGTAATGGACCCCTATACATGACCATATAATCATATAAGGTAATAGGACCTCATCCAAGGAGATAAATTAGGTCGAAAACCAAACACGTGGTACAACGTATTGCTTACGTTTATAGTTTTGGCAATTTTGTACCCTAGAAGGGAACGAGGTGGACCACCCAAATTTATCATAATACATATTAGGGTTCTATACTATTATACCCAATGTTTAAATTGGTCAATTTCCAAAATTTAAGGGGTGGGCCAAGGTACCCCTCCCAAATTTTTCAAGGGGTTCATTAATATACCCATGTCTTATGAAAGGTAATGGACCCCTGTATACGCCCATATAACTATATAGGGTAATAATACCTCATCAAAGGGGATAAATTAGGTCAAAAACCCCCGAAATTTGAATTTTTGGCAATTTTTTACCCATGAAAGGGAACGACATAGACACCCAATACTGATAGAGGTACATACTATGGTCCTAGGCTACCACACCAAATTTTTAGATTTGGCAATTTCCGAAATTTAAGGGGAGTGGTCCTATGTACCCCTGCCAAAATTTAGGGGGTGGGCCAAGGTACCCCTGCCAAAATTTAGAGGGGGTGGTCCTATGTACCCCTAGGTCATTGACCCCTGGCCTTGGGGCCCCTCATTGAGGATAATCAAGAGTTCGATAGGGTGTCGCCATTACTACTATAAATTTGGCGACCACTGTTCTACAACAACAGAAAATAGTTGCAAACTAAAGATATTTCCACAGTAAAATTTGTCGTAATGTCGTGGAAGCCTCCTCCAATTTCATAGGGAAATTTTCGACAACACTGAAACATGATCTTAATTGTTTGCAATTAAGAGCTTACGTAAGGATTTTCACACGTCCAACTTCAAAAAATCTTCATATTGGACACTTCTCAGTAAAGAACCTGAACTATGCTATTTATCTCTTTAGAAGAGGAGCTTTGTAAGCAGTAAAATATTTGTTCCATTATTTTAAATTAAGAATTCATATACTGTATTCCATACGTTCAAATTACGCAAATTGGTTTGAATTGGACACTCTCTGAACAGAAACGTGAAAGTTATAGAAACTTTTCTCTACTTCACATAAGAGCAGAATTTTCGAAGACGTAAAAACACTTATTACAATATTTTAAATTAAGACTTAATAGAAAGATTTTTACATATACAACTTAAGAGAATCTTTACTTCGGGAATTCTCTGTATGAAAAATCGGAAATTTGAATGTTATGTAAACTACCCTTTAGGATCGAAATTTTTGGAAACGCTAAAATACGTATACTGTCATTTTAAATTAAGAGTTTATTAAAGTGAATCCCTACATTGGACATTTTCTCTTTAAAAAATCTGAAATTTTAAGATCGTAGAAGTTGATCCTATTTACCCCTTTAGGAGCGGAATTCTGGAAAATGCTTTAGAATGTGCTCTCTTGTGTTTATTTGAGAATTTATATACTGAATTTCCTTCCTCAAATTCAAGTGAATCCTCACATTTTGCTTTTTTATTATTATAAAATTGGAAATTAGAAAATGAAAAGAATTTTTTCAGTTAAGGTCCAACGATTATGCTCTTGAAGTTAAAGGACACTGATCATTAATTTAAGTAAATGATAGTGAAATTAAATTTTTATACTCTTCCGTTGAGACCACGTGTACTAGGCTCACGCGTTAGCCATTAGGTCAGCGGGCAAGGCTAAAATCGGAAAATACAATATTACAGAAATTTGTTCGTTTAAGAGCTCAATTTTCGAAAAGTTGAAATACATAATCAGTTGAAGTTAATATACTAAGTTTCATCACTCAAATATCAGGGAAGCTTGAGATATTTTATTCTTGAAAAAAAAATCTCTCTTTTTACCAGCACCTCCTTAGGATATGTATTTAAAAATACTTGTTTATTCTTCTTTTATGACAAGTAACCACATTTCACGCTTTAGCAATAGTGGTACGAGATAAGCGTTAATGAGTAAGTCACTTTTACTCTCCTAAGAGTGGCCACAAAGTGAACGTACCCACCCTGTTTCCGATACTATAGCAGTTATTATTATTACGATATGACTAGTACCTGAGCTCACAGAATTGAGAGCACCTACCTAATACTTTGTTAGTCCACCTTTTGCTCAGAGGACGGCCTGGACACGGCGTGGCATGGGTTCTGGTAGTTGCTGATATGTTTCCACAGGGATCTGACACCATATATTCCTGATGGTATTCCACAATGAGTTCACAGATGTTGGTGCAGGAGTCATGGTGCGAAGAACTCGTTTCGCAAAATCCCATAAATATTCTATAGGATTAAGATGCGGTGACTTAGGGTCAATTCATACGCTGAAGCTCAGTTGCATGTTCCTTAAACCAAGCAAGTAGAGTCCTGGATACACCGGATTCAGTGGCACCGTGCATTGTCGTCTTGGAAAATGCCGTCTTCGCGTGAGTAGAAGTGTTGCGTTGTAGGATATACGTGATTCTCTAACACCTGCAGTTACACAATGGATGCCTCGCTGTTGTCCGCACACGCTAATTTCCCCAGTCCATGCCAACAGAAGCATCTCCAAACCACACTCACCTGCCCGTACAGTACGCACAATGTGCGAGGGATCCATAGCTTTGTGCTGTCTGCGCCACACATGCACATGTCCGTCCGAGAGAAGTAACACAAACCGTGATTTATTGGACCAATACACCCTTTTCCAATCATTTTTGGTCCAATTAGCGTATTCCTGTGCCTGAGCGCGATGAAGTCGGTGATGACGAGTGTGTCGTCTGCCGTGGAACTGCATGCGTGCCAGTGTACGCCGTATAGTTAAATGGGATAAGTGTGTTGTATCGGTCACGTAATTTCTGGACACTGATGGTTCATTTGGCTGTTACGAGTTATTTAACACGACGCTCACACTACATTTTGAACTTTCGTACGCCAATGCAGTTTCGTCTCTTGGAACCGTTAACTTATTTTCTTCCCACTCCTTGTGCACTTTTACTGCACAGGAACGGGCACATCCGAAAAATATTGCTATCTGGGTTATTGACGCACCTATTACTCGGGTACTCACAATCATGCTCTTCTAAAATGCGGATGAATCCTGTCCACCTCCCATTATAACAGTGTTCTGTCTATCAACAGTGTGCTGCGTAGAGCCTCGTGTGTGTTTTTTTTTCTTGCAAAACTACCAGTCGGGATGGTCATGTAATCAGCTTCGCTGCTATACACACTTTCTTGTGTGAAGGGGTGGCCGCAATTCCGTGAGCACTATATAAGACATATATTAGGTTACTGATTGATTGATTGATTCTTGGTTTTACGTCCCGTTCAGCTGCAAGGCTATATGAGACGTGGACCTACTGATTAACGTGGAATCCGAACCACGTGAGCTCCCGCCGGGAATCGAACCCGGGTCTCCTGCGCCAAAGGCGCGCATACTATCCGCTTAGCCACGGAGGACCTCTATATTAGGTTACATCCCTATTTGAAATTCTCATGTATAATTTTCGGGAAGATCGACAAAGAGAAGTGCTGAAAAGTGTCATTATTCACTTACGCACTTTGTACAGGGTGTTTGAAAACAACACCGACAACGTTTGGGAGGTGATTCCCGACACCAAGATAAGACGAAAAGTATAAACCGACCCGGTTGTACGAATGCTTCCTTTCGGAGTTATAGGTTGCCAAAAACATGGAAAAATAAAATTGAAAGGTCCATAGCTCCTATAGTATGGGGCCTACCGTAGTCAGGGGTGAAAGCTTCACTTAGGAACTAATATGTGCTATCCAAAAATAAATGTTCCAGAATCCTGCGGTACTTCGGCAACAATTTTTATAGAAATAGTTCTGAGTACTTCATATTATATGTCCGTAGATAAATTCCCTCTTTAAAAATTGTTGCGGAAGTACCGCAGAACTCTGAAACTTGGATATTTGGATAGGGCACATATTAATTCCTAACTGAAGTCTTGACCCAACAACGGTAGATCCCATAGTATTGGACCTATGGACTTTTCAAGTTATTTTTTTCATGTTTTCGGCAGCCTATAACTAAGAAAGGAAGGATACGTGCACCCAAGTTGGTCTATACTTTTCGTCTTATCTTGATGTTAGCAATTACCTCCCAAACGTTGTCGATGTTGTTTTGGAACACCCTGTATACAGCTGAATACACTTCACTGTTAACTAGCAGCGTATATCTTTTGTTGTTTATTTATTCCAAATCCTGACAAGCACTTTCCTTCAGGCACATACTTCTTGTAAACAGTAACGTGAATCTTCGAAATGGGTTGGCTGAAATACTTCTCGGAAAGTGGACATTCATGCAATATATTATTTTTCAGTCGACTATACACCTACAAGAAAAGATATAACTACCGCTATGTTTTGTCTTCAGTGCTACTGCTTCAAACAGAGGAGTTAGCCACTTCACTCATAACAACAAAATCAGCTTGTCAATACATAACATTACTATTGCATTAGATTCTGGATTCTGAGTTTAACGTCCCGTTCAGCAGCGAGGCTATATGAGACGTGGACCTACTGATTAACGTGGAATCCGAACCACATGAGCTCCCACCGGGACTATTGCATTAGAATAGCGCACTATAACATTACGAGCAGCTTGTTCTTCGCATAGGAAGAATAAAATGAAATGAAACAAAATTTTAATCTTGTATATCGCTGAGATGTCTCTTTAGAAAAGGGACTGTGGAAAATAATGAAACGCTTGTTCGTTTATTTTTAATTAAATATTTAAGTAGCAAATCCAAAAAAGGGAAAATTTTAATATTATAAGTATTGTCTTCTTTTCTTCTTTAAATCTAGAAAGACCAAGATGGGTTGGGATTAATTTTGCCCGCGAGTTCTTTTTTATTTAATTCATATGGATTAATACAACGTTGTATGTATTCAGAATTTTCTTTTTTTTCCTGTTATTGTTCCTTCTGATGAAAGGTTCATTTCCCTTTTTTTCCAACTGGAATATACTGCATTGTTTTTGTTTCTTTCTTTGTTTTTTCTTTGTAAAATAATAATTCGTGTTGTGCAGGCTGATTTGACCCACCCTTAGTCACAGGTGCTACCCATCTTCGTTGTTCCCAAAATTCCTTTCATTTGAATTTATGTCAAACTTGTATTATTTTTCAAAAATGTTATTTTTCTCCTGTATATAAACATTTAGGGTTTCATAGAACTTATCGACTGTTAGTTATAATACTGGTTTTGTGCACAGTATTATAAGAAATTTGGTATAATATATAAGTAGTTTTACGTGCTGTATTTAGCCCGTGTTTTTCAAATAAAAAGCACAATTCCTTCGAAAGTTTCTTTTTTGAAATTTAGTTCAACATGTTAACTCAAATTGAAGAAATATACTCTGAAAAATACTTAAAACCAGTGCGGACAAATTTGACCTGCCCCTCCCTTTGTTCTTCACGTAGCAGATGGAGCAGGGTTAAACAACGAAAACATATATGTATTTTCTTATTATTAGTTAATGGTTAATATACCGAATTTCACATTCTCAACTTAAGCGAAGAATCACATTAGATACTTTCTGAACAGAGTGAAAAATCTGGCTATTATAAAAAAATCGTGCGGAATTTTCGAAACCGCTGAAACATGTATTAAGTTGTTTTATTGATTTCTTGTACAAAGTTTCACATTAATTAACTTTAGGGTTTCTTGCTAAAACCACTGAATTCCTTTTACCCCCCCACTTATGATAAGTATTTCAGAAATTCTCTTCCTAACCTTACTCTAGAGCAGCGTTTCTCAACCTTCTTTCCTTTGGGAAACACCGAAGTACGGTTCAAACTTTCGTGACACAGCTACATGGATTTTGTCCCTAGGTGCTTTTTTTTTAGCACGCACATAACAATATATACATTTTTTTTAAATTATGGAACGACTATGAGATACAAATCTCACAAGCAAATTACGTCAGACTCTTAAATAGAAACATATTAATATAAAAGAAACTTATGACTCTTAAGCAGGAATATGAGAAAGAAATATTATCATCAGAAATATAAGAAGACATCAAACTTTAAACTAGTGAGATATTCATTAGTTTCCATGACCATTTCAACTACTCGAGTGATTCCTTTGCGGCAAACGACATATTTTGAAATAGACGAGTAAGCAAATTGATAGAGCTTCCAACCGTTTTTTGTTATATTGAAAGTCAATTAATTTAGTTTAGGGAAGGTCAACTTTTTATTTATAATAAAGAAAGAAAGATGAGAAAAGCACACCATATTCATGTGAAATTACATGAGTTCTCAGTTCTCATCATTCGGTGTAATTCCCTCATACTACCATGTAATACCTTTCTAGTTCCTCACATTAGCGTACAATCGCCCGTGATTTCCTCGGAGTTTTTTTTTTCATAATACGAGAAATGCTCGAGCAAAACAAGCACTCACATTAATGCTAGGTTCCTGCTTTTTTTGTTCAGTAGCTACTGGCTATGTGGAAGTTCACTACGTTGTGCGTTCTTTTTTTTTTTTAATGTAATACCACGCATCTCGAAAGAGTACAAAAAGGAATAGTAGGTGACTGGAAATAATTAAACCGGCTCACTCATAGCACATGACGTCACTAGGCTCTCTTCAGTTAATGCGTGTTCTAGCTGTTTCTGCTGTCTCTATGTAAAAATCACTCAAATTACTTCTCCGGAAGTTCCTTTAGAAACGATGAAATCACTCGAGCTAATGAAGATCACTCGTTAGTTTTGCCAATTAATAAAGAATTACTGCACAAGGTGATAAAATAAAGTAAAAATACAGTATACCTGCGTTTATCTGGACTTACTGGGACCAAAGGCAATCCGGAAAATCGAAAATTTGCATAATCTCTGTGATAAGGGTAATTAGCAAAACAAATTCTTAAATAAACAGACTTATCGTTTATTTTGATAACTTTTCTGACCATTTCTTAACAAAGAATCGGTCCACTGTCTTTTGTTTCAAATACATGTGGCGTTTGAATGAAACACGGTCACGCAAACACTTTATCATTAATAGTTCAGCTGGAGTGGTGTCGGAATGACATAAGTCAAAGGTATTTATAGCTGGTGAGTTAATCCACTTCAACGCCCTGTGACACTACAGTGCACTGTAATAAAACTTTCTTAGATTCGACAAAAATCATTTTATGTACAGTATTACCATTATTTATTATACAATCTACGCAGGAACTATACATTTAATCAAAATAAAAAGCAAATGTTTTTGGCGTACTTATAGTTGCGTTCTTGCTAAATTATTATCCATCTGAACATTAAATTTAATGAAATGTCTACAAATCTGTGAAAAGAAAAGTGACATTTACCAGTATTTAGAATTCTGGCTGTGTACGCCAACTTGAAAAGCGCTAACATTTACTCTAAATTGTATTCATAGCTGACGTTAGGGGAAAGGAAAAAGAAAGAAAAAGAAAAAAATTGGGTCGCCGATATTATTCCTTTCATTACGCTATAATTATAGACCAGTGAGCACAACGCTATTTAACTCCAGACTCTTGCACACTAATGGCATCGTCGGTACGGAGAAAGAGGAAGATAAAAAAAATCATTTCAGAACAACACCACATACCTTACAATCATGTTTATTTAACTCTCTTGTAATAACGTATAATATTGGAATTATCATTAACATTAGTGATCATGGACAGCTAAACTCAGTTGTCAGAAAAAGAAAAAAATCATATGTATTCAGTCTTAAAAGATTCCAGAAAAACTTCTAGTGCCAACACAACTCAAGATGAGTAACAACAATATTTGAACAGTATCCTTAATAACAGTAAAAGAGTTGTTTACATTCCTCGACTAAATATTAGGACAATCTTCGGTAGGCTGCATCACAGCAAGGAAATTACCAATTGGAAATTACCAATTGCATTACTATTCACAAAACATCTAATCGCAGAGGGAGTAAACATGTGGCTGCGTCGATTAACCTTCCTCCCTAAATACATAACGTTTCCACTACTTCCGCAACCAGCTGTTAAGAGGGCATTTCCCTCGACATAACTTACAAATTAACAGCGGCGGTAATAACAATACATACTGCAGAAACATTATAGGAAGTACAAGACCAACCAATAAATTAGACTCTACCCCCGACCCATCACATCAAAGTGCGAGTGCTATCGTATACCCACCGTCTTCGACGCGTCCTACTGAACAAGTAAATAGCATTATAGCTGAAGATATGACACAAAGACAACTCGAGAATTTTTTTTAGATTTTCTGCGTGGCGACTTAATACTTAAATTATGAACTATATATATATTAATAACCAATACGGAGTGTCCACTACCGGACAGACATGAGCTAGCCGTCGCTAATCAATCTTTACTTTATCAAACGTAGTATTTGTAAAATAGACAATAGGGAGTGCCCGCTACTGAGGGAACATAAGCTAGATGGTAGCAAGTGATACATTATACATCTACGCAACTCGGGAAATGATTCCATTCGAAGCAAGAGAGAAACGGTGTTGATATCAGACTACCCCATCGGTGTATGATTCGACTTACTGGATAGAGACTCACTTTCGTTTACTCAGACATGTTACGGACAGGATTTACTTGAAATGACATTATAGACACCGTAGAACTGAAATACATATAGTATGTGAATGCACTGAATAACCAATGATTAATGGATATATATATATATATATATATATATATATATATATATATATATATATATATATATAGTCTTTAGTTTATAAACGATTCAAACCACAGAATAAACACACGATGATAATAGTATAGCACTGGATATTGTAAACGGAGACGACTTGAACGAATTTACATGAACGGCGGACAAATTCCCTCACAGTTCCGGGACGACATTATTCCTTTCATAGAATGAGATAAAAGATAATGGAACATAGTTACCTGGGACGGTGACCCAAAGCTTACCCAACCTTTCGCTGCTTACAAGTGGACAGCACCGACACCACAGGCCAGTTCAAAGAACTCCAGTTCGGACAGCGTCCTAGGGTAGCAACCGGTCTTCAACGACCTCACAGGCATCTCGGTACATGACGGTCGTAATCGTAGGCATAGGCACAGCTTGACCAAATGGCAACCTTCTTTGATTGATAGCAATCAAATACACTCCACCAATTCCCTCACCAGGTAGACAATCTCACTGCAAAGTTGCTGAAACACTCACGTTCACAACAACGACCGCAGACGGGAACTTCACTGAAAGATGCATGTAAGTCCCACAAAAGCAGGTGGAATCAGACGACGAGTAACAAAGGACGGAGTCCCATATTAAGGAAAGCAGAGGACGGGGAATCGCTACGTCAAGAAGAAAAAGTCATACATAATCGAGCTTGGTCCCAGAGACAGTTCTTGGGAAAGGACTGTTAGACTTACATCACAGCAAACGATTAGCGAGTATCAAGACTATCCTAGTAATATCCTGTACGAGCACGAGCTGAGTGTTCGTAGGTAATTTATTGTAGTTCACTGCACACACACTAATCTACCATCACTATTTCGTCACAGCACCTCTTATTTAAAGGGTTCGCGATGGGAAACAGTCATTTCACTACATGACACGCAGTAACCAGGTCAAAAGACAGGACGAAAACTACACTTCCGTTCTCACCACCATATTTTTCCCGGTACGAAGAGCGGAAAACAAAGGGAGCACGCTTCCGCATCCCGCGCGCTCTCTGATTGGTCGCTCCTTACTACGCATTAGAGCGTAATACCGAAACGACAACTTTAACAATAATATGTATATGACTAAATAGAAATAGAATTTATATGAATCAATGTTTATATATGCACATTTATAATAATCCCTCCGTTTAAACGGAGCACAAAATTTCAAATTATTTCAAGCAGTCAGCGCTATATTTTGAAACTGAAAGATATCCGCTCGACGCAAACCATAGACATACAAAGAAAAATAGCATACTCCGATTACATACACTAGTCCAATTGTCGACCATCTTGAATCCTTCATGAGAGTCGAGAATTAAGAAAATATAAAAGAAAATAACACTAACTAAGAGCTGATTAAACATTTCCACAAATAATCTCTTTGAGAAAATGAAACGCTCAAAGAGGAACATTACATCTGATTCGGATTATCCGGAGAGATTCCGATCAACGAGGGCCGGATAAACTAAGTTATGCTGTAAAATAAAATGTTGCAGACTTTTGGATTGTACCGAGAGCGAGATAGTCTTGGTCTGGAGCTTTCAAGACAAGACAGATATCGAGACGGACGTTTGTAAATCGAGATGAGACTTACTCAAGATGAGATTGAGATCAAGATACACATATTTCCAGACGATCCCGAGTCAAAATTACGCTGTCTTAAAAGTTTCGGTTGTCTCGAACAATTGGCCAAAAAAAAAAAAAAAAAAAAAAAAGGCTGATATTATCTTTACTCAAGAATAGTGCATTGTTACGTTACATATAAGACGATGAAATACTTTCTCTCTTGTAGCCAGTCATAGACGAATAGACGAAACAAAGATGGTAAAATGTGACCTTTGATCACGTGGTGTATAGAAAATGTTTTAAACAGCACAGAAGGTTCAGTTGGGACTCATTATATTTTATTTTGTTTTCAGTCATTTTAATTATCCAAAGAGCATGGTGCCAACATATTCCGAAACGCAATTTTATAAAGCAAATACATGAGGCTTCAACTTCTCAGCAATGTTGTCTCACATAGTTCAGGAATTACCCAGAGAAGAATATGTTTAAACATTCTTGTTGGTCTACTAAAATCACTTGTGTAAAGTAAGATACCAACTTTTCTTTAATCCTTTCTTTTGTAACGGAAAGCACACTTCCCACCAAAGGAGCCTATGTATGCTTTTATTTGATCCAATTTTTTAAAGCGTGTTGTGCGTAACTTTGAAGAGGTATCGCCCTATCGCTTCTAGAAAACAGTGGCTACAATAGGGCTAAATTTAAATTAAAGTTTTCAGATTGGAGAAGAATAGGTGTAGAAGTTTTCGAATAGGATAGAACAAGTTCATGGAAAAAGAAACGGAATCAAATTAAATTGGTTGGAGCTATTAACCACCATTTTATATTTAAAAATATACAACAAAGTGTATATTATTATCTTCATTAGCAAACACCTCCACGCGCTTTCACTCCTTGATCTACAACAGCGGTAGGACCGCTTCAATGTGGAGGCACATTTGGGTCAGTCTCGATATTTGAGTTGCTGTTGTAGGTACGAGTGGCGTTTGTGCGGCTCGATTTTGTATTCGGACCGAAGCTGGACTGAGTGCGATTAGCCTTTTTCGAACAGAAGATGCTATTATGACAGTCGAATTGGCGAATTGTTCCTAAAGCTTGCATCGGTCATGTTCGTCCTGCGTTTGTCAATTTTTTCTATTCATATCTCTTCGTGCATATATATATATATATATATATATATATATATATATATATATATATATATATATATATATATTAATGTTTGTGTAAGCTTGTTATGTAGGTTGTAACTGTACATTTAAATGTTCTACATTGAACTTGAACTTGATTTTTTTTACAGTTGATGTGATAGGTGGGGGGAAATTTTGAAATGGATTTTGGTGGATAGGTTGGGACATAATCTACAACCATATTCAAGTTACATGAATTTTAAATCCGGAAAATAACTCAGAATACATATTTTTAGTTATGATAGAAGATTTTCAATTGTTATATTCACAAATACACACATGCAGGTACAGCGTGGCAAGAGATAAGTAGGTGAAGACAGAGTATTACTGATCATGAGACTGGTAGTTCGAATCCACTTCCGGGTTCGTTGTTTTCTTTTAATAAATAAATATACACTGAGAAAATTTCCGCTCTCCGGACAGCGGTATATTGTACAAATATGTGGAATCTTCTTGCTTACTACATAAATCAGTATGGAGCATACGTTTTCCATATGCTAAATACGCACTGCCTTTAGATGTCATATCATGCCGTTGCAGGATGTCTGACAGTTTTCCGTATATCACATGCATATACTTATGCTACATTCCTCAGCTGCATGTTATATACCTCCATTTGTATTTGACATCCTGACTGCCTACATTGTTTCATACGGAAAGTACGTATAGATGGAACACTTATACGGAAAGTATTATAAAATATTCGTTTTCAGTTATACATCTGCTGTACGTTAAGTCCACAAACTACAGGAATTACGCATGTAACCTACCTTTTTAAGTACGCCACCTCCAATTTTTTTTCTCAGTGTATTTATGCACTTTAATTTTGTAGGTACGTGTATATTACTGAGAGAGCATTGACGAGGTATTTGCGAACTCATAGCCAGCGGTATAGGTATAATTTCATTGTTGCGTCCGCCAGCTATCCAGTGCCATTTTGCTAATCATGATGTTATTTCTTTTAAAAATGTTTTACTAAGCCATAAAAATATTATTTTTGCTTCTTTCATTATCTCTACATGACTGTATTTTGAGATAAAATCCAGATAATTCTTGTGAAATTACGGATTCTGTCTTGTGGCATGCTCAGTACTTCACACTGCCACTACCTTATAGCAAGCAACTTTTTGTCTTACACTATTATCATTTATATTATTATTAATAAAAAAATTCAAACAAGTGTGTCGCGATGTCACGACGTTCACTAAATGTGTCGTCTGCCAAAAATTGCTATAAAAATTATAACGGGCTGAGAACCACTGCTATAGTCGATAATTCAAAATTATTTTCCTGGTTGCAGAGTTTCAAAGAGAGACATCACTTCTGCTGAAATAAATACATTGTAATAAAAAATAAATAAATAAATTAGTATTAAATTATTGTTAAATAGACTTTTTCACTTCCATAATATAAGAAAACGTTTTCTCATGTTTACTCTGTAATATATTTAATTTTCGTCTTTAATTCAGTAGCTGTAGTTCAGAGCAGATACACGAAAGTACGAGGCACAGATGCTCTCTCCGTTTGAGCCAGGCCCAAGGAGCAGTAATTACAGCCTTATCCGTCCATGACCTCGGTATTGACAGAAGATGAAGAGCATTGAGATAATGTACGTGATTTTCTGTGGTGAATACAGCAGTCACAGATGAATGTAACGGATAATAAATGAAAAAATAACAACAGTTGAATGTTGGTCCTATTAAATCTGGGGCTGAGAGATGAACTATGCCAAGTCACTTTTTGGCCGAAATTGAGTTACCATATTTTGAATTACGTACGACACGAGGACACTACGAGGGACGCTAGGAAAGTTTTGAGATGTGGACAACTGGGACGCAGGAAGTGAAACATATTTCCGTCATTCAACAATGGAATCAATTCAGCAAAATATTGTCTTGAAAAAACTTTTTCGCTTCTGATATGAAATTAATATTTTATGACTTATAGCCTACTACTTTCCTCCTCAGCCCCTGTGTCGTCTAGTACGTGGGATTAAAAAACGCAAATTCAACAGGAAGGGCACAAAAATTACGCAGTTGGATGATTAGAGTTTAGTTATATAGTCAATACTGAGGCTGTATGAAACAAGAGTTACTACTTAAAGTGCGCTGTGGATCATTTGTCGGGTTTTATCCAAGGCTTCATACACCGACTAAGAACTGAATCCGCAAACACACATATACAAGGCGTTAGCTAATTAGCTATGAAGTAGTACGCGATCTACAATAATTTCTCAGTCAAGAATGTAGAAAGAAAATAAAAACGTGCAACCAACAGGGTATAAGATGGTACTAGTTACACATTTTTAATTGCCACACAATTTATTTTGAGACTATCGAGACGAGATCGAAACTTGGCCCTCGAGACTGAGATTGATCGAGACGAATCCGAAAGCGATATTCGACTCAAGACGAGACGAAAATCGAGACAGCTATTTGTTTCTCGAGGCGAAATCGAAAATATATGAAGTCTCGTCTCATTTCGTCCGATCCCGATACCAGTCCTAAATTTACTATTGTTGGAATGTGTGGTTCAGTGTTCCATTCCCGGTGGGAGCTCTGATTTGCCGGTGTTGACCTCCCGGTACGCTTAATTAACTTTCATTTTCCCGCTATTGCATTAGGCTCAACTATACCTACTGTATGTTTCTCTGCAATTCTTTCTTAAACCTTTTGTCTCAAGAGAGGAATCTTAAATTAGTTATATATCTCCAGTGTATATATTATCTAAAACAGTGGTTCCCAATCTTGGAGTGGGCGAGAAGAGCGAGCAAGAAGAGTGCAAGCTTTGACAGAAATAAAACGTGAAGTTATGAATAAAACACAAGTTGTCATAAGCATTTGCCCTTTAACTTGTGCAAACATCAAAATGTACATGTTTGACACTTTGTCCTTCCTTTTTCAATTCAAGATTTCTACTTATTAAAAACTGGAATTCTATTTCTGTTTTATTAATTATGCAAATTATTCTTTTAATATTTATAAGAAAAGGGGCACAAAATATTATTTCAGTATAAAAGGGAGTTCAAAAACTTATCAAGTAAGGGCAAAGGAAAATCTCAGTATAATAGTTGACATTGCTTTTCCTTCACAAGTTTCTTGATATTCTGTGATAAGCTTAACAAAGCACACCTGAGGTCACTTTCCACTTCCAAACGGTTGCGATGCTTTGATTTCATTGTGAATCAACATCGAGAATTCTGATTCACAGACGCAAGTTGTCGAGAACTGAACAAGAACTTCTAAGGCTTCTTTTCCTAGTCTGGGATAAACAGGCAGCAAACAAACCCAAAATTCTTCGAAAGATGTTGACTAAAACAATTCTTCGGCATCTGAATCGTGCTTTAATTCAATTAATTCCTCCTGAATTTCATATGGAAATACGTAAATCCACATCAATGGTGAAAGGTGTTCTTGCTCATTTGCACTGCTAGTCTTCTTCACACAAATCGGGAAAATATCGCTTGAATTAATTATAGACTGAGTATAAGTGTGAGGTGATACTTCCTCTCTATATGGTTAAATCATAATCTTTACTGGCAAGAGATCATTTAATCGAGGAAAAGATGAAATGTTGGGCGTAGAAGCATTAAGCGTAGTAAGATCTTTTAGATGAAAGCTGTTATCATGCCACAAGAAGTTGGTATGTTCATATTTCTACCTTGCAGCTTGAGATTAAGATTATTTAATGTTTCAAAAATATCAGCAAGATTTAAAATGCAAAATATATGTCATCAGTAACAATTAAGGGTTCACTACCTTTTCTGTCTGCTTCCGGCGCTGCTTGCTGAAGAACAACATATCCACAGACTACTTTCCGCATAAAATTCACCAGAATTGTCACCAGGGGGTAATAGCTGCTCTACCATCGCGGAGAGTATGTATATACACAAATAACAACAACGAACAATACCTGAAAATAATACTCTTCAAACACAGTAAGCAAGATCAAAAAAATTGTAGCTTAATGGTAACGAAAACTCGTATAAAGTGTATTTTTCCTCTACACTTGAAGGAGAAATATACACATCTGACTTAAGATCGTACACTCTACTTGACATACTAATTTTCGGTAATCAAGGAACTTCGGTATGAAAAAGGAAGTTTTATGTTCAGCACTGAGGTCGGCACACAAAACTTCAAAGATACAAGTATTCAAAGCACTTGACTTTACAAAATTAACAACCTTATTAGTCAATGATAACAGCTGCTTCAGGTTTTCTGGTAAAGTTTTTGCAGCTAAGGTTTGCTTGTGAATTAAGCAGTGCGAACCAATAATTGTAGGATTTCTGTCCTTTGTCAGCTTTATAAATCCAGACAGCGAACCTAACATTGCTGGAGCTCCATCAGCGCATATTCCTACAACTTTATCCCGAAACAAATCATTGTCAAGAGAAAAATTACTGATGTCAGAAAAAGACATCAGAAGCTTTGGATGATGTCTCCGAAGCGATAGTACACTGTTAAATGGCGACACTGTCATATGTCCGTGGAATCATCACACTACAGGCAAAAAAAAAAAAAAAAAAAAAAAAAAAAAAAAAAATGGAGATATTTTAAAAAACCTTTTCAACTACCTGTTGTTTTAAATCCAAGATCATTTCATTAATTCTAAGTGTCACAGTATTGTCCAAAAGCGATATTTTGTAATTTTTTTCTGACTTTCTCCTCAAGATCAATTTTGGTTGATAAATCAATCCATTGTAGTACTTTCTTTCTTCCTTTTTTTTTATCTTTGGCTATTAGAAGAGGAAGTCCATATGATGTTTTCACCACCTTCTCATTTTGTTCGTGACAGATTTCAGAGCACTCCAGCTTTATAAGTTTCAGCGAGATTCTTTTCACAATAATAAAAAAAAAAAATCTTTAGATTTGTCTTTCAAGGCTGTATATAATGTGTACAAATGTTCCAATCAGATAGGGTGAAGAGCATCATTCATAAGGACAGAATGCCACACAACACGTTGTGGTAGTCGAATATAGTATTTTTCAATGAACTTAAAACTATACCTGATGCCACCTTACGATTTAATTCACACACACACACACACTGGCAAGAACAAGAAACTACAAAGTCATTACAAAATTCACAATACCACAAAATAAACTTCTCAGATCAGAACACCGGTCTAAAAATTTAATTAAATCAAGAATTAGACCATCTGCGTTATGTTTATAATTCAGAAACACATTAACGACACTGTTCAAACAAGAAAGCAAAATCTCGTTATCAATCGATCACTAAATAACCTCAAACTAACTAATCTAAGCTTTTCGTATATAATGGTTACTAACAGAAAATAAATAAATGCTAAATACTGCTCTTTTATGCGCAACTCTTCGTTTTTAAAGCTGTACGTTAAGAATTTCATTACTTTTTTTTTTTTTTTTTTTTAGTTATGATAAGCGTTGACGGTGTGTTTGAAATTACTTAAAAAATCGACATTGAAACAATTCATAACTGATTTACAAGGAATCTAGAATGTATACTAAATTTCGGTTTTTCTTATGGCTATTTAACTCACAAATATTATAAATGTTGTAACAAATATACGTTAAATTAAATATCGAACAAATACAAAATAACTATTGAATAAGAGTTGTGGCTTCACAAAGACGAAATTTGGTAATAATAATAATAATAATAATAATAATAATAATAATAATAATAATAATAATAATAATAATAATAATAATAATAATAATAATAATAATAAACACTACGATAGCATGCATATGTCTTGCTGAAAATAAACGTAGCTTCATGAGATTAGGGTATTATTATTATTATTATTATTATTATTATTATTATTATTATTATTATTATTATTATTATTAATTTTAAAGATTTGAGAATTCAAAGTTGTTATCTGAAATCGCAGAAGAGGTCAGCCAGAAACTATTTATGACCAACGAGCAAAAGGGGCATGAAGTTTGCAAGGTTTATGAAGACGGCGGAAGGTAGAGAAGGTTGGGAACCACTGATCTAAAACAATATTGGACACACTGTAAGCAGAATTGTTTTGCATCAAAAATCACAGTGAACTGTCTTACGTTTTTTCGAGGACCTATTCAATGACAACATGGTCGTTCATAGTCAAAGACAATTCGCGAAGTTTCAGTAAAGTCGTGCGCATAACACAGTGAGGCTGAGAAAGTGATTCATTACGTCGATTCAAACCGTTCAGGATCTGTCAGTTCGAGTTCGAGTTGTCTCCGTGATTAGCACATAAACAAGAATTCCTAGTGAATTGCTCGAACAGTTCATTCGATTATGTTCATAACAATGAGCAATCACCCGATTATCAAGATTGCTCCCAAAAGTAGTGACCCACTTGTCAGGTGCAGTAGGTTAGACTGTATGATTAATGTTGTTGTTTATTTGTTTGTTGTTTGGTTTGTGTTGTAGAGTAACGGTGTTTTACCCTTTGTCAGTTGGCAACACTAAGATGGAGAAACATGTCCAGTGCGTTCACCAATTTTCTCAGACACACAACGTTACGGAAGTCCAGCGACGAATGAAGTAGCTGAATGGTGATCCTGCGCCAGAGCGGAAGATAATAACAAGAATAAAGAAAGCCTTCGATACCACTAGTAGCGTAATTGATGCCAAGAGGCTGGGTAGGCCTAGGTCCGTCAACAATCCCGCAAATGCAACTCGGATACAGGTGGAACTTGCAAGGTCACCGCAGGAGTCGAAATCGATTCGACAGTTGGTCCGCACCCTGACTATCCCTAAGTCATCGATTGCGAGGGTTCTCAAGGATCTGAAACTGCGCCCTATCATCCTCGTTTGCTGCACGCACTTAATGAGGACGTTCCCGATCGCCGTGTCGAGTTTGTTGAGTGATACTTGCGGACAGTGGAGGACGGACGCTAGCGAGACCTCACCTCTCCCGACATCTTCTTATGGGGACACTTGAATAAAACAAGATACATATAAGATCCATAAACAGTGTTGTGGAATTGGCGGCGCGAATCACCGAGGAATTCATCAACATTCCCACTCAGATGTGCCGAGATGCGTGGAGAAATGTGAGTCTCCGGATCGGTTTTAATGGCAGCCATGTAGGCCTCCAAATGGAGAATAGGAATTAGGTACTGTAAAGACCCTTATTTTTACATCATGCCTTTGTATCTACAATTTTGTTTCATGCCATTCTTGTTTATGATAAAAATGTACTGACCACTCAAAAGGTGAGTCCTATTTCTGGTACACCCTGTATTATGCCCATCTCTATGCCACTTACGTTTATCGAAGTTTCACGAAAGGCTAGTCTTAGACAGCTTCACCTGTCCTCGTAGTTTACGAGTAGCTTCGAATTTGTGTGTTGCATTGAACAGTTTCTTCTGTTGGGAACGATGTCAAAGTGATCGTGTCTCAGCTCGTTCTAATGCGATAAAGAACGGGTTACGAAAGGATAGAGTTTATATTGTTCTTGGAGATCCTTCTCTTGAAGTTACCTCATGTGTATACGAAGCATTATAAAATAAATTGTATGCTTGTAAATTGGAACATATATATATGCCTGAAATGTATTGAGAATATGTTAAATAGTTTGCTTTTATTTCATGCAGTTTCACAAAAATATAATATATAATATAGTGACTACCGTGCGCATGTTTGATGCACGTAATTCTAAGTTCTATTTCCGATGCGAATACACTAAAACTTAAAAGCATGACGCTAATTAATATTTAACATTAAATTACGTAGGTTTACGACTCACATCGCTTTGGTAGTAAACAGTGATGTAAAACTTCTGCAAATAAACGTCAAACTAGATAGGGTTCTGATTATTCATATAACTTACCTTTTGCACTTATCATCATCACTGCAGGTAATCTGCCTTTATTGGTAGGTCACTTACTGCAGCTAGAAGACTAAGTTACATAAAAATCCATTCAACAATTAGTACAAAATTAAACTCTTAGTGTATTCTATTAGATAAGATTTTATTATTTTTTTTTTTAGCAAATCCTTTTATTTCCCTTTATACACACCCTATATGGATCATTCTCGCAAATGTTACCATAATTCATTTAAAAAATTAAATACAAATTCAGGAATATTGAAACCTTTATTAATTTTCGTGTCAGTCAAGATACAAAATAAAATTGAAACAATAGTAAATGAATCTGCATTTTTTTAGTATTTCTATATCTTGCAACTACTACTACTACTACTAATATAACGAAAGTTTATTTTCTGTTGTATGCGAAGTTTTGAAAACTCAAAATTTTAATCTTCCTGAGCTATAGTAGATTTTTACTTGAATTTACTCTTCTTCTTCTTCTTCTTCTTTATTGACTTAAATGGCATTCTCTACTTAAATCCAAATAAACGACTAAAATAGAAGAAAGGAAACAAGAAAAATATATCCCATTGTGAAACAAGATGAAAGGGGTGCTGCTTACAAACAGGGATATTGAATAGTACTGTTTCCTCGTAGCTACATGTACAGCAGCTGCTGTTATTTTTCTTACCACAGAGCCAGTGCTTTGATGGTTGCTTGCAGCGATCCTTGTGGTAAGCTATTAACATCAGTTTCCTTTGTATCTCTTTACGTGTTTACATGTTTAATATCTGAACAATCTCACATTTTCATGTAGTCACATGGGGAATACTTGTCGGTGCAAATGTTGAGAACCTACGTAGGTCGTTGGTTAGATTTTTTAAAAAATAAATCAGAGGTTGGATGTTGAGAAATGATTTATCTTCTAGTGTATAGCGAGTAAATCAATTACGTGATGCTAAACCCAACATATTTATCTGATGCAACGAGGAATGAGCATGCGACATCTCTTTCCAAACCATCTTCTCGTACGAGAAAACCATCCTCGTTGGGATAATCGACTCTGATTGTCAGATGCTGCTGTTGAATCAGATATGTTGTTCGGAGGTTCAAAGTCTTCTTCCTTCGATGTCTCCAACATACTCTTAGACAGAATACTTTTCCAATTCTTAAATAATTTTTCCTTCTTCGCCATTCCACATTTTACCAGCTTTCTTCTCCGTAAATCAAAAATGATAATCAAAGCTGCATAATGGCAGATATCATCAGCTTCTCTTGTTATTGGATGGATTTTTATCCCTAAGAAATGGTTCGATAAGGTCCACGCAAGGAAAGTAAATAATTTCACCGGCCCATAATTAACAATAGAGCAGCCAATTATAATTCCGTAGTCCAATGCAGTAGGAAGAACTACTGTTCCACGCCAGTCGTTTGCAGCGAGAGTAACATCATTGCTGGACGGGTCAAATAAAACATAAATCCGATCAGCGAATACATAAGGGAGTCCTTGATCATCGAAATCAATGGAGGAGAAAGATGGCAAGACGGAGAGATCCCCCATTGCGTGCAATAACGTCTCTCCTTCAATTGTCATCACGTAGCAGGTAGAAGATACCATTTTATATGAAAAATACCACCTCATGTACTCTAAAATCCTTCGGTATAGTCTCTTCTTCTTTTTCCTGGAAAGCAGCTCTGATGAATACAGTAAGGTTTCGTCATTCTCTGATTGGTTGTGTGTCTTGTGTCCAATACAGAAAGTTAAGAGTCTTCGACATCTCTTGTGAATCCACTTCCTGCAACGAGGAAAGAACTGCCCTGAACATAGACTAATTTGATCTTCAAAATACTCAGTTAAGCTTGAAAATTCAAAATTCTCTTCCTCCTGTGGTTGTGATGGTTCAATATTGCAAAGTAGGTCTCTCCAGTTTCTAAAGAGCTTTTTCCTCTTTGCCAAACGACATTTGATAAGTCGCCTTGTATTCAAATCAAAAATGATTATTAAGGCAGCGTAGTGGCAGATATCATATTCATCTCTTGTAACTGGGTGAACTTTTATTCCGAGAAGATGGTTTAACACTGTCCATTCAACAAAACTCAAGAGCTCAACTGGTCCATAATTAATTATAGCACAAGTGACCATCTGTCCAAAATCCAGGGCAGTGAGAAGAGCGGATGTCCCACGCCAATCCTTTCCAAGAATTGCAACACTGTTTGAAGCAATGTTATGATACACTTCTAGCTGATTGCAAAATACATATGGCAACCCTTGATCATCAAACTGTTCTGGCGAGAATGATGGCAACACTGAAAGATCGCCCATTGTCTTCAGCATTGTTTCTCCAAAAATGCCTATTAATCGATAAGAAGAACATAAACTTCTGTGTATAAATGACCATCTCAAAATTTCTATTATCTTTTTCCACAGTTTTCTTCGTTGTCTAGCCACCAGAAGGTCATTTGGTGAGAAATTACATTCTAGTGGGTCTGGCATCACTGTACTGGCTTTCAAATTCACATGGGCGTCATGATTAGCAACAAGCATAGATATTCTATTAGCATTTCTGGTTTCTCCATGTCTTCGTCGACCAAAAAATCGCGTTCTCACTCGAAGCCACCGAGTGCAACTAAAAATCCAACTACGGCTGCGGGTATGCCGTGTTCCAAATTCATTGTCAGCTCGGCTGAGGTTCCCCGTGTGAGTTGCAATCATAGATCTATGAGAACTGAAACGTAAGCGAGATTCAGTTGGGTGTAAACACGTAAGTTCTGATGTCGTGCGAACCAAGGTGTCAGGTGGTCGCACTTCTGAAAGTTGTAGATTAAAAGATGAGCTTGAAGTCATTTTGCAGTTTCCGCTTTTTAAAAACACGTCTACCTTAAACGACTCCGTGCGCGCATCTGTTGCTCAGAGATTTTTATTTTATAAACAATGTCAGTTCACTATTGTTTCTGTTGTATTAATTATTGCTAAAAGAAATAGTCAGTTATAGTAAAGTTGCGAACAATTCAACCATAATGGCTTGCATTGTTGATGTGTCACACATTATAATTTTACGTCTACGTTATTTCTCGTGAAAGGAAAACTACTTTAAAAATGCACACTAGTTCAGTGGTTCTCAAACTTTTCTGACTGACGACACATTTTACTGAGCATGCAGGACATCGCAACACACTTGTTCGATATTATTATTATTATTATTATTATTATTATTATTATTATTATTATTATTATTATTATTATTATTATTATTATAAATAATAATAATAATATCTTTTGCAATAGTGAAATCAATTACTTTTTTTAAATGACTCTATAGCCCAGCATTGCCACACTTGGTAGAATTGTACCAAATTCAGCCCTTTTGTCATTCATCGGCCCGTTGGTACCACGCAGGCATTTTCAGCCTCTTTTGTGAAAAAGTTGATACAATTCAACCCAATTCAGCACCATTTAACAAATACTTGTCACATTTTCAAAAGTGTCAGTAGGGCTTTTCCTACATCTCACCCCAAGTAGCATTTTGGGTTGGCAAATGGTTGGGCCAACCGACCATACTTGGTTAACCAACGGTGATTTTGGCGGTACTGCAAATCGTTACGCCAACAATTATTTGCAACGTTGGGCCAACAGTAGATTGTGTACAGTTGGCCAACCAACCAATAAACGACAGTGTGCCATCCATGAAGGAGTTGGGCCAAGGAAGTACCTACGAAATGCCAACGTGAAAATCACGGTTGGCCAACCGTTATTATACTACAATGGTAGAATGATGGCCCAACAGTTTGCAAAACAAAGTGCCAATAATATGCCAATACGCAAGGCACAGTTGGCCAACAATCATGACACTACAATGGGCCAACGAACATTAATTGCCCCTCATACTCACCCACCCCCTCTCCTTTCCTTCTTTTGCCATGCATTTCAGGCGCTTCTGTAATGCTGTACAGTACTCTTTTAGTTGTGCCTCGTATTTTGTAAGTATCCCCGATGGATATGAGTAGTTACGCTCGTTGCCTTGTAATCAGGGCGTCCCGGGTTCGACCCCCGGTTGGGACAAGTGGTGCGGATCCCACATTAAACTGCAGTAGTTCTGTCCATCATCCCATGCAAGACAATGGCAAACAACCATGGGTTTACCTTGCTCAGAGACCTTCGGGCAGAATACCCATCATGTCTGTGATCTGCGCTGTAGCTAATTAATTTCATTTGAGTAACACACATACTTAAGAAAACACTTTTCCTGTTGAGATAGATGTAATTATATAGCCGTGTTACTGAAATGAAATTAATTAGCTACACCGCAGATCACAGACATGATGGGTATTCTGCCCGAAGGTCTCTGAGCAGGTTGAACCCATGGTTGTTTGCCATTGTCTTGCATGGGATGATGGACGGAACCACTGCAGTTTAATGTGGGATCCGAATCACTTGTCCCGACGGGAGTCGAACCCAGGACGCCCTGATTACAAGGCAACGAGCGTAACTACTCATATCCATCGGGGATACTTACAAAATACGAGGCACAACTAAAAGAGTACTGTACAGCATTACAGAAGCGCCTGAAATGCATGGCAAAAGAACGAGAGGAGAGGGGGTGGGTGAGTATGAGAGACAATTAATGATCGTTGGCCCATTGTAGTGTCATGATTGTTGGCCAGTAATAGCTTAGAAGCTATGAGTTAGAACGTCAAGAGAACGATACAGCAAGGTTTTTGGCAAAACAACGGAAAAATAAGGGTGGGTGGAAGTGAAGGAAAAATTATCATTATGCGATAAATTATCATCATGCGATAATAACAAATAAAAGCAAAGATTCTGACATGCCGTACAATCGTTAAAAAGCTGCACAGTAGGACCAAAACTATATTTTAAAAAAGGAAAAAAACACAGGATAATACCGCGTTTAATTATATAAAAAAAAGGTTATGCCGAGTAGTCAGCTGTGATTGAAAATTTAAAAGAATATTTAGGAAATAATAGAATAAAATAATGTTATATAGTATAAAGGAACATTTTTATTGCACCATCTGTACACTGAAATACTCATATTACATCATATTCTCATGCAGGAGACCAAAAAAACACATAATATGTTTCACAATAGTTGGATCATATTAACATAAAAAGTATCGTTACAAAAAAAAAAAAAAAAAAAAAAAAAAAAAGGCTAAACTTGTTCCTCTGAAGAACTGCATTGCTTTCAATATGGTGTATTCATAAGATAACGTTTGTGATTACAAAACATAAAACTATGATTAAAAGAACTGAACATTTATCTCAAAGTAAGTATTACTTCCAAGAATTCGGAGAAGTATAAATCTATATCGTACTCATCAATTTACAGGATCAACGCTTTAAGTAAAAGAATATTTATTTTCATTAACCTTTTCTGCTACATTCACAACCATCCGCAGATGCCGTTTGAGTCAAGTGCAAACGAACTTCTCAATATTGATTTGTGTTTTAGAAAATGCTCCTAATTTTAACACTTACTTGAAATCAAATTTGCCTAGAAACGTCACCTAAGGGTGACTGTGTGTAAATTCTGCAGAAACTTTAACGAAAACAAATATTCCTTTACTTAGTCCAGTAAAAATTTTCAATTTGTTTTCTGGTCAGTTTCTCATAAACGAAAACAGATAATGAACTGTAGATTAACATGATCGTAGTAATAGACCAGACGAAACTTGTTTGAATCATCTTCAGTGTTGCCATCTTTAGAAATTCGCAGTGTTGCCAGAATGCTAAAATCACAAAAATCTCGGTTAAGACAGACAATCTTGGATAAAACAATGAACTCAATAGAATTTAATGACAAATTATATTGACTTCCAACACTGTGAATTACTTTTTAAATAATATTTTTTTTTTCATTTGCAATAAACATAATTGTGTTTTTTCGTGTCATTCTGTATTATTTTGCTTACTACAAAAGAAATAAAAATATATGAAAAGTGTTTCCAGCGTTGGAATCAATATAATTTGCCATTAAATGCCATTGAATTCATTGTTCTATCTGCTGTCTTAACAGAAATTTTTCAGATTTAAATATTCTAAAAACACCGCAAATTTATAAAGATGGCAACATTGAAGATGATTTAAACTAGTTGCGTTTGGTAAGTTACATTTCATTCTCTGTTTTCGTTAATGAGAAACTGACAAAAGAACGAAAGGTCCAGTCCACTCTTAAGGCGTGGATCGTGTAAACTGGTGAGTAGGATGTTAACTCACGCAGCATGTGCAATATCTTGATGGTCAAATCATATTTAAGAATATTTTATTTTTTAAAATGATTTTGATGAAAATTAATTGACTTCTCCATATCGGTGGAAACTCGTTCAAGAATAAGCAAAAAATGACTACAACAAATGCACTCAAACTAATAGTTACATGCTGCAGAAAAAGATTTAAGAAAAAAAATCCGAACTAATCCTTGGACCGTCTAGGAAATAGGACAATAATAGCACTCACAAATAGAATCAGTTTTTTTTGTGAGTGTTATTATCGTGGTATTTTCTTAGGGGGACCAAGGATTAGTTCGGAAATTTTTCATCTTTCTCTGCAGCATGTTTTAAAGGTAAGTACTTCTTAAACTTTTTAAAAGCATTTTGCCCTTCATCCTGATTACAGAATATTTGGTTTAGAATCTTAAAATTACTGCTGAAGTGAAGAGATTTCTGCTTGTCCTACTACTATTACTAAAAATTACCATCGTGCGAATTATTTCTTTATTCCTAAAAATAGACACTGATATATTTGAACGCTTGAAAGCAGTACTTATGTTACTATCGTCACTACTGTAGAACAAATTGGGGTTATGCACAAACTTACACCACATCAATATATATACTTAGTGACACTACAGATATAGCTGAACTGCTTGTTTCTTGTTATCATTTTTAGCAATCAAAAAAGGGTTTCCATATTACAATATGGAGTACAAACAAAAGATTTATTACAAACTGGAATAGGTAACTTGACACATTTTTTATACAGATCTGAAGAGTAAATAACAATTTATCTTATCTTAGTTGAGTTTACTTTGAAGATACCTAGCTTGCTACTTTTCAAAGGCAATGTGTAAAAATCTGTCTTCTCAAGAAGAACATCACATTCAAGAGTAAAAAGCGGAGAGTTGGAAATATCAGAAATACTTTTTACTATTACAGTGTCATTATTTTTCAGCATGAAACATGAATCTGCAGAATTTACGCTAACGACACACTTACTGTTATTTGGAAATGGTATGGACTGAATCCTGCCATTCGATGTGCGTATTACAAGCTTATTTACTTTCGATGTATCTTCACAGTGGTCAGTTTCATGTAACCGTTTAGCAACCTATTGTAAAGGTTTATTTCCTGAGCGAACCAACCGTTTTAGTTTTGCCATAAAATTTTCAAACGGAAATGCGGAAAACGCATCAAGGCTACCGAAGTTTGCAACATCACTAGCTACTTGCAAAAGATTGTGGAAATTATAAATCATAAGCTCTTTGCTATATACTGTCGAAATATTTTGAACAAAACAGTGCAACAACTCATTTGCATAATTCCTCCAAGATTCTTCTCCAGCAAGGTTACTCGCCAAGATATATACAGCACAATGAAGAACTAAGAAATGTTCAAAAAAAAAAAAAAAATATCGGTAACACACCACACAGAACAACTGGACCCAAGTAAAACAAAAAGGATCTTAGCTCAGTTGCTTTCCAGTACTTAAATAGTTTTAAGGAACGTGGACGTCTGGAGAACTCTTTTGGATAATGTTGACGTTTGATTTCATCCAATCTTTCTGATATTACATCTACGCTGCGTGCACTGAGTTTACATTGTTTGGGTCCCGTTACAATCCAAAGCCGAATTAATCTTTTAACTACCCCGAGACAAATAAGATGCATGTATTCAGTGGGTACTTAAGTCACCAAACCGATATTTAATTCACTCAATACTGTTTTAGTAACTTGATGGTCTTCATACTCTTGTTCTTTAAACGATAAGTCAGTTCTTACTGTAAAATTCCGTCTATATTGCCACGTTGTTCTACCTATATACGTGCCTTCCTGCGTGCATTTCTCACACACAAACAACGAATTGTGTGACACTACTCATATAATAAACGATCTAGCGGGAGCATCGGCCACAATACAGCTGAGTCGGAAGAAGTATAACTTTCCATTTAATAAAATACCTGTCTTCTCAAGACGAATACATTCATTAACGAATGGCCGAAGAAAAAGGTTAGCATCATTTGGTTTGGATTTTCCGTAATAAAGACCTACCACAAATGGTTCGCGATTTTGAGCTTGGTCTAAACGTCCTAGAATTTGCCAAAAACACTTTGCTGTGCTTCCATGCAAGTGTAGTCCATCTACGTTGATAGTGACTGTTAATAACTCATTTAAACTACACCCAGTGTTACCTGCTACACGCGAAACTAATGGGTAATACGAAGGGGTCAAACCAGATAATGCTCTACGAATCACGTTCTCTTCAAGCCCAAAGTATATAAAGGAATGTTGTGTGTCAATAGGTACCGATGTTGGGGTGTGCAACAGCGTCCTTGAATCAATAGGAAGTTCAGGATGAAATGGCTTTAGAATATGTAAAAGGTCCGTTGTCGCTGAATGTGGAATATTATGTGTCCTTGCCCACGAACACAATTGTAGAGTGAAACATTTAGAACATTGCTCCGAGTTATTTCCTGCAAAAAGTTGGTCATTTTCACAACAATTTGTTCCAGTTTGTTTAGTAACTACTTCTACTTGAGTTTTACACTTACTGATTATAAAATCTTCTGCAGCTGCTGTCTTTTTACATGTTAATAGTTCGTCTAATATTTGTTGTTTGGTGGTAGCAATTTTGCGTTCTTTGGTCCTCTTCGATGAGCCACTATACTGTTGAATGCTTTTCCGTTTTCTGGTGTCCTGCACTACTTGACCTTCGCTGGGCTCGTCCGCCTTCGCGGTCTCTAGTGAAACGGAACCAGTTCGCGACGACCTGCTGGATTTCATCATCGGTAGCGTGAGTTGTGTACGTATTTCGACGGACAGCACCTACAAGGGGAAACATAAGCATTTGTACTTATTAGAAGTCACATTAGATATCGGGAAAATTATACAATACAATTTGAAATTAGGGCTTTTCCCAGGAATGAGTTGTCACGCCCATCGCATTTAATCAAGGGCTACCTTGTGGGGACACAAGTGGTTCGGATCCCTCGTTAAGCTGTAGGTCCCGTTCTGAAGACATCATAATTATTATCATCATCATCCCATAGAAGACAATGGCAAACCACCATTGGTTCACCTTGACCAAGGACGTTCGGGTCAAAGACCTGCCTTCGGGCAAAACAACATATCATCATCACATGTAATTAAATTAATATTTAGAAGGTAAGCATAGCTGATGATAATAGACAATGACCGAGTTTTCGCCGGCAAAGTGTGTAAGTGCCAAAGAATGGACGTATGCTGGATTCCAGAAAAGCATACCGTAGCAGAGTTGCCACATGCATGAACAATGTCACAAGTAAAAAGGTTTGTTTAGAACCCATCTGGTGGGATATGGGTTTTGCGCGTCTGCTTGCCATGCAGCGTTTTGTTATGTCCAGGCTGGGCATGACCAGCAATCCTAACTCAGGCTATCCTTGGTTTTCTTCAGTCCCTTCAGGGGCATGCAAGGATAGTACCTTAAGGAAGGCCAGGGTCGATTCTTCTCCCCGTCTTAGCCGCATTTAAAAAGGAAGGTTTGACATCGAAGTCAAAAATCCTGTGATTGATCCCTTTCAGGTTTTTATTTTTTAGTTTTTTTTAATTTGCTCTATCGGCCTTTGCTTGTTCTTTTCAAATTCGATTATTTGTTCCAAAAAGACAAGTACATAATAATATAACAATAACTATTATAAAGCAGAAACATCCGTGAGTACATAAAAGTGGGAAGTTATCTTCATTTTGATATTGAATCCGTATATTCTTTGAATTATCCAACCAAATTTGGTTCATTTTTCTTTAATTTTCTCGGATTTTGAATCATGAATTCAGATACGTTTAACCGATGTTATATGTAAATATTCTTGCAAGAAAGTCATTATCAGTCCTGTATGGAGCTGTTGTCGTCTATGCGGTAGAGCATCTGACTACGAATCCGGAATTAAATCCTGATCAGGACAGTGACGACTTTTCTCCATGTGTTCCCATGCCAGACGGTTCCAAGTTGCATTTTTTTACAAGAAAAAATTTCTAGCATTTTTACGTATAACGACGATGTGGTGTTCTACCCAAAGGAGTGTTTGTTTCGAAGGTTCCAAAGCAAGGTGGATCCACGGTGGTTTGACATTGCCTTCCATAGGTGGATAATGACAACTAAGGAAGTGGAAGTGGTGAAGTAATTTTTCCCAACGAGAATCAAACCTGAGATACCTGAATTACAAGGTGACGATCTTAACCACTCATGGGTCGCGGATATTGATACAATGTATAATAAGTTCATATATTGAATCACACTTTGGAAAAAAATATAAGAACTACCAATTCATATAATTGAAATGGGAACATAAGTGGAGGATTACGATAATATATATTATCAAATGTGCTCATTATCGCCACTTAAGTTGAGAAGAGTGAATGGAGATGGGTAAGTTTGCAAATATGTATTAACAACTGACAGTTTGCGACCTTTGTGCAGACTGTTCTTGAAGTTATTTGGCGTAGTTCACATTTAAAATTACAGACCATACTAACAGGATTGATCAATGCAATTTAACTTAAAAGACTCAAGCAGAATAATCTATTAAGATGAACTAAAAAGTTTAGTCCCATAGAAGGCAAAATAGTTATCTGCAAAATAGAAGGCATTGCTATTTTTTGTATTTTCTTTTTTAATGTTAACAAATTATTTTCGTTAACATGTAACATTTCCTTACTAACTTTAATAAAGTACTTGTATTTTTCGTTTGAGGGTACAGTGCTCAGTAACTTGCTGCTTGGCAAAATCCTTTTATGAAAATCACTAAGGTACAATTATGACATGTAGTGATTCCATTAGGTTATTATTTGATGTGTCTAAAAGATTCAGTTTTTAATTGAGATTTCTCAACAGTGCACAAATTATTCATTATAGAAAGCACATTCTCAGCCGTAGCAAGGGTGTCCAAACTTCGTCCAAACAGGTACATACTCGGGACTTCAATTTTATGTAATGCCCAACCAAAAAGGGGGAGGGGGTTCTGATGATACGAATACTGCTTTAAGAATAACGGGAACATTAGCTGCTCAAAATCGTGTTCAAGAAACTAACCTCGAACTATATCCAGTACGTGTAATCTTTTGAGGGCTAGTTTATTATTCTTCCCCGTCCAGTTGTATCGTAGAGCCAGTGTATTGGAGAAGATTCTGGCAAGAATTCTTCTTGTAATATATTGAACTTTAGTCCCTCCTACAAGACTCAACATTACCTCCTGAAATTGGTAAAATATCGAAATTACACACGGAATCCATAGTGATAGGAAAGGCAATAATTTTTAAAAATAATGAAAAAATATTAATTTATAATTGAATATTGTGACTAAAATAAGTACATGTCATACAGAAATATTTAGTCATACTAGCGTAAAATGAACTAACACAATTGGAGGTTACTAAAGTAATTTAGGAGTTGGGTGGAAAAATGACCAGAGTCCCATAATAACTCTGTTGAATTCGGGTCATTTTTACATCAAATTCCTCAATTGTACACATTACTACAGACCATTGTATCATTTCTAAATAAAACTACAGATTGCTGCTCAAGACGCATATACAGTAATAATTGTCCTCATATTATTTCACTTAAGGCTCAGGTCAAAACAAAGTAGAGACAAGGATATTAAAGCTAATGGCCCTGGCATTACAGAGGTACACATAGTGACATTCTCATGGCGGACCTTAAAACAGGGAAAATTTCATTCAGGATGGCTGGCCGCAGCACGAAATTTCCTTTGGCAAGACATTGTGACTGTTTTCCCTGCTTTTTTCAATACTGCTAAGCAAATGTCGAGATACTGCCATGCAGAACAGGGTCGATGCTTTTCTCCATTCTTGCCCCTCTCCTATTCCGGCCTGAAGAACACCAAATTCACTTTCCCCAGTTCTTTGGATCACGATATGTATATCGACATTTTAAGATTAGCGATGACCATATTGGAAAAAGGTGGCTCTTACGGGTTGAGCTGTAACTGACAAGTGGCTAAAAACTAAAAGTAGACAGAAAAAAAAGTGTGCATCATAAATTCCCACCGGGAGGGGCTGTTTCATATTGTTGGCACATGGTTTACCGTTTTGAAAACTTGGCCTCCATATAGAAAATATATTTAATGCATTCTAGTATCACATTTGTTGAAACTTATAAAACCTCAATTCATACAATCATATACTAAATTTGCATATAGAAGACTTTCGTGTATTATAAAGGAGTGTACTTCTGACAACCGACGTAACTTCACAAAATGGCGACTCCCGACGTAATTCGAGAACTTCAAGAATGCCAACAAGCCATTTAATTATCCCTGCGGATCCATAAATCAAAATATATCAATTGACACTCGGTAAAATGTTGTACCCCCTAAGCTCCCCATTACTCGATTTCGCAGCTAGATTAATATATAAGCATGTTTAAAACGTAAGAGAAAGCAAAAGACACTAGCTCAACCTAAAACATAATTGTATTAATGCAATATATCTATTTGTTCATACAGGGTGTCAGATTGATGCGTACAAAAAATTTAAGGGTAGATACCTGATGTCAAACTAAGAAAAAATAGTCATCTTGAATTTTAGCCAAAAGTTCATAGTTTCGGAGATATAAAGTGCTGGAAAATGCATTTCAGAGGCCTATTGCTTCAAAACTATCAAACGTAGAGAGTTTAGCGTAACATCTTACAAAGGAAGTAACGTGCTCTATTTACAAATGCAGGTTTCAAAAGCCTGCAATAGGTGCAAAAGGAATTAGCGAAATATCCCCTTCGCACGTATTGCAGTTTTGAAACATGCAATTTTAAACAGAACAGGTAAGACTTACTTTGCGAGATATTAAACTGAACTCTCTACGTTGGATAGTTTTGAAGCTATAGGCCTGTGAAATACATTTTCCCACGCTTTCAGCACTTTGGATTTTTTGTACGCATTAATCCGACACCCTGTACATAAAATAGCATGACATATGACAGGTACTCGATAAATACTTTTCCATTTTGAATGAATATCTAGCCATGATTTTATTCTCATTATCAAATATCAAATATTAAGGTATAAAGAGGTATCAGTAGAACAAATTTAGACAAGTTGATGTATATATATATATATATATATATATATATATATATATATATATATATATATATATATATATATATATATATATATATATATATATAGGGGAAACCATATAGTTGTTGGCACTCTGACAATTATTAGCACTTTCCTTAATTTTTTCTCTTCACTAACACCCCGGCTATTTGTAGCGATCGCAAAGCGCATTTATTGCTCATGCGTTTGCTTGAAATACGCTGACCATGTATTTAAATCTGAGCGGCTAAACATGAACGCGAAAGCAATAAAATCGCAAAGAAAACGCCGGCTCCAGCGTATTTGGTGCAGGTCGGAACAATAGACCGCCTGCTGTTTAAAAGATTTCAAAAGGAAGGACAGAAAGGAAAGACGTGTTGCCAGGCAAGGGGGATTGTAGCAAGAAACAGCTGCTTGGAAGACGCTTTGTGCAGAGAATGGAACTCTGCTATTATAAAGTATGTGTGTGTATAACAAAAGAAAATTCACAAAAATAGAAGGAAATTCCGAAAAATTAGCTAATCACAGAAAAATCTATGTAAAACGGTGATTTCTTGTGATACACTTGATTGACAGTTAGCTGGTGCCATGGTAATCTATAAGCAAAATATTTGGCTTTAGGCAAAAGATGAAACAACGAAATAACTTGAATTTGAGCCCCTATCTCCGAAGCTCGAACTCCACCCCCAAACAGATAACCACAAGTGTAATCACAAAGAGAAATTTTCAGTTGTGTTTGAAAACGTGTCCTGTGTACATCTCCAATCATGATTAGTGTATTTAACACAGAGGCGTTTATAATCGAAATAATAAAAAAAAGGCCATGCCTATATAATTTAAGAGATCCGAACTACATGAATCGCGACTTAAAAATAAAAATGTGGAGAGAAGTGGCTGCGATATTTGTTCCAGACTAGGAGGGAATGGAACAGAATTCTCAGAATGAAGAAGGAAGAATATTCTTATTTTATGATTTCATTTAATACGTTAAGTAGAGCTACATCGAGCTAAATTGTATGTTCACTATGAATAATAATAATAATAATAATAATAATAATAATAATAATAATAATAATAATAATAATAATAATAATAATAATAATAAATACTTTGTTACAGTTGTGCCAACTTCCAATATACCTAATATATACCAAACCTTAAGGCGCAACAGCCCGAAAGGGTCAGGGCCGGCTATGCGGCATTTTATGGGGTGGATATGTTAGATGATGGAACAATTGCCCTTAGATGGTCTAAGCCATAGATGTGTTCACAAGAGAAAGGCGGAAAATGCCACCTCTAATAGTTTGGTACTTAGGTATATCGAAAATGTTTTAAACAGCAAAGACCATAATTTTAAATTGGGATTCAATACATCTTATTCTCTTTCCAGTCTTTGAAATGACCGAAAAACTACGTTGCCAAATTATTTCGAAATTTAGTTTTGTAAAACAAACACATAATGTTTCAGTTTCCAGACATTTCTTTCCATGCAGCTTAGAAATATTCCTGGGAAAGATATGTAATTTTATTTTATTTATTTATTTTAACTGCAACTGCTCGTGTTTTATCAACTTTGTTCTGAAACTGAAAATAAGGTGCTAAAATTGGTAGAGAGTAGGAATTTCAGAATTAGCCTAAATGATGAGAAGAAAAAAATTAAAAGATTAAACCAGAGAATTGGTTAAAAATGTCATGATGTAAATTTTATACTTGGTGGCTTGGAATTTAGCGGTCCTTTCAGCACCGAAGCTATACAAGATGTGAACCTACAGTTTAAGGTAGAATCTAAACAACCTTTATGCGCTGAAACTTTTCAATGATCTCCCACAGGATTCGAATCCGGAACCCCATTCTCCAAAGGCACGTGCATAGCTAGTAAAGTATAAAGTAGTGTAAATGTTGGAATTTATTGATTGGGGTCTAATATTTGTTTTCGATACACAGAATATCTTAGAAAAAAATGCCTCTTGCTCCGTCTCTTTCGACTATATCAGCGAGGCTACATCAGACGTGAACTACAGCTCAACGTGGGACCCTAACCTAGGGTAACCATCCGTTCACTACCATTCCCGGTGTCCCGAAAAATTTTCCCGGGACGCCAAAATGTCCCGTATTTACGTACACTGGGTACAAGAAACTTTCCAATCTAAAATTTCCTAATTTATATTATTATTTTCTAAGCTATGTAATTATATTGGAATATGTCTAATTACTGAGCAACGTCATTACGACGTTTGCGATATTGGATGTGGTGGTTGCACTGTTTTCCCTCCTAGGCCTCCCTCTCAAGACTCCCACTGCGCAGATGACAGTGCAACGGGCTGAAAGTCTTATGAAAAACAAACTGTTTTTACTCTCTGTTTTGGGGGTGGAAGACTGAGGCGCTGTCATCAGATCAGTACAGTTTTTCCGTGATTTAACTAAGATATAATATACTGTCATTTACGAAAGGGGAACAAAGTATAGAACAATAAAACTGAAAGTAAAAAGAAAACTAGTTCTAAGTGAAATAATGTTTAAAAGTAAGAAAAAGAAAATAAAGCTAGTTGGAAGTTGAAAGTAGTTCGTTATAAATTCTGCCAGTGACAGATTTTGTTGTTGACATATTGATGAGTGTTTCATATATTTTCAGTCTTTTTGTTCACCTCAACCATAGGTTGGTGGGCAACATGGATATTTTAAAACTTTTCTGTCGCTTGGAAGAGAGAATGTTTTCAAAATTTGTTTTTTTGTTAGTTGCTGATAGTTACTTGTTATTTAATTAATTCCACAACCTTTTCAATAGGTTTTAAAACGAAAAAGTGTAAATTTGCCTTTTTTGTGAGAGATACAGAGAGAGAGAGAGAGAAAGAAAGAAAGAGAAAGAAATAGAGAAGGGAGAGCCAAAATATATATTTAGGGGAGCAACCTATCTAAAAGTAAAAAGTTGTCCCGTTTTTTCTAGTTGATGATTTGATCACCCTACCCTAACCACATAACCTCCTGCCTAGAATCGAATCCAGGTCTACCACGCCAAAGACACGTACGCTTACCGCTTAGTCACGAAGGAGCTCCATATATTGATGGAAACGAGACCGAGATTAATACGATGTTTTTCGGCTTGAGACGAGACCGAGAGTGTATTGAGTTTCATCTCGTCTCTATACCATTCCTAACATACATACACATCCTTTTTATACAGATACACAGATTAATATGGATGTAGGAATAAATTGAAAAAGCAAGAATCTAACACCAACTGAATTGTTTTCCAAGTTTGATTAAGATAAAGTAAGCTGTTTTGGTCGTTTACTTTGTCTGCACTTAATTTCCTCTGCGTCTTTTTTTCTTTACATAAGAAGAAACTGCAGCTAACACCAATACTTCTTCGATAACCTTCATATCTTGTCACAAGAAACCAACTGAAGCAGTTCATTCTCATTCTACACTTCTGGCGCGGGAAGTGAAAAGAAAAGACCTGGAAACCCTGACTGGCTCATAGTATGATTTACAACTCTGGTGAAACTAAAATTGCCGTGTAGCCACCTAGACCGCGTTCGCTCTGGGGGGTAACGCTCGCTCGACTAGCCTCCCACTAAGGAAAAATGAATACATGTTGGTAAAAATTTCCTGCAGCTGGCAGCTTTGATCCTTCCTGCCCGCGTTCCCTTTGTTTGTTTTGCCGGGAACCTTTCAGTTGGAGGGAAATTCTATTCAACAGTGGAAGCTATTTGAATTTTTCAATTTTGCATGTAATTCTTAGATTTTTTGTTAAGGATATCTATCAGCTTAAGAGAAATGTAATTAGTATGCTATTGTTTAAAATGTTTTAGTGCTTTTTGCACAAGGGCAATTGGGTCTACTAATCATTCCAATGGAACATTTTAAACCAAATTGTTTGTCCTTCGAGTGAATGCATGGGGTGCCAATAACTGTACGAATGAAAATATAAAATATCAGTTATTGGCACTAGAGCGCCAATCACTGTCTCTGATGCTGAAAAATAAAATAGCCTGAAAACTGCCCGATAATGCTTTTCATCTCTACATCTGTTCTTGGTCAAAATTTTGGTTTCCTACTCTAATAAGTAACAGTTATTGGCACAGTGCCAAGAACTGTATAAATGACCATGCCAATGACTGTAGGGATTTGCAGCAGAATAGGTTCTGGTAATGAAATATGTCTAATATGCCTTTTGAAATTATTTGTTTATGTAGTCTAGTTCAGGGGCGGACTGGCAAAGTTTGGCCCACCTGGCTGAGTTACAGAGTTAGCCCACCATCAAAAGTTTTTATAATAGTTTGAACTTCGAGTTACAGCAAGAAAGTATTTTTCAAAACTCAACTAGTCGGCCATGAAGTGCGCGTGGTCAATGTGAAAGGCGCATGGTCAATGGCGAGCTAGCCTAAGTCAATGTGAATAACGGAGTAAAGAAACTCCGGTATAGAAGTCTGCTGCGAGATTCAAAATGTTAGTCCCAAACGTCTGGACAGTTATGGGCATTCTTGGTGTTAGCGACATGGGCATTTAGTTTCTACTTTTCTTAAATGATAGGGCCTAGATCAATGTCAAACTTAAATTATTTCATATAAAATGAATTACAAAATGTTTTCTTATTATTCCAGAAATCGACACACAATGCCAAATATTGGAAGAAAAAGATACGCACTAGAAAAGAGAACTGCTTCCCTTGAAGCAATATCAAAAGGTGTAGGAATAAAGACAGCATCGAAGCAGTATGGCATTCCTCGGTCTACCTTACAGTTCCATCTGGGAAATCAAGATGTGAAATCATCTTCCGGACCACGACCCATTTTACAAGAGGAAGAACCATTGTTGGTGGAATTGTTAGTAAAATGTGCTGAAAAGGGTTTTCCCAGAAAGAAACAATATATTCTTAAAAAGTGTTCAGGACTTTCTCGTGAAACATCCTCGTCCTAATCCGTTTCCAAATAACATGCCGGGAGATGGATGGTATAAATCGTTCTTTCAAAGAAATCGTACGGTTGCGGAAAGAACGTGCGAATCTGTTACAAGTGCGAGTGCTTGTGTAACAGAAAACGACATAAGATCATGGTTTCATAATATACAGAAGTATTTTGAAGCCAATAACCTTACAGATGTTCTGCAGGATGCAACACGTGTTTACAACGGTGATGAAACTAACTTTTTGCTTTGCCCGAAAACTGGAAAGGTGTTAGCGGAAAAAGGAGTAAGTAACGTGTACGATGTAGACAACGGAAATGCAAAGGAATCTTTAACAGTTATGTTTACTTTCAGTGCTGCAGGTGACGTAACACCCCCGATGATAGTTTTCCCTTATGTTCGTGTGCCTAATGATGTGGCTCTATCTGTGCCTACAGGATAGGGTATCGGTCGCAGTGAGAACGGGTGGATGAAAGCCGAAGTATTTTATGGATATATAGGTAATGTGTTGTATCCGTAATTAAAATCGAAAAATGTCAAGTTCCCGATTATATATTTTGTGGACGGTCATAAAACTCATCTTACTTACCAACTTAGCGAACTTTGCTGCAAGCTTCAAATTGAACTCATTGCTCTGTACCCCAATTCTACACGAATTTTGCAACCTGCTGACGTTGCCGTATTTAAAATATTGAAGGATGGGTGGAAGCAAGTGGTACGAGAGTGGCAACTTTATAGTCAATTGCAGTCTCTGACGAAAGCTAAATTTGCTCCTCTGTTGAAACAAGCAGTTGACGCTTACATTTCGCCATCTATTATACAAAATGGATTTAGGGCATGCGGTTTACACCCATTTGATCCCAACAACATAGATTACACTAAATGCGTTTCAAAACCAAGACAAACAGTACAAGAAATACCCGGCGGTAATGAGCAAACTAAGGATGTAGTATTAACCAGAACCGAGTTTGAAAGTATAATAGGAGCTGATGTAATGAGAAGACTTCAGGAAGTTGACAATGAACAAGTCCTTGTAAATAAGAACGAAGAATTCCATGTACTATATCCTTATTTCAACATTTTATAGATAATAGTAGGCCTAAGTCTTCGGTAGTGAGATGTGTTAATCTTCAGTCGGGGCAGGCGAACAATCAGCAAGGTTCACCTGTATCCTCTGCATGTATCCAACTCAATGATTTCAACCACTCAGATGCTGCTAGTGATGCTCTTACTCTTTGTGAAGTAAACCCTAGTACACCCACTAATGGCAGTACTACAGATGCAAATGCTTTAAAAAAAGGTTTCGGCTCAACTCCAAAAAAAAGTTAACCACCGAACACCCGTTGCTGCAAGATGTTTTAGTATAGCCAGAAACTCCTAAGAGAAAGGGGAAACGAAATGTAGGAAGACTGCTGTTTATAATAACATCTCATAAATATCAAGCTATTTACACGACAAAAATGAAGAAAGGAATTAGCTGAACAAGAAAAGATCAGAAAGCAAACAAGGAAGATGTCTGAGAGAAAGGAACAAGAGTTGAAACGCAGAGGAAAAGCATCTGCAAAGAAATCAAAGCATGAGGTCTATCTCGATTGTTCAATGGAGATAAGCGGTCCTTCAACATCTAACCTTGAACAAGACAAAGGACTGACTGAATCATTACAAAATGGAACGCTCACAAGGAGGCTGAACTTTGATTCGTCATCAGCTGCGCGAAGCAACGTAATATCCTGCAAACACTGTTTTCAGCCATTCTTTTCGGGAAGGATGGATCTTGAATGCGAGTTGTGTCACAGCAAATGTCACAGTTATTGCATTCCAAAGTACCATAAGGAAAACATACCAGAAGATATAGAAGATGGATTTGTGTGTCACGGGTGCTACGTTCTACAGGATGACAGTGTATGTGGTCACAGATGAGGACGAGATTAATGAAACGGATTGAAATAAATCATTGAAATATACAATTTTGTTTGTGTATTTCCCGTTTTTTTAAATTTTAAAAATATGTTGTGCCTTCCGCGGCCAATTTGTTTTTACTTCATAATGTTCAAGGTCTAAAATGTCTATTTCTTCTGTATTAATAAATATAATAATTGATATTACTTCTAGTCAGGCCTACAAGCCTTATTTCTGTCAATCGTATCTTCTACTGTATATTTTATAATGGTGCCAATAACTGTCCTCATTGGGTGCCAATAACTGTTTTTTGAGTGCCAATAACTGTAAGATCATTGTCACATTACAAAATATATTTTTATTGCCAAAACTTAAATTTGTATTGTAATTTCTCAACATATTATTCAATTAGAGATTCCCAGAGAGTATATATTAAAAAATCGCCAGTATATGTTATAAAATAAGTCTGTTATAAGGATATGAATGCAAACAAATTCTTAAAGTGCCAATATCTGTATGGTTTCCCCTATATATATATATATATATATATATATATATATATATATATATATATATATATATATATATATATATATATATATATATATATATATATATATATATATCAGTGGAAAACTTGGTAGACTCTGCTGTATTCTGGCTTTTTTTTTAATGAAACTGATAGAAACGCAAAAATATTATTGGATATTATTTTGTAGAGCATTAAATTTCCTATAAATTGAAGAAAATTGCAATTCTCTATTTTAAAAAAAACTGGTTCGCGGATTGATGAGGTCTGACGACGTTGACCAAAGATTGCGTAACTTATTATTGATATTTTTTTTTAACTAGCATTGTTTTTACAATATCATATCGTACTTTGTCCCACACATTAATGACAGGACACTATAAAGTTTTTTGTAAAGACTTTCAGTTTCAATTTTCGAGTTCCAAGTTATTAATAAAAATTTAGGATGAAAACCTACTGTTTAAAAATTATATATCTATATATATATATATATATATATATATATATATATATATATATATATATATATATATATATATATATATATATAATTATATATATGTATATATATGGGGGGAGGTAAGGGTTTGAGATTCTTTTAAAAAGCAAGGAAAATATTAACATATGCCACATGGCGTTTTGTAGTTATGTCTCTTTTAATATTATGTTCACATTAGAATAAATAATTAATAGCATAAATAGAGAACTAGGGCCAATATCTCGGGAATGGGAAGTTCTGTAGCTGAATAATCAATGAAGAACAAGCTTACGAAATCCTTTGCATGATTTTTATCTGCTTGAATCCAATCTTCGAGCCTGGCAACGTCCTCAACAGTTGAACACGGTAGTGTCAACTCAGGTGGTATAGTGGGGAGTGGTACATCCTTTCGGAAATGGGCAACGATAGCCTTCTGAGTTTCTTGTATATCCAAAAGTGTTGTTTCTATACGGGCAAGATGTCTTGCTAGTGTATCAAAGCCTGCAAATAAGACAGAATATTTATAAACTGAGCCAGTAACGTGGAAATAATCAGTCTAGAGATGGCTATGAAGCGTAAAGAAGTAACCCATGATTTAAAATTCAGCTTACTGACAGAGTTTTTTCAGAGACTTAGCAAATGCGTCTTCAGTCAATAAGGATAACTGAAAAGACCGAGCGAAGTAAGATCTTCTAGTTGAGTCGCTTCGCATTTGTGTTGTCTGTGTGGGTGGGTGTCTCACGATAAGTTACGAACGTTGTTAATAATAATTTTCTTTTCCATAAAAAAAAAAAAAAAAAAACATTTTCTTGAACTGATATATCCATCTCAACCAAAATAACATTAAAATTTTCTAATTTTCAAAGTCGAAACTTCTATCCAACAGATTTTATTTACATCTCTCTCAGCTTTCAAGCATTTCTCAAGTCTGCATATTCATCAACATTTTAATATAGTGTACATTTACACAAAGACGACACAAGACAAAACAATGAAAATTAATAGACACAGCAAATTCAAATATACGTCAAACAAATCTGAGGAATATGCTTTCTTACAAGTTTACGTCTGTGGTACGGTAATTTTTTCTTTCTCTGCACTCGGTGCTAAAACATCTGTGCATCATGGTTGTGTCCGGCATAGAGGGTTTACGCATTTATTTGCTACCTCACCTTTCAAGCTCGGACCTCACGACATTATAACTCGCACAGGAAGACATCCACAAGAAAATACATAGTAATTAAACCTAACATCCCTAACCTAACTAACTATACTACCTTAACCTAAGAAAACATATACATAAGGCACTTTTATTAGGCACAAATTACGCTTTTATAGCTACCACAGATCCACAAGAACGTATTTGCTATCAGTGAATGTGTCGCTTTAAAATTTTCTCTTTCTAATTAAATACTGAAATATTTACTCAAATAAATATTTAAACTGTATCTGTAAATTATTTCGATGGGTATCCAAAATAAAGCACCTGAGATCTGAACTGTTGATGATAATTTCCTGTTACCGGTAGCAAACTATGTACCTTTATACTAAACGTTAGCCGTAATTTTGTACACATCCGTTACTAAAATTAAAACCTTGGAAAGATTAAGCAAAGAAAAAGCACATAGAGCACATAAATAAATAAATAAAAAAAGAGATAAATAGATAAATAAAAAATGCATAATACTAACCCCTCAAAATTCTCGGTTAAGGGAATGACTAGAACAATGAACTCAACGGCATTTGATGTAAAATTATGTGTTTCAATACTGTGAACTACTTTTCGAAGATTTAATTATTTCATTATAATAAGCATAAGTCTACTCTTTTGCTTATTGCTGATGAAATCAAAATATTCTTGAAAAAGTAGTTCAGCACTGAAAGACATTATAATTTGTCAAGTGCCGTTGAGTTCATTGTTCCGGCCATTTCCTTAACCGAGAATTTTGGGGAATGAATATTAAGGTAACACTGAAATTTCTACGGATGGCTACACTGCAGATGATTCAAAACATTCCTTTCTTTCTTTTTTTTCTTCTTTCTTTTTAAGCTTTATGATCATAGGAAATTACATTTCATTATCTGCTTTCATTTATGAGACGACTTCAAATTTACTGCAAGTAGACCACGTGTTTTTTTTTCTTTCTTGCGGCAAGTCGTACTTTTGTTGGTGGTGAACTGAGGTAGTTTGTTTTCTTTAGAGTAGTCGTGGTTGGACCCAATTTAGAAAACAGCTTTAAAACCTAGTGCTTTTATTTCTATCTTAATTTTTTACTGTTTCTGAGATTATGGAACTTTATAAAAGGAAATGAAATCTTTGAGTTTTACGTCCCACGGTTAGCCGGTTAGGCTAAAGGAGACGGTGATGATGAGTGATGAATGAAATGGTGGAATGAAGAAAGTGGGAGGAAAAGGGAGAACCCTGAGAAACCCACGCACACGGTGTTTGTCCACAACAAGGTTCACTTGGCGGGGGCTGGAATCGAACCCGGGACCCCAAGCACCAGAGGTGAGCGCTCTACCACTGAGCCACCGCGGTCCCTCTTTATAAAAGGGAATAGCATTGAAAACATAATACATGTTAAGGCTGAACTCTACCACTGCAGTGAATACAGCAGAATTTTTTAGTGCAAAAAAGTGCAAATGTCCATTCTCTGAGTAAAATAAGTTTACCAACTAGAATTTGAACCCGAAATCTTGGGACAGGAGTCCAATACGCTGTCCATTATATTAGCAATGCACCTGGCGAATTTCCGTAATTTTGTTGTATATTATCTATTCTTATCTATGTAAAGACTCACTGTTGCTAAACTTCTTCCCTTTCTTGATGAGTGTTACTCAAGGAGTGGGCATAATGCCACAGAATGACGATTCCAGTTTCTCATATTTAATAGTACGGTAACAATATGGCGGTTAGGCCCCTCCCACCAATTTTAACTTTGTAACATGGAATTATATGGAGAAGAGGTACTTTATTTTATATACTGCTCAATGTCTGAGTCCCAAGATCTATCTAAGCGGCGGACATAACGTCGCGGACATGAAACAGAAAATTTGTGAAACTCATACCGCCGTATTGGTGCTATCAAAGGACCCACCTGCCGACTTCACCTGTACAACACGGGGTACAGTGGAGAGAAGGTACTCTATTAAATATATTAATTATGGTTTTACTAAACCTTAGCTTACTGTGTTTGGAAATCATCAGCCAGGATACCCACAATTCCATGAGTTTTCTCTCCCTATCCCAACAATTGCTCGGCAATTTGCTTCTTCGAAAGATGAATGAAAACAATTATTGTACAAAGCACTGTAATTTTTTCGCTACCTGGGGACTGTGTCACCAGACCATATTTTTTCTATTGCCTGTAAAGATCATTACGAGGGGAGGGACACTTTGACAAACCAAGCTTATAGAAGCTCTCTTCATAAATATAAACTAACCTTGCAGAAACAACGCAAGAACCCCCTCATAGCGCATGAGGCGCGAGTTCCAACCAGGTAGGAATTGAATACCCAATAATAATAACCCACACATACACGAAAGCACAAATAAACAACATATTGTTCAGAAATTGAAACAATCGATTTATTTAAAGTAGATTTACTGATCAGTATCATACCATATCTTCTTAACTGCAAATAAATTCCATGTTTCTTGCACAGCCTGGCCTTCCCGCAGTGCTCTGTTGTATTTCGATGCTATTTTGAAGGGCGGCCAAAACGTTACTTTTTTCCGAGGAGTAAGCCATTCTTCCCTTACAATAGCAAGGCTTCCATCACCTTCAAAATCAACTACTCCAGGGAGTAATCTAACCCCCCCAACACCCCCCTAACACCCCTCCAAATTTCTTTACACACACCCCTGGATGGAAAAGGAATACTCCCCCAAATCCAATTGTATCAACCAGTATCATATAGGTTATTTATTACATCAAGTTAGAAAAGGTTTAGCGTTTAGGAAAGAAGGCAATGTTCTTATTTATTTATTTCACTTCAAAATACGAAGCGACCTCGTTCTCATGTACAACTTCGAGAACTACACGACCTCATTGTTTCGGGCGGTGTTTCGATCGAAACAATTGACAAAACAGATCCGCTCATGCCTACTCTTCTGGGCTCCGCGGTCGTTTCCGAGAAAAGAGATTGATGGACCGATGCAGATGACTGAAATTGGCAACATCTTGAGTGGTCATTCACTTACCTCCTCCTCAATAAGGAAAAATGTGACAATATAGTTATAAGCCTATACCAGATTCAGTTGGTAAGTGCTACTTTGCAACAGGCTCGCAACCAGAGGGGGGCTAGGGAGGGCCTGGCTCTCCCTTAATTTTTTTGTCCGCTTCAGACCTCAATACGAAATGCACAATTTAGATATTTGTATGAGAATTTTTAATGACTTGGCCCCTCCTAACATATTCATGCCCCCCCTCCCCCAAAGCTCTGTGGCTGGTTTTGAGTCTGTTCTGCAAGTGGTGTATCAACGGACGGACGTTAGAAGGGTGTAGTCAAAACGTTTTTAGAAATGAAGAAATCGATCGAAGTAAGAATTATATATATTTTAGACTGAGTCTAGTGTTATGCAGGAACGCATTTGGCGCTAGCTTAATTTTTTGTAAAATATATTATTTATTCATGTAAATTCATTGAGTGGAACAGGGCTCATAGTGAGTCACTTTTTTTTAACTAAAATTTACTTTTTTTTTCAAGTTGGTCACTAAAAGTTACTTTTTTTAAATTTGTCACTAAAAGTTACTTGTTTGAGAGGTAAAGTGACTTTTTCGTGTGATTTATGTTTTGCATTGGCATTTTTCTAAGAAAAATATAAAAACAAATGGAAAAAAGGCAGAAACTTGTTACTCATTACTCTTCTCAAAGCTTCAGTACTTGCTGCCACATGTGAAACAGTCAACTTTATTCTCACTTCAGCTTTTATTTTTTCTAAAGCACAGTGGATGGTTGATGGATGCTTAAGCTCTCAAGGTGGGGTTCAGAACCCTTTTGTGTCTATTCTTTCTTCTATCATAATTATCTTTTAGTTTTCTCTCACAATAGTTAACGCTCCGTTGAACGTTGTGTGTGTGTGTCTGTGTGGTTCATCATGTTCGTCTTGTGTTATGCTTCTTGTATGTTCTTCTTAAAAGTAGGTGGTGAATTTGAATATTTCACGTTTTTGAGAACTATTAATGCGAAGTTAAATATAATGTCTGGGATGAAGAAATTCGGAAATAGGCCAGAACTGGTTTGTAATGTACCATTACAGTTGAAAGTAATGGCAATTTTTTTTTACGCATCCTATACCTAGTAATTTTTTTTTATTCAATTTCGGTTTAGTTACACAATTTATTTACTCTCTTTACTTCGAATTAAATATAATGAACCCAAAGGTTTCGTTAGTAACCATATTCCCACTGTATAATATATTTATTTATATTTTGATTAAGTGTAAATCCCATTTACGGATATATAACTTGAATAGTTACAAGGTTTACCATTCTGACGTCATACCGAAACATAGTTCCGTTATTGGATATAAATTTCCTTAATTTCAGACCAATGTAGAATTTAGCCAGGTGCCTAATCTTTCCCTCACCCCCTCTCACTAGTCCATAGTCACTTTCAGTTCCGGTTATATCTGGATTTGCCAAATTTCTATTTGCTTTGTAATTTCCGCGGCTAAAGTTTTCGTTCTGATTGGAGGAATTCTCCTACCTCTGGCTTTTTCGGCGCAATGTTATGAGAACAAACGAAGACACCTTGCAAGGAGCAGCTTGTAAATTTTGTGCTACATATTTTTCGGGAAGAATTCCAATTTCCAAGGACAACTAAGGTAACATATAATGTAATTCAATAGTTAAAGATTTACAACGGAATAGGAGCCCGAAAAATCCGCAAATTTTGGTAAAGAAGCTGCAATTCAGTGAAATAACAAATTCCAGTTCTGTTTACTAGGAAGCCATGTTTGCTGCCTATCGAGAATAGACAACAGTGAAAGAGTGACTTTATTTTTTTTTTATTTCAAACTCAAGTAGGGATTAGGGAAATTACGACCTGTTTGGTGCATGTTGTTCGTGTATTAAGTAAATGTGACTTTCTATTATTTATTCAGTAATCGCATGTACGTAGGTTTGATGGTTGTAAAGTGAATAATAATAATGGCAGCTTAAGTTAGCTTAAAAGGGCTCCTATCCCCTTTTCCAAATTGAACCAGTTCTAGCGGGGGAATGGGTTAGTTATTGTTCGTTTTAGGGCCTTTTCCCCTTTCAGGGGAAGGGTCCCTCCATAAACCTCGTTAAGGTTCCCCCAGGGCATCAATTTTTGGCAATCATTATGTAAACAATTGGTCAGGTCAATTAGACCTAGTGTTTACCTTTCTCATTTTACCCCCTTTAAATTAAATAGAGCCGACTATGTATATATCGACGAGGGAGTAATGTATTTTAAATTTAATGTGTTAGGTTATTTTCGTCAACATGCATGTAACTAAATGGTGCATGTTTAGTTTAGTTAGTTGTCTTTATGTGTAGTACTAACAGTGGTGTATGTAGTTAGTAGTTTTGTGTGAGTGTGTGAATTTTCGATTCGGACAGTGTATAAATATGCTTTAATTTAGTACCATTTTTCTAACATAAATAAACCAGAGTAAATATTAAATTTCTGATTAATGAGTACAAGTATACATTTCAGTACACGGTAAATTATGCCTCCACTACAGCGCCATAGCGTCAGTTTTCGGTAGTCAATTGTTTGTTGACAGTACGACATCGCATGACTTAGTGATTTAGATTGTTTGATTTTGGACAGTTATTCTCAAATTACTTCCCGTGGACATGGTTTTCGGTTCGGATGAGTATACCTTCGTATAAAATAGCATGAGATCTTACTGTACTGAAAATTTCAGCTTGCTAGGTCCAGTAGTTAATGAATAATCCGCTGAAATAAAGAACACCTATTTTCTTAATAGAAGTAAAGCCCATATGCTGTTACTGTTTGTTTAAAAATGTAGTATTAAATTCTTTTTTCCCGTGGCTGTCGAAAATTCCATTGTTGCTTCAGTTTTATCAACAAATCAGAAATAGATTAATCATTGACAATTTAACTTTCCGTAAATACATGTATGATTTTTTTTAAACCTGCAAGGTAAATACAATTTGGGTGCTTCGAAATAAAGAGTACGTGGTTCGATGAATGTGATCGTGTGGTGGTTTGAGCGTGATAGATTGTGATAGTTATATATATATATATATATATTTATTACTGCGTAATGTAGATATGTGTATGGCCTGCGTGTAAAATGTACGAAATAGGGTGTTTATAAAATATTACTTCGTGCGAAAATTAGTAGATAATGAATGAATGTAATGATATGTTAATAATATGATATATAATATGAACGAGATGACGACCCCTATATTTAAATGGATAGGCCTAGTGAATTTTATATAGTGAAAATATGAACATGTTTACGAAGAAAGAAAGAAAAAAAAAATCTCTCGCGTTTTGACTTCCACACCAGTGCATTCATCCAACCGAGTTTGCTACTTGAAGGTAAATTATAGTCGGGAATTGTGTGTTACTTTGCATTTACGTACCTCATAATAACAGCCCCAGATCTTAAGCCTTTCAATAGATAGAGTAGTATCATGTGGGAATTACTTCTAAAGGATGACAGAAATGATAATTAAGAAAATCAACTGCTATATCCTGTGATCATCGAAAAGTACAGGTTTCGGTCATTTGTACCTTTAGCATTCATAGCCTCTCCGAGATTTTTTTTGTTGCTTACCTTATTTATTTATTGTGCAGTGTTCATATAACTCAGTTCGGACTATCCGATTAAATTAACTGCTACTAAATATAGCGTACCCGGATGTCGACCCCTAGTCCCCTTAAGTATTTTCGTTTCTTTTCTTAGTTTAATTAGATGAGGGAAATTAACGACATCCCAGACTGTGGCGTGTTTGCGCAGGGTAGCTATCGGTGATGTTTTGGTTATTGAAATCACCGATCCAAAATTCAGTTTATTTAATTTTTTTTAAATTTTGGCAAATCACTAATTAGGGATATCTTAGCTATTACTCTAATTTCATTACTATTCTGGAATCTTCTAGTTTCCAAGTGGTCGGATGATTTTTTTTCCCTTTGAAATCCTAAATTAACGCCTACTCCAACCTTCCGGACGATTTTCGGGACCCTGTTGGTTTGGGCCGGATACGGTTACTAGATAATAATTTTACAAGCAATAACTTGTGAAGTTATTATTTACAAGACACAGACTTGCTCCTTGGCAGCAGGGCGCTCCTTGAGTCTACGTATTTGAGTAGACCACCCTTTTGGCATTTTAATAATATTTTGGCTAAGGATTTGTTGAGAGTGAAATTCGACTTCTGTCTTTGTAGCGTTAGTTATTTCTCACTTAAGTCTTTGGCGCCCCTATTCTTCGTCTTCTTTCTTTTCTATCTCTCTCTCTGTCTTCATTACTTAGAGATTTTTTTTTCAAATTTTTCAACCTTGCCCCCCCCCCGGTTTCTGAAACTCATAAAACATACAATATTCATTTCACTTATTTCGATCGTATGTACTAACTGAGACATCGAAGGATGCAATTCGTGGAGGTATTGCAGCACAACTCAGGACCATTTTCGCGATATTCAATCCACCACGGGAGAAATTGACGGGAAGGTACACTATGCTTTCAGATTCCTAGAAACCTTCGTTATTCATTGATCATACAACTTATATCAATTGATTACTGATTTCTGGTTTTTATTTCTATTGATTGGTCATATAGTGTGTATGTATTAATAGTTTGGGCCCACTAGTTTCGAATAACATTGATTTTTTTTATATACATATATATATGTACTTACATAGTTTTAAGAGTTACGTGCCTGCTCTATTTGTTGCATTTTCCACCTCTTATATCAACTCATTAAATAACACCAGCTATTTTTTTTTGTATATATACGCGGATCTTTAGTAAATTGAAAATGATTATTGATTATCGGGTTTATTCATATGAAATACAATGTTGCAACCTTATGAAGGAAAAAAGGTGAATTTTGATAGTCAGGGTTTTTGTTTTGTCTTTGAGCCAAATAAATATAAATATTTATAAAATATGAATACTTGTCGAATATGAACGGTTATGTAGAATTTAAACGTCGACGAAATATTAAAGTGAAATTTATTGTATGGATTAATATGAATATATATATATATATATATGCGAGTATGTATGTAATGGGCTCGATATTTACCCTGGTCTTGTTAGGTTGCCATAGATTTTTGACACTCGGTATTAACCAACTATTTGTGATATATAGTATTACCGCGTAAATTGTCATAAATTACTTTTTGTTGAGTTGTTATTAATTTCTGTAACTATTAAAGTGGAATATAATGTTAAATACTGCATGTGAATAAAACAAGTAGCGGGTCGTAAGATAAATAAGAATAACCCTAATCCTTACCCAAATTTACTTTGCGAGTGAAATTAGCAACCTACGAAACAGTGCGCCCCTCCAACGACTTTTTCCATCAGTAAACATGAAACAAATCCTTCCCCTGCGATCGGAAACCAAACTATTCAATATTTAGAATCTTTTGACTACAAGATCTATACTAGGAAAAAATTAGTGATCTTAAATTCAACGAACTGAAAGCTGTTTAATAAGTTAAAGTGAATACCGGAATATGGAAATATGTTCCCAATATCTGTGACTGGATTTGATAAGTTTTCCTTAATATTGACAAACTTTGAAATTTTAGATAAAGTGCGTCGAGTGACGAAATGAGAAATATAGATATACATATATGTGATATGAAGCAATTAGTTGTCTATAGTTAAAACAAAAACAATTGAATACTCTCATGGACACAAACCACAGTGCGTAAAGAGAGTTAAGAAAAAAAAAGGAGCTGTTATCGACGTAAAAACAAAGACTCATAAAACTGTCGATATGTCTCCTATTGAGACAAAGACTCAATAAAATATTACTAAAGTTTTTTTTTTTTTTGAATGATTAACCAATTATTTTTCCTCTTTTGCCTGCAACGATATGTATTCATTGCATTGAATTTTAAATATATCTTGACCCTTGAAGTTTTTTTTCTTCTTTTTTCTTGTTTCGTCTTTGGTTTAATTCTTTTTCATGTAATTCAACTTTTAATATATATATATAAAAGGGAAATGTGTTATTTGATCTTGTTGCAAGTAGCGAATTTCTGTGCATGTTTATGAAACATTCTTTTCATGTATTAAATTTTTTTGTTATGTCAAACTAAATCTTCTTCTATTGAAATGTAATAAATGTCTATAGCAATGTAGTTAGGTTAGTTTAATTCAACCAAATACAATCCGAAATATACATTGTCCTGTATGAATGTGTGTGTGAGTGAAATGTAGGTTTGGTATTAAGTGCACCAATTATCTTGTCATACATATGTGACTTATTATAATTATTGGTAGTTATCAATTGAACTCATTGAATGTTAATACTAACTTAAGTTGGTTCTATGAAGGAAGTAAAAAGGACTGAAGTAGCCTGAACGAATGATCATCATGAGAGAACTGTGAAAGTCAAAATCTTCGACACATATGTGATACTCTGATTTTTTTTTTCTGTGGTCGTTTCTAACATGCCATCAACTTCGTCGTTCATTTTTCAAATATTGAATATTAGTCTAAACTTTCTGGAAATATTGAATAAACGGTAAAATTAAACTTTCTCATCTATCTCCGAGCTAGATTGGGATAATTCGGTAGTTGGGGTCAAATGGATCTAGATCGGGGATGTATGGGTTAACATGTGTCTATCTTTGATCACCCTAATACCAGACATTCACCCAATAGCTATTGGAAATGATCCCAATTAGATAATTATTCACTTTCCTTTACCATATTCCTCAAAATATCCAGTAACAGTTTCCTCTTTATCACCTTCTTTCTTTACCTCTTTCCTCTTCTATCTTCCTCTTCCTTTCTTCATCTTCTTCTTCTATTTTTAATAAAACTGAAAAGGGGGTCGTGACTGGGAATTCTATATGTAATAAACACGGTCATGTATTTATTTATTTTATTTTATTTTCTTTAGAAGTCCGATAAAAAGTTTTCTCGTTTCGATCGAACCTAGTATGTTTCGAAATTAAGAAATGGAAATTATATTCCAATATAATTAGGCATAAGCTGATAGCTTCATGAACATCCCTACCAGGGGTGAAGGGTTCCCACTCACGACTTATTCTGTGCATCACTTTTGTTGCAGATTTTTTTTTTCAATCAGTTTTAGATTGACGAGCGGTGACAGGATTCGTTGTTATGGCAACAGTGGTTTCTATGACAACGGCCCCGTTTTCCAGTTTTAGAATGGCGACACGTGACAAGACTGTTGCCATGGTAACGCATGTTTACTGTGGTAACGGATCTGAAAATGCTTATTGAATAATACCAGTTATCATGCCAATCAGTTTGAATTGGTGAACCGCGACAAGAATGGTTGTCATGGCAACGCTTGTTCCCATGGCAACGGATCTCCGTTTAAATGGCGACCGATAGATTTGAAATTTTTTAAGAATGTTAAAGAGTGAGGTTGAAGGCATGTTGAATTGATTACAACATTGAAATTAATACGAGAAATTTTATAGTCAAGTGAAACAAGTAGAGTCGTTGGCTACTTTGTCATTTTTGTTTCCTTTTCTAAGGGGGAAAAAGAGAAGGAGTGTCAAAATTTTTCTAAAATAGAACTAAACGCTAGAAGGGTTTCAAGGAAGGAAAGAGAATGGGAGTCCTTTAATTTATGAATAATACTTGTCTGGATAGCGAATAAGTATTTTATAGTATATGTGTATTTCTGATATATATCTTGTCTTTTGTAAAGTGTAAAGTGTCTCAAAACTATGGCAACAAAAAAGGTTGTTGTGTCACAGGACGAGTGTGATGTCACGTGCACTCAATGCACATTAAACGAAAAAGAGAAAAGATCTCGCGCCCCGCGGAGACTTATAAGATGTACCGGTTGTGGACTAAAATGGATCCACTTTGCTTGCTCCAATTTGGACGATACTGCTGAAAATGCAGAAAAAGTTCAAACCGGCGAAATAATGAAATATTGTGAGGAGTGTGAAAGGGACCGAGGCCAAATATCTCCAGCGGAGATATCTGACCTCGACGATGAGGAAAAGAGTGGAAATCAAAGTGATTCTCGGGATCAGACGGCAAACCCGAAGGAAGGAATGTCATCTGGAGGGTCTGACACGTCTGCATTAATTCGCCAGATGATGGAGATGATGAACGAAAGATTCACTAACATGGAACAAAATAATACAGAAATGAGACGTGAAATAAATGAGAAGTTTGATACCTCGAAACGAGAGACCGACGCTCGATTCGAGGTATTAAACAATAAAATTGACCAGATCTGTTTAGACTTTGCTTCTTCGATGAGCAAATTGAAAGAGCAAACATCTACTGAACTGGAGCAGGTTAGATACCGGGCCCAACAGTCTACCGAGCAGCTCAGAGACGAAACAAATAAGAAATTCAACGAAATAGATATAAGGTTTGAGAGTACAAACAAAAGATTTGGTGACATCGAACAAAAAGTTGAACAGCAGCAGGCTGAAATAAGTAGATTGAATGTTGTAATATCCGACCTATCAATAGAAACTAAACTAGAGTCGGTTGACCAAAGAATTAGTCGAATTCAAACCGAAGTAGACAGTATTAAGGGGAATATTACTAAATTGCAAATCGCCAAGTCTGATATCTCCTATCCTTTTCCTGATGGCGATTCTCCAGGGAAAATTCTCCCAGAAACAAGTAACGTCCTCCCGGGTAAGAGTCAAGTGTTGCCCGATGCACGGGACACAGCAATGTATTGCCCCCCGCATCAGCCAACCTCGAAATCATGGTTGAGTAATTTTGATGTACCGATGCAGTCGAGTGTTGTGACTACAACAGTCACTAGCGTAAATGCTCACTCTACCTTTGGAATGGTACAATCGTACAGCGTGCTGCCAGGAGGGGAAAGGAGATGTGCCGGACCGTCGGTTACTACCGTGGTGGGTCCTAAGTTTGAACCTTACATGGTCAACACAAATTACAAAACCTCTCTTGGTCATATGGGAGTGTTCAGTTCAGTGACCACTCCGTCGGTGGCAAATCCGGTGACAACCCCAACTGCTCAGGATAACGCGTTGATTCCACTGGATTCTTTTCCTGCCCCGTATAGTATGAGCTCTAAAGTTTCCCTCCGGGATATTGAACGTTTTCCCACTTTCGATGGGAACATTACTAACGGGTTACCTCGAGTTTTCCTGCGGAGACTGCAGCAATATTTAGACATGTATAAACTTACTGATGGGGAACGCCTGCAGATAGTTGAAAAATGTTTGATCGCCGCTTCGGGCGCATGGTTTGCTTCGGTTAAATACCAAATCCGGACGTTTAGTGATTTTTTGATTCTTTTCAAAGAAGAATATTGTAATGAGCACATCGAACGGCTCCAAAAGAGAAACTTACAATCACTCCGGTATGATCGCTCCAAGTATGGGTCCCTCTTGGACTATGCTTGGAAAATTATCGAACTATATTATCAGATAGCTGAACATCCCTCTCAGGCTGAACTTGTAGATATTATAGTTAACGCTCTTCCACCCGATGAGTCCCGGGCCATAGCGTCCCACTTGTGCCAAACGGTGCGAGAAGTCACCTTACGTTTAGCTGCCTTGTGCGGCAAGGAAGTTGGTGGTCCACCAAAACGATACTTCGCCCGACAGGCAAAAATTCTAAAACCGACGAAGACGAAGGTAACGGCAAGTTGCCAGACAGATTTCCTGAGTTATACCCAAGCTGGATCTCGTTATCCTAGTGGGTATGGCTCAGAAAACAACAATAATGGCCGGCGACTATTTAGGAATCGGCCCATGTTCAACAATCGCCGGAGTTATCGTCCCTATGACCGTACCAACATGGAATCGAACCCGGGTAGGGGCGATAACACCAGGAGGAATTTTAACAGGGCGTACGGAAGAAGGGAGAACGGTAATAGTCAGAATAATAGTAACAATAATGTAAATCGACCCCAGAATTCAGTCCCTTCGCAAGTGCGTGGTAACGGTGAGCCTAGAACAATATTAAATGGCAGTGATAGACGGGAAACTGCGGCCTAATGTCATCTGATATGCTAGTCGACGGCTGAAGCCTTACGAATTGTCTCTGTCGATTTCTCAGTTAGAACTTCTGTCCGTTCTATTGCTATATGAACACTACAGAAAAAAAAAAGTATCGGAACTCACAATTTTCGAAATTTAAAGATTTTCAATTGTACAGAAGATAAATGTAGTGAATTACTCGCGCAATACCCCAAGTAGATATAATATACTGTCCTAGAGTGACTGGTAACGTTTGAATGGGATGAATGAGTGTATTAACTTAACAAGCATCATTAGTTAGTATTCCCAATTAGCAAAATTTTGTTATTCTAACAAAATTTTGTTAATGGGCCGGGGAAAACTGTAATGTACCATTACAGTTGAAAGTAATGGCAATTTTTTTTTTACGCATCCTATACCTAGTAATTTTTTTTTATTCAATTTCGGTTTAGTTACACAATTTATTTACTCTCTTTACTTCGAATTAAATATAATGAACCCAAAGGTTTCGTTAGTAACCATATTCCCACTGTATAATATATTTATTTATATTTTGATTAAGTGTAAATCCCATTTACGGATATATAACTTGAATAGTTACAAGGTTTACCATTCTGACGTCATACCGAAACATAGTTCCGTTATTGGATATAAATTTCCTTAATTTCAGACCAATGTAGAATTTAGCCAGGTACCTAATCTTTCCCTCACCCCCTCTCACTAGTCCATAGTCACTTTCAGTTCCGGTTATATCTGGATTTGCCAAATTTCTATTTGCTTTGTAATTTCCGCGGCTAAAGTTTTCGTTCTGATTGGAGGAATTCTCCTACCTCTGGCTTTTTCGGCGCAATGTTATGAGAACAAACGAAGACACCTTGCAAGGAGCAGCTTGTAAATTTTGTGCTACATATTTTTCGGGAAGAATTCCAATTTCCAAGGACAACTAAGGTAACATATAATGTAATTCAATAGTTAAAGATTTACAACGGAATAGGAGCCCGAAAAATCCGCAAATTTTGGTAAAGAAGCTGCAATTCAGTGAAATAACAAATTCCAGTTCTGTTTACTAGGAAGCCATGTTTGCTGCCTATCGAGAATAGACAACAGTGAAAGAGTGACTTTATTTTTTTTTTTATTTCAAACTCAAGTAGGGATTAGGGAAATTACGACCTGTTTGGTGCATGTTGTTCGTGTATTAAGTAAATGTGACTTTCTATTATTTATTCAGTAATCGCATGTACGTAGGTTTGATGGTTGTAAAGTGAATAATAATAATGGCAGCTTAAGTTAGCTTAAAAGGGCTCCTATCCCCTTTTCCAAATTGAACCAGTTCTAGCGGGGGAATGGGTTAGTTATTGTTCGTTTTAGGGCCTTTTCCCCTTTCAGGGGAAGGGTCCCTCCATAAACCTCGTTAAGGTTCCCCCAGGGCATCAATTTTTGGCAATCATTATGTAAACAATTGGTCAGGTCAATTAGACCTAGTGTTTACCTTTCTCATTTTACCCCCTTTAAATTAAATAGAGCCGACTATGTATATATCGACGAGGGAGTAATGTATTTTAAATTTAATGTGTTAGGTTATTTTCGTCAACATGCATGTAACTAAATGGTGCATGTTTAGTTTAGTTAGTTGTCTTTATGTGTAGTACTAACAGTGGTGTATGTAGTTAGTAGTTTTGTGTGAGTGTGTGAATTTTCGATTCGGACAGTGTATAAATATGCTTTAATTTAGTACCATTTTTCTAACATAAATAAACCAGAGTAAATATTAAATTTCTGATTAATGAGTACAAGTATACATTTCAGTACACGGTAAATTATGCCTCCACTACAGCGCCATAGCGTCAGTTTTCGGTAGTCAATTGTTTGTTGACAGTACGACATCGCATGACTTAGTGATTTAGATTGTTTGATTTTGGACAGTTATTCTCAAATTACTTCCCGTGGACATGGTTTTCGGTTCGGATGAGTATACCTTCGTATAAAATAGCATGAGATCTTACTGTACTGAAAATTTCAGCTTGCTAGGTCCAGTAGTTAATGAATAATCCGCTGAAATAAAGAACACCTATTTTCTTAATAGAAGTAAAGCCCATATGCTGTTACTGTTTGTTTAAAAATGTAGTATTAAATTCTTTTTTCCCGTGGCTGTCGAAAATTCCATTGTTGCTTCAGTTTTATCAACAAATCAGAAATAGATTAATCATTGACAATTTAACTTTCCGTAAATACATGTATGATTTTTTTTTAAACCTGCAAGGTAAATACAATTTGGGTGCTTCGAAATAAAGAGTACGTGGTTCGATGAATGTGATCGTGTGGTGGTTTGAGCGTGATAGATTGTGATAGTTATATATATATATATATATATATATATATATATATATATATATATATATATATATATATATATATATTTATTACTGCGTAATGTAGATATGTGTATGGCCTGCGTGTAAAATGTACGAAATAGGGTGTTTATAAAATATTACTTCGTGCGAAAATTAGTAGATAATGAATGAATGTAATGATATGTTAATAATATGATATATAATATGAACGAGATGACGACCCCTATATTTAAATGGATAGGCCTAGTGAATTTTATATAGTGAAAATATGAACATGTTTACGAAGAAAGAAAGAAAAAAAAAATTTCTCGCGTTTTGACTTCCACACCAGTGCATTCATCCAACCGAGTTTGCTACTTGAAGGTAAATTATAGTCGGGAATTGTGTGTTACTTTGCATTTACGTACCTCATAATAACAGCCCCAGATCTTAAGCCTTTCAATAGATAGAGTAGTATCATGTGGGAATTACTTCTAAAGGATGACAGAAATGATAATTAAGAAAATCAACTGCTATATCCTGTGATCATCGAAAAGTACAGGTTTCGGTCATTTGTACCTTTAGCATTCATAGCCTCTCCGAGATTTTTTTTGTTGCTTACCTTATTTATTTATTGTGCAGTGTTCATATAACTCAGTTCGGACTATCCGATTAAATTAACTGCTACTAAATATAGCGTACCCGGATGTCGACCCCTAGTCCCCTTAAGTATTTTCGTTTCTTTTCTTAGTTTAATTAGATGAGGGAAATTAACGACATCCCAGACTGTGGCGTGTTTGCGCAGGGTAGCTATCGGTGATGTTTTGGTTATTGAAATCACCGATCCAAAATTCAGTTTATTTAATTTTTTTTTAATTTTGGCAAATCACTAATTAGGGATATCTTAGCTATTACTCTAATTTCATTACTATTCTGGAATCTTCTAGTTTCCAAGTGGTCGGATGATTTTTTTTTCCCTTTGAAATCCTAAATTAACGCCTACTCCAACCTTCCGGACGATTTTCGGGACCCTGTTGGTTTGGGCCGGATACGGTTACTAGATAATAATTTTACAAGCAATAACTTGTGAAGTTATTATTTACAAGACACAGACTTGCTCCTTGGCAGCAGGGCGCTCCTTGAGTCTACGTATTTGAGTAGACCACCCTTTTGGCATTTTAATAATATTTTGGCTAAGGATTTGTTGAGAGTGAAATTCGACTTCTGTCTTTGTAGCGTTAGTTATTTCTCACTTAAGTCTTTGGCGCCCCTATTCTTCGTCTTCTTTCTTTTCTATCTCTCTCTCTGTCTTCATTACTTAGAGATTTTTTTTTCAAATTTTTCAACCTTGCCCCCCCCCGGTTTCTGAAACTCATAAAACATACAATATTCATTTCACTTATTTCGATCGTATGTACTAACTGAGACATCGAAGGATGCAATTCGTGGAGGTATTGCAGCACAACTCAGGACCATTTTCGCGATATTCAATCCACCACGGGAGAAATTGACGGGAAGGTACACTATGCTTTCAGATTCCTAGAAACCTTCGTTATTCATTGATCATACAACTTATATCAATTGATTACTGATTTCTGGTTTTTATTTCTATTGATTGGTCATATAGTGTGTATGTATTAATAGTTTGGGCCCACTAGTTTCGAATAACATTGATTTTTTTTTATATACATATATATATGTACTTACATAGTTTTAAGAGTTACGTGCCTGCTCTATTTGTTGCATTTTCCACCTCTTATATCAACTCATTAAATAACACCAGCTATTTTTTTTTGTATATATACGCGGATCTTTAGTAAATTGAAAATGATTATTGATTATCGGGTTTATTCATATGAAATACAATGTTGCAACCTTATGAAGGAAAGAAGGTGAATTTTGATAGTCAGGGTTTTTGTTTTGTCTTTGAGCCAAATAAATATAAATATTTATAAAATATGAATACTTGTCGAATATGAACGGTTATGTAGAATTTAAACGTCGACGAAATATTAAAGTGAAATTTATTGTATGGATTAATATGAATATATATATATATATATATGCGAGTATGTATGTAATGGGCTCGATATTTACCCTGGTCTTGTTAGGTTGCCATAGATTTTTGACACCCGGTATTAACCAACTATTTGTGATATATAGTATTACCGCGTAAATTGTCATAAATTACTTTTTGTTGAGTTGTTATTAATTTCTGTAACTATTAAAGTGGAATATAATGTTAAATACTGCATGTGAATAAAACAAGTAGCGGGTCGTAAGATAAATAAGAATAACCCTAATCCTTACCCAAATTTACTTTGCGAGTGAAATTAGCAACCTACGAAACAGTGCGCCCCTCCAACGACTTTTTCCATCAGTAAACATGAAACAAATCCTTCCCCTGCGATCGGAAACCAAACTATTCAATATTTAGAATCTTTTGACTACAAGATCTATACTAGGAAAAAATTAGTGATCTTAAATTCAACGAACTGAAAGCTGTTTAATAAGTTAAAGTGAATACCGGAATATGGAAATATGTTCCCAATATCTGTGACTGGATTTGATAAGTTTTCCTTAATATTGACAAACTTTGAAATTTTAGATAAAGTGCGTCGAGTGACGAAATGAGAAATATAGATATACATATATGTGATATGAAGCAATTAGTTGTCTATAGTTAAAACAAAAACAATTGAATACTCTCATGGACACAAACCACAGTGCGTAAAGAGAGTTAAGAAAAAAAAAGGAGCTGTTATCGACGTAAAAACAAAGACTCATAAAACTGTCGATATGTCTCCTATTGAGACAAAGACTCAATAAAATATTACTAAAGTTTTTTTTTTTTTGAATGATTAACCAATTATTTTTCCTCTTTTGCCTGCAACGATATGTATTCATTGCATTGAATTTTAAATATATCTTGACCCTTGAAGTTTTTTTTTCTTCTTTTTTCTTGTTTCGTCTTTGGTTTAATTCTTTTTCATGTAATTCAACTTTTAATATATATATATAAAAGGGAAATGTGTTATTTGATCTTGTTGCAAGTAGCGAATTTCTGTGCATGTTTATGAAACATTCTTTTCATGTATTAAATTTTTTTGTTATGTCAAACTAAATCTTCTTCTATTGAAATGTAATAAATGTCTATAGCAATGTAGTTAGGTTAGTTTAATTCAACCAAATACAATCCGAAATATACATTGTCCTGTATGAATGTGTGTGTGAGTGAAATGTAGGTTTGGTATTAAGTGCACCAATTATCTTGTCATACATATGTGACTTATTATAATTATTGGTAGTTATCAATTGAACTCATTGAATGTTAATACTAACTTAAGTTGGTTCTATGAAGGAAGTAAAAAGGACTGAAGTAGCCTGAACGAATGATCATCATGAGAGAACTGTGAAAGTCAAAATCTTCGACACATATGTGATACTCTGATTTTTTTTTTTCTGTGGTCGTTTCTAACATGCCATCAACTTCGTCGTTCATTTTTCAAATATTGAATATTAGTCTAAACTTTCTGGAAATATTGAATAAACGGTAAAATTAAACTTTCTCATCTATCTCCGAGCTAGATTGGGATAATTCGGTAGTTGGGGTCAAATGGATCTAGATCGGGGATGTATGGGTTAACATGTGTCTATCTTTGATCACCCTAATACCAGACATTCACCCAATAGCTATTGGAAATGATCCCAATTAGATAATTATTCACTTTCCTTTACCATATTCCTCAAAATATCCAGTAACAGTTTCCTCTTTATCACCTTCTTTCTTTACCTCTTTCCTCTTCTATCTTCCTCTTCCTTTCTTCATCTTCTTCTTCTATTTTTAATAAAACTGAAAAGGGGGTCGTGACTGGGAATTCTATATGTAATAAACACGGTCATGTATTTATTTATTTTATTTTATTTTCTTTAGAAGTCCGATAAAAAGTTTTCTCGTTTCGATCGAACCTAGTATGTTTCGAAATTAAGAAATGGAAATTATATTCCAATATAATTAGGCATAAGCTGATAGCTTCATGAACATCCCTACCAGGGGTGAAGGGTTCCCACTCACGACTTATTCTGTGCATCACTTTTGTTGCAGATTTTTTTTTTTCAATCAGTTTTAGATTGACGAGCGGTGACAGGATTCGTTGTTATGGCAACAGTGGTTTCTATGACAACGGCCCCGTTTTCCAGTTTTAGGTTCCACTTAACTCGGAAGCTTTTTACATCTGCTAAGTCTGCTTACCGTAACTACAAAGCTTATTTTGAAAATCTAAGAAAGGAGGAAGCACAAAAAGAAGAAGTAAAGAAGAAACAAAACAACAAACAAAGAGAGAGGTGATGGCGAAATTGACAAAGGTAAAAAGGGGCATAATGAGATTTTGGTCATTTTTCTTGTGTGCTTTTGGCCATTTTTTGGTCACTTTTCAACTAGTTACAAGAGACCAGACCACTATAAGCCCAGGTATTATTAAAATTAGGGTATATTAAAGAAGACAAAACAGAAAGATACAAAATATTTGTAAATTGAAAAACTGGATTTCTAGAAAACAACTAAATCAATGAATAATTTTCTTATGAAAGATATTCAGAGCTAATAACGTAACCAGTAAGGGGCAGAAACGGAGATTAAGAGATCAAATAATATTACAACAATTAACGTTAACAACAGGTTTAGAATATTAAAATAATGAAATTGGAACTATGTACAGTATAAATTACTAAACGAATGTGATTTCAGCATGGGACGAGGGATTTTTTCCCCAAGTAATATTTTGCAAAAAATATCACCCACTAAAACTTGCTGGGGGTGAATAAATTGAAATAATAGCAGAATTTTGCAAAAAAGTTAAATAATTCGTATGTAATAAATTCATGTGTAATTACTGGGTAAAATAGTGGAGGTTAATTCCTAATACAGTGAAACCTCTCTTAACGGGCATCTCTCAATAGTGGACATCTTCATAAGAGGACAAACTTTCTTATTCTTCCACTCCATAAATATGTGTGGTGTGGTGTTATGAGAGAGAACCCTTCCATTTAGGGACACCTCTCATTTACGGACAAATAATCGTGTTCCACCGATGTCCGTTTTGAGAGGTTTCACTGTATTACTTAGTTTCATAATAATAATAATAAATGCTCAAATGTGCGAACTTACTCTATTGAACCTAGGTGATATTATTATTATTATTATTATTATTATTATTATTATTATTATTATTATAATAATATTATTATTATTAGTAGTAGTAGTAGTATAGTAGTAGTGCAATAGTTGCGTAACAAAATATACTATTTTCTTGTTTGAGTTTGTTTAAAAATTATATCACTATTCTGAGAGCACACCCCCAAGTAAAAATTTCTGGCGTACTTACTGAACTACTCGATACATGGTTCCTAAACGAAAGGAAGAAAAGCAGGTAATACTTCACAAAGTTGGTTTGGCTATTGTAGCATACGTTGAGATTCCATATCTTTGCGCTATACGTATTATCGGTACCTTATTACGAAAAAGTGGTAACATGATATGTTGGCAAACAACCAATAATGTACTAAGTTATTACCTCGAAGTAAATAAGGAAAAACAATAAATATAACACAAGAATATGAAATGTCCATGCATGCAGAAATTAACATTGAAAATAAATCTTCGCACACGCGCATACAACCATCGCTAACGCGCCTGCTCCCTACGGACGCATTCCTTCGCCAATGCTCGGGCCATCCTGCTGCGCTCCTGCCTTTGCTCGGTTTAGATTGCATTCGTGCTCTTTAGTGGCCGCCTAGCACAAGTTGGTTAGTGTCTTTTGCACAACCTTCGTACATGTGCATACCCACCATCGCTGACGCGCATGCTCCCTACATACGAACCTCCTCGCTGTTGCTCGGGTCCTCCTGCTCCGCTCCTACTCTGACGCGGTTTAGATAGCATTCGTGCTTTTTAGTGGCCACCTAACACAATTTGGTTTGTGTTTTATGTTAAGTAGTGTTTTATGTACTGCAGTTCTTTGGCCATATGTTAGATGTAATTATAAAAAGACCTCCTAAAGTTGATCAGCACCCATTAATACAACTCCTCCCCTAAGAAACGCATTTCAAGGCTGTTACCGTAGCCACTTTATTCTGATTTTCTGCTATAGTTTACTATGCAAGTTTATTATACTCTATTACCTCTTAATGATGCTATACTTTCTACTTCAACATGTCCTATTCATGGATTCTGCTATGTTAGTCAACCTTACCGTAAGTTAAAATAGGCTTACTCTATTATACGATGAATTATTTGCTAAAAACATATTTATTCAGAAAATAATTTTCAATTCATAATTACTGTTTAATATTCCTAAAGTAGTTCTAATCTACGCCCTTCCAGCACATAAAGAAGCATAACTATATTTTGTTATATATATAATTAACTTAAGTCGTTTTCTGCTTTTAAATTAACAATATTAAAAACAATAGACTATTATTAAAAACTTATTTTCATATCACTAGAACAGATACAATTGTTTTATTTCCCACGGATGAACTACCCGAATATAAATAATAGTTTACACGCCTACTTTTCACAATAAATATTTCTTGAATGTTCTTTTCTACTTAACACATTTGGCAGTGGTGCCCCCCCCCCTTATGTCTATGACGCACCCCCCCCAATTGTCTGTCCGTAGCTGTTCTTCCATGAAAAAAATCTTCTTTTCGATTAATTTTACCCCCCTCATCAAACATATTTATATAGATTTTACCCCCCCCAAATATTTCAATGACGCAGTTTGCGTCATAGCCTTCCCCCTTGTGGGCACCCCTGCATTTGGGATTAATACTGATATGCTCGATAAGTGGCTACATATACATACGACAAAGCCACTCCAAGTATTGAATGGACCTATAGTTGAAAAATTATTTTAAGAGCCTGTATCATAGAGCCGTTCAAAGACTCTCGAAATACCCTGAACGTTATACAGTACCGCAAAACATCGTGGGAAAAAAGCTATTTGGGCCAATTCTAATTCCTCCCCTGGTAAGATTCTGTAATAAGAATAGACTTAGCGGCGCCGCCCCAGATGGGGACATACTTCGTAGTTTGTTGACATTTGTCAGACCTAAACGTCTACGGAAAATAAAGATACGAGCATGGCGAGAAGTTCCTGTGAGTACAAGAAAGGAACTGATATCGTCCCCCGTTATGAAAGGAACTGATAATACCATTCCCAAAACATACTTTTGTTCAGTTCTCCCTACTCGAAAAGCCCTGTAAATAGAAAGTCTTACAGCAAAACAGAACTGAAATAAGCTATTCTTGTCCTCTATATTAATATGATCACCTTTTGTTTCAAAGCGAAAGGTTTATTCACACACAAAGCATACACGGTTACACAATACAAAGCATATTCACTCTGGTATCAAAATCTACTTCCCTTTGACATTTTACTATATATATATATATATATATTTGGTCTAGGAATTAATTCGTGCGTTTGGTACGCACACATTGAAGCTGTAGTACAAACACAAAATACATAAATACCTTAAGAAAAATATTGTCCATCGCTAGCCACCACTTTCGCCCATCTGTCAGGCAATGTACGGATTCCGTGGCGAAAGAAGTCCTCATCCTTGGAAGCGATCCAGTCAGAGACCCATGTTTCGATATCTTCTGAAGAAGTAAACCGCTGTCCAATCAAATCGTTGTTCATGCAATCGAACAAGTAGTAGTCCGAAGGAGCAACGTCTGGTGAATACGGCGGGTGGGGTAAAACTTCCCATCCGACATTTTCTAAATAGATTTTGACCGGTTTTGCGACATGTGGGCGAGCGTTATCATGTTGAACAATAAGTTTATCATGTCTGTTCTCCCATTCTGGTCGTGTTCTGGCCAGAGCTTGCTTCAAACGCATTAATTGTCGTCGATAACGTTCTCCATTCATAGTTTCACCCGGTTGCAGCAGCTCATAGTACATCACACCTTTCATATCCCACCATATGCACAGCATAACCTTTGCACAGTGAATATCTCGTTTTGGTTGTGATGGACCTGGTTCACCTGGTTTCACCCAGGCCTTTTTTCGTTTAGGGTTCTCGTAATGGATCCACTTCTCATCACCCGTAATAATTCGATGCAGAAACCCCTTTCTGCTCTGTCGTTGAAGCAGCAATTCGCAAATGGTTTTTCGTCTTTCAACGTCTCTGTCTTTCAATTCATGTGGAACCCAATGTGATATCTTTTGAATCATTCCCATGGCTTTCAAGCGTTTGGAGACTGTTGTTTGATCAACGCCTAATGCTGCTGCAAGTTGTTCCTGCGTTTGACACGAATCCTGCTCGAGCAATGCTGTCAATTCTTCGTCTTGAAATTTTTTTGGCTGTCCAGCTCGCTCTTGGTCTGCCAAGCCGAAATCACCACTTCTAAACCGTGCAAACCACTTCTGACACGTTCGCTCAGCTAGAGCATGGTCACCATACACTTCCACCAAAATACGATGACTTTCAGTCGCACTTTTCTGCATGTTAAAGTAATGCAGCAGGACACCCCGCAAAAGCACTTTATCAGGCACAAATTGCGCCATGTTCACTTAACTACAAACTGGTGTTGTTGACGCTTTAATCCACTGCCCTATACTACGAACGATACGCGATGACAGGGGTTTGCAACACATGTGTGGATACACGGAACTGTGGGACGCTCCGTTCGTTGCGCCATCTCTTGTCCACCCGCACGAATTAATTCCTAGACCAAATATATATATATAAACCTCTTAAATTTGTCAAATTCACACACTGTACATACATTCATTTCTCATCATCACCGTCTCCTTTAGCCTAGCCGACATTTATTTTTTCAACGGGTCTAGGAAAATTCGGTGTAAGAAAACTCGGAGTACAGAAAATTCGGTGTACGGAAAACTCGGTGTGGGGAAATTTTGGTGTACGGTAGATTCGGTGTAATACATATTGAATATTACCACTTACAACAATTTACGACATTTCATATTGTGAAAACGAAAACCATATAATGTAACGAATAAAATGTTATTACCTATTTCAAGAAAAGCAAATTTATTTTTCTGCCTTGAGTCCAATACCTCTTTCATGTCTTTTGCTGGATATTACTATAAACTAATTTTCATCACACAATGAAGCTGACATTTTTGTCAGAAATAAAACAATTACAAGTTCAGAGAATAGTTATAGGAACAACTAAAAACACCTTTCCTATATAGTACATCATAGAATATATACGAGGTGATTCTTTTAAAACTCATGGATTTTATTTGGGTCTAGAATTTCTAACTGAAGTTCGATTTTCACGCGGTTTATGGCAAATGATCAAGGAACGTTGGAAGATTTATGGAACTATGCTTACTGGTTTAAATTCATTTGGGGTAATATCGGCCACGCCTTTAGAAAAGCAGCAAATATTCGCCACTGTACCGAATTGGAATTAGGTGAGGTGCGGTGTGGAGATTTGAGTTTCTTAGTTAGATGGCAACCTCGCGACGGCCAATAAGAAACAGGAAACTGGGCCGTTGTATTGAGAATTATGCTGTGCTACTGTACCAATATGATCAGGACACAGTTGCAATAATGTACTCTTTGGAACAAAGTGATTTTATCGTTAAAAAGAGTTTGGAGACCGGGATCTGTTGTTGCTACGTGAATAAATTGCAGGAAACGGGATCGCTTCTGAGTAAGGCAGGGAAGCAACGGACCTCGCTGGCGGATGTTGTGGAAGATGTCAGTTACCGACTCTTTTAAGTCACCCAAGAAATCCCTCTGTCATTTGTAGCGAGAAACCGGCTATTCAACATGTGATTTATGTGTGTTACCACTAACACTTAATTTTGGGAGGCGTGGTGGCTTAATGGTAGAGCGTTCACCTCCGATGCTTGGGGTCCCTGGTTCGATCCCAGATCGCGCCGTGCGGACTTTGTGGTGGACACACACCGTGCTCTTGGGTTTTCTTGGGGTTCTCACGTTTCCTCCCACTTTCTTCATTCCATCATTTCACTCAATTCTCATCATCACCGACTCCTTTAGCCTAACCGGCATATCCATGGGACGTAAAACTTAAAGATTTCATTTCATTTAACTAACACTTAATTTGTATTCTTCAATTTCGCTTCAAATATCCAATATTTCATTCGAACTGTAACGTACAATGGCGAATATTTGCTGTTTTTCTTACGGCCTGCTCGATATTACCCCATATGAATTTAAACCAGTAAACATAATCCCATAAATCTCCCATCCTTCCTTGATGATTTGCAACAAACCGCAAGTAAACCGGACTTCAGTTAGAAATTCTAGAGCCAAATGAATCCGTGAGTTTTGAACATCTGCATATACATATGTAAGATGCAAAAAATATATTGATCAAGAAAGTCTTAGTGGAAAGGGCAATATAAAGCAGGATGGTTTTATCAGACAACAGTTGTACAATTAGTTGAATTCTCCTCCAATCAGACACTTGCCTTAAGTTAAGGTAAACAAGTACTGCAACCCTATTGACTCCTTATTGACTTCTCCTTCAATCAGGCGTAGATACTTTAGTTGAGGCATTTATTTTTACACCTTTGAGCAACATAAATAATCGTTTTTGAAGAATTTAGATTTAAATATTTATTTATAAAATAGACATAAAATCGTCAGAACATTTTTAAAAAATCTACAATTTTCAACTTTACCCGTCTAGTAACCTACATTTTTTTTTTTTTTTTTTGAAGTAGAAAATTCTAGGAGACATCTTCCAAAACAGCATAAAAACTTAAGTTTTAAATAAAATGTCGATTCGTATCTATGGTCGCTTCGCTGTCACAAGAACGGACATAAAAAAAAATTCTCGTCATGTAAGGGCCATGAAATGCTAAAATCCGTCGAAATCTAGAATTCAAATTATTTCACGATCACAATTTTTCAAAATTTGGTATAGTAGACAGTAAAAGTACGTTCTACACAAAGTTTGAACTTAAAACTAATACGCTCATTTATCCTCAAAGTTGAGTTTTTAATAAATCCTACGGTCTACCAACGAATCTTTCTTTACACCGAACATTCCCCACACCGAGTTTTCCGTACACCGAATTTTCTGTACACCGAATTTTCCTACACCGAGTTTTCTTACACCGAATTTTCTTACACCGAATTTTCCTGCTCCCTTTTTCAACAATATAAGTTCCCTAAGTTGCAGATACTTTTCTCTCGTCTTTCCCTGCAATTAACTTTACGGACTGAAGATGTTTACAATCCAACTACAAAAAAATTCCCTTAAAAACTTAAGATAATGTCTTATAAAAATGCTTTACAGAAAAACAATATGCAAACTGTTTAAATCAGTGACACAATCTACATTCAATATTCTTCGCGCGTTTAGCAGTATTTATTTACATGGTAGTATTTGAAAAAAAAAATACGTTTGTCAGTTTAATCTGATGAAAAGTTGATTTTTCTCCTTGTGTCGTGTATAATTGTCAGGACCAAATTTACATATTTCTAAGCCCTGGGCCAAGTACAATTCTGTGCCCATAACCTCTCAAAAATATTATAATTCTTGTTACTTTATTTAGTGTCTCTCTGAAGAAAAAGTCACTCATCTTTCCTGTGCTTGTATACATGTAGAAACACTCAAAGCCATCTTACTTTTTTTTTTTTTTTATGTTGGAGTGTGTTCGAGTTTCCACCAGGTACAATGGAAAAGACAAGTGTTGCAAATTTCGCTCGCTATCAAGTCGGACAGGGTATTGTGATAACTTGCTCAAAACTGTTACATGCTACACTTTATTGTTCACTCACATTATCCCAGCCACTTCATTACTTTTCGAATAAGCTTATATTCATAGCAGAAATGGGATGGAATTAAAATATGGGACATTTGCCTGTCCCGACTAAATTTATTGGGACGCGGGATTCTCGGGTCCAAAATCGGGACTGTCCCGTTTTTTTACGGGACGTATGGCGGGCTTAATACTAACCAGTCACTGCCTTGTTCTTGTTTTATTAACATCAATTCTGCCAGACACTACCTGTTGCCTTGTATACGCTTTGTATCAAATGCTTTTGCGTCCAATGCTCTACTTGCCACCGAAACGCCTCTTCTGTCTGTCTTTGCATGCCAATTCTATTCTGCTTTTGTCAGTGGTACAGTTCCCGATTTTCATTAAAGATTCTTCAAAATGTTTACGAATATCAAATGAACAAAAGTGAAGTGTAATCACTTGCAACAAGTAAAGAAACTTTAAACGAATATATCAATTTATTTCAAGATTGGACACTACACAAAACTTATGCCAAGTCTATAGGAGAACCGATAATTTGCAGCAGCTGGGTACCTAAGAAAATGTTAAACCGGATAAATTAATTGAACAAACCGGCATTCTTCAAATTGCCAACTATGTATTTTAATTTGCCAACTTGTCAAGAGATTGGGAACTTTGGGTGGGAGGCTCCCCCCTTTACCCCCCTTAACGACGCCCCTGGTGGTGTGATACTGATGCGAACATAAAAAAATCAGTGATCCATTGTAAGATTCTCATGTATTGTAGTGTGATGCTGATGCGAACATAAACAATCAGTGATCCAATGTATGATTTTCATTTATTGTAGTATGATGCTGATGCGAACATAAAAAATCAGTGATTCAATGTACGATTCTCATGTACTGTGGTGTGATACTAATGAAAAATGTAGATATTACATATCTTTGTTCAAAATGGAATGCTGTGAGAGAAAAAGTAATTTTGTTGTCAGTTTGTAACAGTGTCATCTCTGAATGAATATAAATATAGGCCTAAATCATTACATGCATTTCTGTTTCTTATTTAATTTATACTAAACATTGTTTACTCATTGTTCATTATCCTAGTAAAATGATATTTTGCTTTGTGGAACATAATGAGGTGCCATCCAAAACAGTATCAGAAATACCAACTCCTGACTATAAATAAAACTTACCATTGGAAAATCATTAAAAAAAAGCACACACTGTACTGCTCCAGGGAGATAATAATAATAATAATAATAATAATAATAATAATAATAATAATAATAATAATAATAATAATAATAATAATAATAATATATCGTATGGAATTAAGAATCACACTTTCATCTACATTTTCCATTAATACAGATACTTATCTTTGTACATTATTTCTTACATACCTACGTAGTATAGGTTAAAAACAAAATAATTTAGATATAAATGTTATTATGTAGTCATTGTATATTTATTTCAATATGTTTTAAATTAGAGTAGCTTGGTTACAGTTCAAATTTTGTACTAATAATTTTGTATTTATGCTATACTTTATTGTTAAATCTTTTTATAAGTATTATTTAGATTTTAAAAAATTCTTATTTAGAATTATATATATAAATAAGGGCGGATCCAAGGGGGGCTAAAACCCCCCTTCCCTTGACCCTCAGGTATACACTGGATAAAATGGACTTCAATCCTGTTTTACACTGGATAAAGCGGCAAACTATGGCTTAGCCCCTCCCTTGATCATATCCTGGATCCGCCACTGTGTATATATATATATATAACTCAGTCATATTGAAATCTGAGGGGGACATTCTCCCTTGACCCGGCTCCTCCCTATATCACGCTCGAGTTTGAAACATCAAAACTTCTTTAAACCTGATTTAGTTCCATCTCAACATTTTCCTCCACCATAGACTGGTACCGGACGATTGACATTTGTTTTGTCCTTTGGTTTATTGCCTTTGCGCCATTCACCCTCCTGCAGAGTTATCCACCCCCTCCTGCTTCCTGTGTGCTTCCAAGGTCTTCACGAAAAGGCAAGGTTCCTCTGTTCTTCACGGGGTGAGGAGAGTGAGGAAGCTTGACCATACCAGAGGGGGAGATGGATTTCACTTTGCTGATCACAGACGGAAAACGAATGACACAATAATTTTGAATAAAGTACTTTGCTCCTTTCGTGTTTATGAATATACGAATTAAATAATTATGTTTCTTGTGCTTGAACTTTACAAATGAAGACTACTTCTGTGGTGGTCTTGATCAAAATTCATGAATTTACTTCTATTTTCACGTTTGTAATGTTCGAAAAATTGACAACTTTAGGATAATAATAACAGCAGAAATAAACAATAAATTAGCAAAATGTATCAAGACCACCCTTCATTCAACCTTCAACTTGCTCTCCTCAAATTGTGATGAAGATTGGTTGTGTGAATTGGCTTCAAGGATGAAAGGAGATAACCTCTATTTCGCATTTTACAGAGAGGGGTGATACAGACTCTTAATAAAGCTGGATGTGATACATCACTACACATACTATCAATTAATATTTAAAAATACAACAAAATGTAATTAAATGCCTTATAGTTTCCTGTGTATAATAACCAACTACTTACCGGTTTAAGTCTTCCGCCATATGCGCAAGAGCATACTCAGTACAGTGTAATACAATACGCGTTACCACCTATATATAATCAACATCTCTTTATGAAACTACAGCAGATATGGGATCTCCCCGTATGCTAGAACAGCCACATCAGCGTCCAGGCCCGTAGTCAAGGGGGGGCTAGGGCGGACTCAGCCCCCCTAACTAAAGTTATAGTTCGAATTAACGGGGGATGCTGTGGAAATTCCCCTTCGGTAAAAATGTATGTCTTGCTCGTATCACAGAAGTAACAACATCCATTTCTGGGATAAATTTTCGCCTTCTACATTTACAGCAAAAATACATAAGCATCCCCCTCTCATTCGAAAGTTTAATTCGAACACTGACTGAAATGTTGGAAGAAATTGTATTTCCAAATGTACTTTAGAGTGCTAAATTAAAATTTACCTTTATTATCCTAATTTAAAGTATTGGCCTATTTATGCGCTACGCTTCTTTGAATTGCTAATATTTCTTTGAGTGTGATCCTTTTTTTCTTTTTTTTTTTTTTTAAATGCTTCATGTGCAAACGACCCTCGCTGCAGGAGAAAAATAATTTATGGTTATTCTATCGGCAAACATGCATTTGTGTTCAGTTCTTCCTGTTCTTGGAATTTGCAACTGAAAACATCCTTTTGTTGTGAGTCATTGGCTTTCGGTCAATATGCGAGAGATTGAAAAGACAGCATCCCTCAACAGGGGGTCGCAACTGCTTCGCTCTATTCATCACACAGGTGTATGGGTTTGTTTTGTGTATATTGGACATGGAGAGAGAGAGAGGGGGGGATTTTGACTAAGTTTTATGTCACGTGATAACGGAGTAAGAAAAGTTTCCTTTTCTGAATTGTGTTTACTCTTGTTGTGTTATGAGTTGAACATGGTTGTAATTGAAAGTTGATCGATGCTGGTTTCTGAAGATGCACCGAAGTTGAATTGAAGAATGAGAATTGTAGTTGAGTTGAGTTGATTTTAGTTTAGCGTCCCTTTCAGCAGCGAGGCTATATGAGACGTGGACCTACTGATTAAAGTGGAATCCGAACCACATGAGCTCCCGCCGGGAATCGAACCCGGGTCTCCCACGCCAAAGGCGCGTACGCTAACCGCTTAGCCACGGAGGAGCTCGAGAATTGTAGTGTACCAGCAACTTGACTATTTGTTAAATAACTTGGAATAGATAAGTAATACTTTTAATATATCTTTAATCTAAAAATAAGTTCGATTCACTTAATCTTTCTCGGGGATGAATTATTAGATACTTTTTATTAAAATAATTTAATAATTGTTGCCAATCTTTGGTGCCAGAATCAAATGTTCATGCAGATCATCAGACGTAAGCCTAATTATCCAAAGTTACTTATTTTGTAAAAGAATACCTTGCAATCTTCAGGTATGTAAACAAAAAATGCAGCGGACTAAACGGAGGTAGTAGTTGCACTTATAGGAAAAACAGAATTTTCAATTAAAAATTGAACCTTATTGGATGATAATATGTGTAATGCTTGAAATTTGAAATTTGACCTTTGACTTAAAACAGGGTGCATTGGGGAGTTTAGCGTCCCTCTTCAGCAGGGAGGCTATGTAGACACGGAACCTGTAGCTTAAAGTAACATCCAAATCACTATCGGTTTGAATCCGAGGACTCCCAGTACGGTTTGAACCCGAAACCAGACGCGCCAAAGGCGAGCGCTGAACCCATGAGGCTACGGTGTAGCCCACAAAAGTAACAATTTGTTAATGTAGTTTCATATTGAAGAAGAGATATCTTCAATAGAAATAAGTAAATAGCTGTTTAAATTATTAGTTCTTAACTTAAATTTTTTTAGTACCTACGAGAGCAACTGATCCCGAATTCTTATTTGTACAATGTAAAGAAGAATATCATGTATACTTTGATATGAATTGTATCATCATACAATATGAATTCATCAAAGAAAATTTAATGAATTGTTACTCTCTTATCAATTTCGTTTCGAGAAAGAAGGTAACTGCGCTAGAACAGGGAACTTTTTTGGATTACTTAAACATGACTTTAGTAGCAATCGTCCTAAATGATTGTTGATAGTATGTTCCAAAGAGTCTAAAGCAGTGGTTTTTAAACTGGAGTCCGCGGACCCCGGGGGTCCGTGTGACCTGCCTACGGGGTCCGCGACGTCTAAAAATTGAAATGTGTTGTGATAAAATGGAACTCACAGCTGTTATGCAAAATGTATTTTTTCAGTTACTAAAAAGAAAGCAATTAGTAATTATACCTACGTTTGTAAATTTGAATATTTTCTTTACTAAATTTCTGCCCTGAAGCCGGTCAACCGTTATATAGGACTACTTCAGGTGGGAGGAATTCCTTCTTTGTTAGGGCATTTTTTCAAAAGGAATTGTACATTAACTGCACCGTGCCGATCTTGTTTTGTTGAGTTACAACAATGACATCACCAGAAATCTCGATTTGGACACAATTGTTCTAAGATTGGCAGCATCCAAAACAATGAGACTTATACTGTGATTGTGTTGTTAGTGATTGTTCAAATGTTCAACTTGTTTCTACTATAGTGTGCCAAAATGAAAAGTTTATATATGCGTGTTGTGTTTGTGTTTCTTAATCTTATAAAATTTATAAATTTGTAGATAGCAAAAACCCATAAACATATAATTATTTCTTTCGAACATCACTATAAAGAACTGATCAAAAAATGTTTAGAAGTACAAGTGTAAAACAAAGCGCATAATATTTGAAGAAATACAAAGTTTCGTATGTAAGGACATGTAAATAATAATACAGGTAAGATGTTAATTTCATTTTTCCAATATGCATATATTTGTTTAGGCCACATATATTTCAAAATATTGATTTAAGATTTTGAGACCCTTCTCTGTAGAATCTCTTTGAAGATAGTATTAAATCTCATTACTCTCTAGATGTTTTCGAGTTTCACAAATATTTTTTCAGTCCATCAAAAATTTAAAAACGTATTTCCTGTACTAATTCTTTCGAAATTTTAATGATTGGTTCGTACGGCCAACTATTTTTTTAAAATATATTTTTATTTCCTTGAAGATGAGAAACGGAAGAAATATTTTGTTGCCATAACAAATAAATAAAAAGGAAACACATAGTATTCTAGCTTTCAGGTACAATTGTACTAACGCTATAGGGAAATTTTTTAACAATAATTCCTTCACGCTGTAGTTTTAGTTTTAAGAGCATAAGAAATTATTCATCATCACACACAGAGACAGACATTATAATATATATATATATATATATATATATATATATATATATATATATATATATATATATATATATATATATATATATATATATATATATATATATATATATATATATATATATATATATGTATATATGTATATCTGTGTGTGTGCCCACCCTAATTTACATTTAGCCCCCCCTAAATTTCGAGGCTGGCTACGGGCCTGTCAGCGTCGTATACAATAACCCAAAAGCAAGATGTAACGTCAACATTAATTGCAATCGGTGAAAATATTTCGATTTTGAAATACAAGAAGCTTTGAGTTAATATCTGGAAAATCGAGCATACAGATGCACAACTTTTTTTTTTTTTTTTTAACAATGCAGTCCTGTGATAAACTTTTTGAATGAATATTTTGATCATAGACAAAGAAATTGACGGCATTAATAACGTATTGCCGGACCACTTTGAAAACTGAAAAAAAAAAAAAAAAACACCAAAATGTACTGCATTTGGTCATATTTTGTTGGATTACATTAAGTTACGTTAGATGATGTTACTTCACGTTAAGGGCATAAAAGCTACAGTACAAAAATACAAACTAACCTGTGCTAGGTGGCCACTAAAAGAACGAATGGTATCTAACCGAGCCAGGGTAGGAGCGCAGCAGGGGTTGCCCGAGCGGAGCGAGGAAGTGCGTTCGAAGGGAGCAGAAGCGTCAACGACGGTGGGTATACGCGTAGCGAGGATAGGGACAACATGTGGGTTTTGGCGATCGTAAAAATTTCAATAGCACTTGTCATTGTTTAATACTTGCAAGCTTCACTTGTTAACATACAATACAGCGTCTGTACACTGTGCAGAAATACATTCCCGTTCAGTTAGAAGTCACTTAACTTCAAAACTGACGCTTGTAGCTAAACTTTTCCAATTTCAAGAAGAAAATCGTGTACAACAGCTTTCTTGTGTTTCCTTTCCTAAAATAAATACTCCGCTAAATAGCCCTCGAAATGCTCTTACTTCTTCTCCAACGCCATACCTTTCGCGCTACTATATCATAACAAATGTACCTCTCCGCGAAATAGTCCTTCCACCTCCACATACGGGGCCGCTTACATAATCAAAAACAACCAACAAAAACAACTTTCTTCACTTTTACTATTTCACTTACTTCACTTTTACTCATTCTTCCTCACACACACAAATAAATTCTTCAATTGACCCGGATAAATTTCCTAAAATTCGTCCGGCGATACAGCACTTAATTTAAAATTGACTATTTTGGACCGACCTCCAAGGCCTGTCAAGTTATTAATCTCCTGCACCGATTATATTTTCCTGCCTACAGTTCACCTCACATACAATCAAAGTGGCTCAGCCTTGCGTGAATTTGCCTCACGAAGTCAACAACAAACTAATCAGTTGCGTAAATAATCTTGTGTATTTTATAACGATTCAGTAACCTCAATATTAAATTTTACAGCTCTCTGTGAGGAACGCGAATGCTTCCAAAAGATGCCATGAATATTAACTATAATCATACCGAATTATACAGTAGCGTGAAAAACTGATAATAAAATGATGTAACATGCATAAGCTTTTTTTTTTTCTAGAGTAACCACACATTAAACATAACAAATTAAATTTTTGGGATTACAAATTATCACATTACGTGTCGGTGTAGGCCTATTCCTTTTCACATTCGAGCGACGAAAGAAGGAAGTGTGGTGATAGTTATAAAAACCGAATACCAGATTTCAATAAATTCAAGTTACAAGTCTTCTACATATCGAAAAAAAATGATTTTTCGATGTCTGTCCATCTATTTGTCTCTCGGTTCGTCACGCTTTTACACGCACTCAAATAGAGGCCATACTGTTCAACGTATCTGCACCGAATTCTAGATATAACGTTTTAATAACATAATATCTTTCGAATTTTATGTCCTTCGACACCTAAAAGCAAGGGTAATTTACTGAAGGATTAAAATTTAAAATAATTCAATTTTCTCAAATAAAAAAAAGCTGTGACGATTTTATTTACTTTTGAAAATATATATTTTATTAACAAATCTCCACCATATATGAATAATTTTTCTCAAAAAAATATATATGGTGTAATTTACTGTATGGTATGCGTGCTTTTTGCACAATTTTCTCAACCACATTTCATAAATAAACGTATCATTAATTACCCAACAATATGACTCGTTCGAAGGAGTAGCTTAATCTTAGGGTGAGCTTTCCCCCGATGGTTTTCCCATTAATGCCTCAGGCAATTTTGTTCATATTTCGTAAAGAAATATTTCATTAATAAACTAACATAGAGCATAAATAGTTTATTCCGATAACATACAGAAGAAGTGGTTTTCTCAAGGGTTGATTTTTTTGGACAATTGTCTCAGTAATAACTGAGACAAATTTGTTCTAATTTCAGTAAAAATATTTTCTGTAATAATCTTACAATATGGTATAACTCACTTGTTCCGAAAAGAAAAATCCAAAAGAGATAGTTTACTTTGACAGTGAAATTTTTCCCGACGATTTGCTTAAAAATTACTCGATATACTGTCAAAATTACAGATAGAAGAGTTTACCTTTGGGGGTAAGCTTTTCTCGATGACCTTCCTAAAAACAACTCAGGAGATGTTTGTTGTTCATATTTTATAAATACGTGTTACATAAATAACCTAGCTATATGGTATAATTCCCTCATCCGGAAAATCTAGAAATTGTATATTACTTTTGACAGTAAGTTTTACCCTGCGATTTTCTCAAGAACGACTCAGGCGATTGTGTTCGTATTTCATAAATAAATGTTTTATGAAAACACTAACAATATAGCATAGCTCGTTTGTCCTGAAAAGATCCACAAGGGATAATTTATTCTTGGGGGCGACTTTTTGCATAATTTTCTCAGAAATTACTCAGACGCTTTTGCTTATAGTTCACATACAATTATATCCTTTATAATTCTAATATATGGATCAAATTATTTCTAACGTAAATATGACCAATGGGTACTTTACTTTTGGGCCTGAAGTTTCTTCTAGCAAAGTTTTCCAAAACATTATTTTATTCGCAATTTCCCAAATAAATGTTTCAATAACAGTTGCAACCTAACATAAGTCAGTGTAAAAAATTCGAGCGAGAAAGTACAGTGCGTTTGCACCGTACCCTTTCTTAAATATATTTTTAAATGTTACACCTAATCACAATTTTCCGAGCAAAATCGAAACTTCTTTTTAAAGTGCCTTGTCAAATGGTTCAAGTGCATTGGTTCTGGATTAGATTTCCAGTGAGAGCTAGTGTATCTTCATCCAAGAGATGTAACACGTCGGTGCAAAGAAGAAAGTGTTTAAATAAGCCTAACCAAGCTAATCAACAAAAGAAATAATACAATGTTACGAAATTATCGTAGAAACGTTGTTAATATTAGGTAGGTTCAACTGGAATGTCCAAACAATTGTCAATTCCAAAGGTCTTTGTTTTCGTCCGGCGGGAGCTCATGTGGTTCGGATTTCACGTTAATCAGTAGGTCCACGTCTCATATAGCCTCGCTGCTAAAAGGGACGATAAACTCAAAATCACATCACACATCTTTGTTTTCGCCTTTGTTTTAGCTCATAAATGTCCCTGTTCATAAGCTCCTTAGTGGTTAGCGTACGCGCCTTTGGCGTGGAAGACCCGGCTTCGATTCCCGGCAAGAGCTGACGTGGTTCGGAGTCCACGTTAATCAGTAGGCCGACGTCTCATATAGCTTCGTTGCTGAACGAGACGTTAAACTCAAACTCAATGTCTTTGTTCATAAATGTCTTTGTGTATGGTTTTGCATATACGTGGCATGGACATTAAATTCTGATTTTTACGCCATATGTATCTAATTACATACACACCTATAGAACGAACACAACAAACTTGGAATATCTACATTGTTTGCGTATGGAAAATAATCACGCTCTACTGTACAGGACAGCCGTGTGTATGGAATTCCATACACATGGCAATCAACGTATTAAGAAATGTATAATAATAAACAGAAAACGATACGATCACTTACATAATTTATAAATATAAGTTAACATTTAATAAGCATATAACTGCAATTGAATTAAGTTGTTTCTCTCTCTCCCTGAACGCAACAGCCCTTATTGTTCTAAGGCGTAGAAGAGAACTTGTGGTACACACGATTTGGGGCGGTGTGTGGTCACAACTTCGTATCCCTTTGTTGTTAGTCCTAGCTTTCTAGACGGATGCAGTTCTTACCGATAGAATATACAAGCAAATAGACTTTTTGTATTACTATTAAAGTAAATAATTACACTCATTCCTTCAATGTGATACTTGTGGTTGCTTAACCTATACAGACAGTTGATCCATGGAAAAATCGTTAATAATAATAATAATAATAAATAACAGGAACTCGACAAATATTCTTGCAAATAATAGGAAAAAGTTTGCGTCACACTGTTCACTTTGCTGGACACACCAGTGTGGCGCGTTATACCGATTGTGGCACACTGGAATATAGGGTGTTTTTTTTTTCAACTATTCCAACTGCTTCAATTGAAATGGATCTATAATAATAAGAGAATGAATTTAGTCTTCTTACCCTTCAATTTAGAAATAAGGTTCGCGAGAATTTCATAAAAGAACAATGTACTCAGAATTGTATATAGTAGTCTGTTTTATCCGAAATTACATACTTCCTGCAACTGTTTTTTGATTGAAATGATTTGAAATGAAATTTTTAAGTTTTACGTCCCACGATTATGCCGGATAGGCTAAAGGAGACAGTGATGATAAGAAATGAATGAAATGGTGGAATGAAGAATGTGGGATAAAACGGGAGAACATCGAGAAAACCCACGCACACAGTGTTTGTCCAGCACAAGGTTCACTTGGCGCGAGCATAGATCGAACCAAGGACTCCATGCACCAAAGGTGAACACTCTACCACTGAAACACCGTGGTCTCTGAAATTACTTAAAGGAGAGAGGAACTACTTTATGAAAACTTGATGACGAACACATTTGTTAAAAAATACCAGCTTTTCGTGAAATATTGCTTATAGACAGGGGCGGATTAAGGCTTTTGGGGACCTAGAGCCGACTATTTTAAGGGGGCCCTACGTTAAGAATAGTTCCAGTGCATAAATTTTCTTTGCTGCCTTCCACAGCCTCATAGGCTTATGGAACTACCGAGAACTATGCTGTAATATTTGAATGTGCTCCAAGTTTACAATACCTAGGTAATTAGTTTAGTTAAATTCATTATTAACAATTAAATAATTGCATTCATTATTAACAGTTAAATGCTGCTGATGCAAAGACTTAAATCTAGCGATACCGCGAGCGTAAGTATTAAACAGAGGGATTTTAAAGAGCCCCCTGAGCTGGGGGCCCTGGGCTCCATTGGCTCCGCCCTTAATCCACTAATGCCTATAGATTATAAATTAAAGGGGACGGGCCGGGTCCGTTCTAAAAATTCCGGCCCGTGCAGACCTCTAGCTCCTGTGTATATGCTATCTGAAAATACAGTAGAGTTTCGCTTATCCGACATAAAACAGGCAGGCAGAACGCCGGATAATATGGATGTGTTAAGGAAAGACGTATAAAAAGTCAAGCTATGATATAATTTTACACATTACGCATCTAATTATCATCTTTGCAAGAAACAAATATAATGCATTGACTCAGTGACGTATCCAGCGTGAGGTCCTGGAAGCTGTCCCTTACCAAACCTCAAGCACTTTTTAATAAACCTACTTTTTCCCTTTTGAGGTTTTTTTATGTCAGATTACTTTGAGTCAGTGTCCAAACTGTGGACAATGCGTTGTTGTTATAATTCTAACAAGTAACACTTCCCAAGTGTAACACTCCGATTTTGATAAAATTTGGCAGGTAGATACTATACATAAAATAAACAAATAAGTGCTTTTTTATTTTTATTTTTTTTTTTTTTTGCTGAAAAAAGGTTTTAGGGGGCAAAAGCCATCACCCAAAATTTGAAAGTTGACGCTCGAAAGGCAAAAACAAGTGGACCAAAGTGAACGAAATTGTGAACAGATATTGCGGACATAAAATTAGGGAATACGTGTTTTGTATTTTCCTGGAAAAAAACGGTTAGGTGGGGCACAGATCCCTCCAAACCTTTGATCATGAAATATCAAAAGTGCTAATAATAGTATGTCAGAAGTGCCTAAATTTACGTGAAGAATTGGAACAAAACTTTGTGTTAGGACAATAAGCAAAAAATAAACAAATTCGGCTTTTTTATTTCCTGCGAAAAAACGGTTTTAGGGGGCAAAAGGTCCCACCCAGAATTTTGAAATTTGACGCAAGAAAGGCAAGAAAAAATGTACCGAACTGAATGAAATTGTTCACAAATGTTGTAGAGGTAAGATGAGGGAATACGTGCTTCGTATTTTCCTGAAAAGAGAAAAAAACCTTTTGAGTGGACCGAGGCGTTGAGTGTCGGAAGGATTGGACCGAAGCGAATGAAATTGTCTGTAGATATTGGATATGAAAAATAAAGCCTCTCGTGTTTCACAAATGTCTCCATCAGATTTCTTCAAATTTGGCAGATCAACAACAAGCACAAACAGTATAGCGTATTTTGTAGTATTTCACGAGGCAACTTTAACCCTTACAATGTTTTTCCGCATAAACAAAGACACGTGCCGATTAATTTCCTGTTTGCTGTTGATCTGCCAAAATTGATAGGGACATCTTTAAAACACGAAAGTCCTTATTTTACATACAGTCTATACAATATCTACACACAATTTCATTTGCTTCGGTCCACTCCTTCCTGCACTTTTACGGTAATGTTTACTTTTTTTTTTTTTCAGGGGCTCTAGACCCCAACACTGTTTTTTCATACAAATTAAAATGCATTTCATTTATTGCTTTGCAAATTGTCCCTATACGAAGTTTCGTTGCAATTCTCCATACTCTTTAGGAACTTCTGACGTATACATACTTATTTGCACTTTTGATACCTGTATTTCCTAATCAACAGCTTAGAAGGTCCGTGCTCTACTCAATCGCTTTTCTGCAGGAAAATACGAAACACAATTACCTCAATTTGCGTCTAGAATATCTGTGCACGATTTCAAAATTTTGGGTGGGGAATTCTGCTCCCTAAAACCAATTTTTCGCAGAAAATAAACCTGTATTCGCTTTTTTTTTTTTTTTTTTTTTTTGCGTATTGTTCCTACACAATGTGTCGTTCCAATTCTTCATGCCCTTTAAGCACTTCTGACATACTGTTATTAGCACTTTTGATATTTCACAATCAAAGTTTTCGAGGGGTCTGTGTCCCACCGAAACGTTTTTCTTTTTTTCAGGAAAATACGGAACCCATATTCCCCCATTTTTCGTCTACAATATCTGTGCACAATTTCATTCATTTCGGTTCACTTCTTCTTGCCTTTCGGGCGTCAACTTTCAAAATTTTGGATGGATGATTTTGTCCCCTAAAACCATTTTTCCGCAGAAAATAAAAAACAGGCATTCGTTTAGTTTTTGCGTATTGTCCATACACAAAGTGTCATCGGAATTCTTCGTCCTTTACACACATCAGACATATTGTTACTAGCACTTTTGATATTTCATGATCAAAGGTTTGGAGGGGTCTGTGTCCCACCTAACCGTTTTTTCCAGGAAAATACAAAACACGTATTCCTTCATTTTACGTCTGCCATATCTGTGCACAATTTCGTACACTTGTTTTTGTCTTTCGGGCGTCAACTTTCAAAATTTTGGGTGAGTGCTTTTGCCCCCGTAAAACAGTTTTTCCGCAAAAAAAAAAAAAAAAAAAAAACGTATTCGTTTATTTTATGTGTAGTATCTGCCTGTCAAATTTTATCAAAATCAGAGTGTTACACTTGGGAAGTGTTACTTGTAAGAATATACCGTAATGCCATTAATACCAGGTGGAATTAAAGAACACTTTTAAATGGGATTACAATTTCGTTTCCGGTCTGTTTATAACATTACTGTATTAGAACGATACACTCATTGCCATTTGCTATTTTTGTTATGTGATATACGTAGCAGATAGTTTTCCTTACATGTCTCTAGAAAATATTTTTTGATTTCCTGTGAGTTAGAATTCAGTTTGACCGGTTCATAAATGACAAGTAAGAAACGTTTAAGAGAAATACAGAACTGTTGCATTATTATTTATATTATTATTATTATTATTATTATTATTATTATTATTATTATTATTATTATTATTGATATTTTTGAAACATTAGAATTACGTGCTTACGAGGATTCGTGTCGGGTCCCCTCCGAAAAGAAAAGCTGGATATGTGCCTGCACTGAATGATAGACGTATGAGTCAAGGTATAGACGAGCGTGCTAGGCGATCGAGTCCGGAGCATCAAAAACAGACTAAGACCACAACTTGCCGTTCTTCTTGCCGATTGATGCTGCTTTTTACCTGCTATGATACGTCGGATAATAATGTGAAATAAACGAAGGTCAAGACCATGGCGTATTGGTGTTTCATGCACCTAAACCTGTAAAATATTTGTGCCGAAAACATCTTTCACTCACTAGCTAAATTTGAGGGTATGATCGCTCATCTTGCCTTATAAAGTATAGTCTTATAAAGAATATATATAGCATAATAAAAACCTTAAGACCAAATTCAATGATTTTCTATAGTTTTCTTTTTTAATAACGGGAAACTTGTTTATTTCATCACGATAAATCACGTTTGATACTAAGATGTCTGTTTCTGACTATATTTATTTTTCATACTTTATTGGAGACAATTTTTTTTTCAAGAAAAGAGGATGATAAAGGAAGCTATACAACACCATAAACTGAAAGCAATCGGTATTACTAATAGTACACTAATTCTAAATAAATACGTCATCAGAGGAAACAAAAAGTTATTTCCTAATTGTATTGTTTCAGTTTTATTAACATAAAAATTATACACTTCTATAATATTTTGTAAAAAAAAAAAATGAACGGGATCGGATGAGATTCGATCTGGTGTCAAAACAGCATAAGAATTACTAGTACGTCGCTCTATACACTTGACCTCACAAATTTTCTTTTGTAGCCTATTTTTTCTTAAGAAATAAATGCTCATGGCTATAGAGCATGTCACTTCCAAACTTAAGACAACAGTTTTTCTCTTTGTTTATATATTTCCGTACAACATCTTGCTTACAGAAGCTAATTTATATTTGACAGACACTTTACACCCTAGATTTAAGCCAATAAATGCAATATTTTACTCCAATTTCCTGGAAATTTTAGCTTGAAATCATCAGAAAAAGCACACACACGTTGAATCAAGTGTTGGATATTTTAAAATAAAAAAGACCAACGTGTCATCCGTAAGTCTATACTTCGTACGTGCGAGAAAAGTTTCATTTACTTCAATGGTTATTTGAGGTCCTCCAATTTGGATGTTTATTATTTTTAAAAAAAAGGCACTTCTTGATTTGGACTCTTGGAAGATAGGAAGGAGTTCTAGAATTTTAGCTCTTTTAGGTTAGTGTTATAGAGCCATGTATTACACTGGTATAAAATAATGAATTCAGCCCTTTTTGTTTCAATTTTGTACTATTTTTCAGCCTACTCCAGACTGGTAACACTGCTATAGCCCATATCAGTGAGGATTATTGCTACCGCTGGAGGTATTGATTAGTACAGTCTGTCTCCATTTTAAGTTATTATTAAATTATTCATGATTTTTTAATTTCTAAAATTTCGCAACACTTAAAAGACTGCGTGACACACCAGTGTGTCGCGACACATCAGTTGGGAACTACTGCACTAGTTTATTTATGACAGCAAGTAAACAGCAGTGAACAAGCATCGTTATAATCATGGATACCAATCCTGAAGGGGTAGGGTGCCGAGCTCCATGAAGTTTGGTTGGGCATATATATTTATTTATGTTTAAAATCTCATTGTTTTCTTGTTACGTATTTGAGAAACATAAATGGGCCTTCAAACATTATACAGAAATCGGTGCCGGTACTTACAATGTTCAAAACCAAAAAATAGGATTTAAACCGATATAAGACATGATAAAGAATATAAGATCCAAGTTACTAGAATAATAAAATATTTTCAAAATCTATGTTGTTATGAAAGAAGATTGCAAATGAGAAAAAGAAAGTTTTGCACTTTGTAATAGAAATCTTACAATATGTATAGCGTTTATCGATAAAAAGATTGTCGAAAGATCAGACATGAAAATTAAATTGAACTTTTTTTAGATTAACATCCCATTGTTATACCCCTTAGACTAAAGGAGACGGACGATTAATGAGAGTAAATTATTACGAAATTAAAATTTTTGTATGCTTTCCCACGGAGAATCGAACCCAAGACCACGCAAACAAAAGACACACGCTTTAACTATGTAGATCAGCAGGTAGGGCTAGGATCAGAAAATATATCAATGAAATAAAATGTTTCAGTTTAACTTCCAACGATTATGCTTTTACAGGGTAGGGAAGACGGGCAATATACCAATCGATAATCTCAATTAGTAGGACAAAATAATATCCATTACTGTAATAGTTCATGTGAAATTATAGAAAAAATTGAGAAAACAAGTTATTTTTCAAACATAAGAATTGATAATGATCGAAAAGTAAGCTGCCCATTAATGTGATACTGATACTGAAGTCTACCCCTCTTGAAGCAATTCATATACCAGAAGCAGTCAGAAAGCTCCCGGAATGTTGTAGTTTCGGCATCTGTGATGCACTCACATTGAATCTTGTACAGTTCAGTCCTTAGATTGCCTAATTATGAATATGAGAAGTGCGAACAGGTCATAAGAGTCAGCTTACAAGTAGCGCACCTAAACGGAGGAGTAGGCCTATCTGGCAATCAGTTGGTATATTGTCGCAGTTCGAACAACGCGCCAACATCAAGTTTTCACACAAATTGGGGAAATCTGCTTCACATACCTATTTTAATCGTCTTTAAGTCAGTTTACGGTGACAATGCTTTAAGGAAAACAGCATCGATACCTGTTTCGTCACCAGAGAAGACATCAAAACCAATGCGATTTCAGAACTTCGGACGATACCAAAAGAGGTCTTTTGTCGGTGTTTCCAGCAATCGCAGAAGCGATGGAGCAAATATGTGTCTTCAGAAGTTGACTACTTTGAAGGCAATTAAGTAAATGCTACCCCTTATATTGTGATAATAGAGAGCTACAACAAAATTCCGGGAATTTTTTAACTCCTCCTCGTATTAGCACGATGACAGACATGGATTGGTTAGTGAGATAGACGGCCTGATTATAATATCAACTTGTGTGATCGTAACGCAATATTTGCGATGAATTCGTGACAAATGGCGTTAATTATTATTTTTCGATATTTGCATTATCACGTCAGTCGTAACATTTTGTGAACTTAGACACAAAGTTAGCAATCATATTGAAGGTTTCGCAATCCGATATTTAGGACAAATTTACTGAATAAAAAGTATAAAGGCTGATTGAAAGTTGCTTTGTGATATGTGTTTGGATTGAGTAAGAAACAATCTAAAACTGATGCATTGCAATAAAGAACTCCATAAGAGGACACAATGTTTCAGAGACCGTGTAGATTAAGAATAAGGAAACCAGTTCATAAATTGTTTTACATCACTTTTCTTGCTTTAAATAATACTCCAAAACATTTTAATGTGTTAATTTCTGGGCGCATGTTGAAATAATGTTGTACAGATTGATCATATACGTACAAACTGATATGCAAAAAAAAAAAAAAAAAAAAAAAAAAAAAACTATCGTTATTGAGAAAAACATAACTACAAACATTTATTGAATGATTTCAAAAGTAAGACTCCTATCTAAGCCAGTTTAGGACAGTTCTAAGTTGGGGAGGCTGCGTCCGCAGGGAACAGTCGGTACAGAGATGGTGGGTATGCGCGTAAGATTTCCTTATAAACTTCAGTCACTCTTCATATTATAATTTACATAGTATTTACTTTTCCACTCCCGTGCTAACTTTCCACAATACTAGAAAAGTTCATCTAAAATTTCGTTTCTCGAAATTAATGCTATGTCTTCGTCACATTAATTACACATAGGGAAGCGCACAAGTCGAGACACACTTTGTAAAATTAGAGACGAGTCGAGACAAACTTATTTCTCGGCTCGAATTTTCGAATCAAGACTGCTCGTACATTCTCGACTCGAATGTCTCGAAAATCTTTCTATAATTTTTAATATTATTTTGAAGGAAGTATTCACTCAGAAACAGCTTTGAAACCAATTCCACCATTTATTACCTTAGAAAAGTACAGAACGCATGAACTTAATGGTTAATCTTTCGAAATCAAGATTTAACTTTCAGCTCAATTCAGTTAATTAAAACTAAAAATTAATGTCGTGCTATTTGATTGTTCTTCAAATATAATAATAATAATAATAATAATAATAATAATAATAATAATAATAATAATAATAATAATAATAATAATTGATTATATAGTTTGTATGAAACTATTATCCTTAGTCTATATCTAGTTTGTATAAAACTATTGCGATAAAGTGAACTTCATAAATGCTCTGAATGAGCAATTGGCAATCTATAGTAATTTAGCATACTTATAATTATTGTTCGTTCCCATGAATGCAATAGGGCTACATAACTTCCGTCTTCACCTCATTACAGATGTCCGACTTTTTAGGCTGGGCAGACTGGTAGTAAAACAGGACAGGCAGCGATGGCGGAACTAACATCAGACTTTAGTACTGGGCAAAGTATAATTGTGTCTGAACACTCAGTGCATCGAACACTCCTAGCGATGGGCCTCCGCAGCCGACAACCCATCCATGTGCGAATATTAACACCACGACATCGGCAACTACACTGTAATGAACACATGGCCATCGCCACTGGACCTTGGTGCAGTGGCAGAGCTTTGCATTGTCTGATGAATTCCTATATCTTCTTAGGTATAGCGTTGGGAGGGTGCGAATCCGTTGTGTTCCAAGGGAACAGCTCCTTGACACCTGTACTGTGGGATAGAGACAAGCTGGCGGCGGCTTAATTATGCTCTGAGGAACATTCACATGAGCATCCTTGTGTCTAGTGGAGCTCGAGCACGGCACCATGAAGGCAGAGGCGTATCACACACTGGTTGCAGACTACGTACACCCCTTCAGGACGACTATTTTTCCCAATGGTAGCGGCATTTTTCGACAAGATAATGCATCATGTCACATGGTCAGGAGTGTGATGGAGTGGTTCAAGGAACACAGGAACGAGTTTCAAGTGATGTGCTGGCTCCCAAACTCGCCGGATCTGAACCCAATCGAACACATTTGGGATGTGATTGAACGTGACGTCAGAGCGCATCCCTCCTCCCCGGAATTTACGGGAATTAGGTGACCTGTGTGTGCACATGTGATGCCAACTCTCTCCAGCGACCTACAAAGGATTATTACGTCCATGCCAAGATGCGTCGCTGTTGTTATCCGTGTCAAAATGAAGTCTGACGGAAGCTTATCTCTGCTACACAACATAGAAATAGACTATATCACACACTCTGCACACAGCAGCAAACAGGCTGGAGTAACAAATAATCAAAGGGCAGTTTATTATTGAACAGTGCTGTATGAAAGTGTACCTTGGAGAACACACAATTTCATTTTTCTTTTCTTTTACGAAATCAAAGTAGGATAATGTACACTGCAAATTGCAGAAAATATTAACAATGTATTGAGGCCAGCTATAGAGAATGAACACATCATTCCCCGTAAATTTGTGAAATTTTGTTCCAGTGACAGCATTGTACAATCAGCCCCGTGGGCACTGACTATCATCATGTTCGGACGTGCTCCTCTGAAATACCGGGAAACCAGACTGTCAGGAAAATTTTGATGTAATTGCAGAGGAGCTAGCATACACTATACCATTGTTGGGGGGCGCGGTGGCTCAGTGGTAGAGCGTTCACCTCTGGTGCTTGAGGTCCCGGGTTCGATCCCAGCCTCCGCCAAGTGAACTTTGTGGTGGACAAACACTGTGCTCGTGGGTTTTCTCGGGGTTCTCCCGTTTCCTCCCACTTTCTTCATTCCACCATTTCACTCATCTCTCATAATCACCGTCTCCTTCAGCCTAACCGGCATAACCGTGGGACGTAAAATTCAAAGATTTCATTTTTTTCACTATACCATTGTTCGGTGGCCCCAAGCAAGTAGTAAAGTGAACAAGTTAGATTCATGGGTGCCACGTGAGTTGAAACGGCCAACAATGATCGCCGTCTGAATATGTTCAGTTCTCTAAGTGTACGGAACAACAAGTAAGGATTCTAGTACTTGATCGTCTATCCCTTACAATCGCAAATGGTCAGAACAGTAGTTGGATTGTGACTAATATCCAGAAAAGTTGTCCAAAGCCGCACGTGATGCTGCTCTACAAGAACCGCTTACGATTGGGCAAAGGACGGTGTACGCTGATCACGAGCTGAAAGGTTTCATCCATATCCTAAATCTTTTCCACTCCCTACCGCTTCTTTCCTTTGGTCATGACTGGAGAGGACGCACGGTGAGCACCAGCTGCTTGAAAATAGTGTTTATTGCCTGTGACCGTCTGCCCGGCCACAAAACTATGTTTTTGGATGACCAGTGTATTTCTTTTTAACTTTTATTCATGCAACGAAATTATTATTTTACTCAACTAAAAGCTATTTCTCTTTTGGTGAGAATTTCAACTCGTTCTGTGTATGCAGGTGTTCTTCAGTCGTTCTTATCGCTTCTCACGATAGAACAAAGAAGTTGTTGTTTTCCAATGCAACGCTCATCGTCTCAACAGAGTATTTCGTCGTAGCAAACTTATTTTTTTCTTTCTGTAAAATAGTTTCCAACTTATAGTCTTCGTCACCATGACTGTTTTGCATATACGTTTTTCTTAATTACATTTATTAACATTGGGAATATTTTTGGATACGAAGTTGATATTGTGTGTGAATGATATTGTATTTATCGTGTTCTCATGCTTTCGCATTACGTCATCCGTCCTGCCGTGAGAACAAACGTTCCTATCCTGCAGGAGTCGTAGGTGGAATGACTCATACACACCGTTACCATTGTTCGCTTCTTTCCACTGAACAATTTTACCTATAACAGCAGTGCATAAAAATCTATAACCATGGGAAGAATTTATTAGTTAAGACTACTACACTTTTTCAACTATTATTTCCAAGCTTCTTTCCCACGGGATCAAATTAAATGTTGCCAGTATTCTTTATTATAAATCGACACATTGGCAATGTCTATGAATGCGGCAAACATTAACATTCCCTTTATTATTTTACATAGTGCATTGTCAACCCTGAGTATCGAGACGGGTTATTCCCAAGTGCGAGCAGAAGCGAGGAGTTAGCAAGGAGAATCCGTTGTAGCAAGAGTGTGGAAAAGTTTGCTGGAGAAAAGGGCAGTACAAGACATCGTAAAGAAGGATAGTATGAAGAATTTTCAGTGCTACATTAATATACATATAGGATGTGAAACAAGATAAATACCTTCTGGAGATGTAACGTCCTTTAGGAATCAAGATACCTCAATCAGCAGTATTCGTAATCCCCCTTTTTCCCTCGTCATTATCACATAGTGAAAATCTTAGCATAATACGAAGAGTGAATATATAGTGCTAGTGATATTCAAACAAGGGCTATGTTTCTAGTGTTCATATAGAGTGTGTGCATATTTACATTTACCATGCAGTGTTAAAAGTTTATTCTTCATTTTGCTTATTCGATTGCCGTAGAGCAATTTCTTCTGTTTAAGCATTTAGCTCTGCCAAGTGAGAATTTTGTGTGTTGTTAATATATATATATATATTTTGTTCCGTACCCACATATATCTATACTCAATAAATAGGAATTTACCTAAGTAAATATCACCGTCTTCATTCATGTGTGTGTGAATTCCTGCGAGCAGACGGCTTGCCAGTTACGTGTACGTATGCGTGTGCATACGCAAAAGTAAGTATAACACAACCTGAGTCTCAAAAGCATCAACGTGGCTCATGTCAAATCACTGTTCACACTTCAACATTATCAATCTGCGCCCAACAGAATATGAGCCTGGACCAGGATTGTTATCAGCTGTTTTCTTAGGGAGTTCTTCGTGAGCCAGCACCCAAGGGAAACGGTAGGTAGCATGCCCACCAGGTCCATTCAGTGCTGTGTTACCGAGGTGCGTCTAGAGTTTTTCCCACACTCAATTGTGTATTACCACCACAAAATTAAATTGTTTATTGTTTCTATTTATATACTATATTACTTTATCACAATTCTCCCTTCTCTTTAAATCGTTAATTTCTCTAAGAGTTTCAAACAACTTTCTAGGAAGCTCTGAGACATTTTCACTTTTGTTTACACTTACTTATTGTTGGAAATATGCTACTGTATGTCATTCTACAAAATTACCCACTAGAATTCAGAAATATATAAGAAATTGATACAATGTTGATATGTTCTTAAAAGCTTTTCAAAAAGTTTGGTTAAATTCAACAATAAAATTCCCAATGTAACAATTTTAAATATCTGAATATAAGCCGAGTTCTTTCTCTTTTAAAAGAAAAGCTAGTAAGAAATACATTAATAATTCATAGTCGTTCCAGCTGATTGTTAACGCGTGAATCTTTAGAACGCATGGTCATGATTCGATTCCCAGTGAAAGAGCTTTCACAGTTTGAACGCAAAATCAAGCTGGTACGAATTTCATTTTAATCTGTAGAACCACGTTTCATTTTAGCCTCGGTTCTGCTAAAATGAGTGATCAGGAAATAACAACTAATTATTTACTTTTTTCTAATACTAGAAGTTTCTGAAGCAAGTGCAAATCTCGAACTGGGTGTCTGTTATACACAATAAAGACGCAGCTTGACTACCTGTGCATTTCTTACTTCGTACCTAACATGAATAATGTACTTTGGATAAAACTTAAGTCTACTCTGAAATAAATTTAGTGTGACTTTTTGTTAATTGCGAGAATGTTTACTTTATTAATCCGCAATAACGTCTGCAATTCAAACTAAATAGAAGGCAATATTAAGCTTCTATAATGTCAGGCACTGTGAGAATGGTAAATAAAATGTTTTAAACATAGTTAACATATAAACATCTATATATATAAAGGAGAACGTACAATTCTTTGTCCGCTCATCACGCTAATACGGCTGAACCAATTTCTTTCATTTTTGGGGGGTTATTAGGATTTGGACCCTAGATGGTTTTTATCATATCACTTTAATTTTTAATTACCAGTGTCTTGAGATAATTGACCATTCAAGTGTCCATAACGTACAAATCCTTTGTTATTAGTTCATCATAGGTAAAAATAAACGTATTTATATGCAACCCGCATGACCGTGTCACTCGGCGGGTTAACATAAATGACAGGCGATATACAGCGGAAAATAGCTTGAATCTTCTGTTTAAAATTTTTTAATTGATTTGCTTATTTTTACAGACACTTTTACAATATGCCAGCACCGGGATGACCGCAGCGAAGCGGGGCGGGTTAACATAAATGACAGGCGATATAATGTTAAGATTTACTGCAATCTTCTATGGTTTTTATCATATCACTTGAAAGCGAAAAAGTAAAAATTATCTAAGTAACAAAGTTTATTGCGTTCCGGGGTGACCGCAGCGAAGCGGGGTGAACGCTGCTAGTAGTTAATATTAAAAATGTTTATTAATTTTGTACCATAAGAGCAAATAATTTATTTAGCAATGCGATAATATCTAGGAGGTATATATTCTGTTCTCCGATCAAATTTAACGACGAATTCTTTGTTGCTTGCATTCGCTTTCGTTTCCCTGCCGGCGCAGTGGCATATTTTTAAATCAAGCCTGACCCTAGCCATAGGAGATAAATACGCGGTTCTGATTTGAAGTTATCTGTTTCTCGCCACGTAGCGTACATATAGCAAAACTCAAACGCTTCCTGCTGTCGATCCTCGTGGCTGCGCGTGCTAGCGCCATGGGCTAGTAATAATAATCGCTTTTGGCGTTTGTTTAAACGCGCCCCAAGGGAAGTTTTTTACTTTTATTTTCATAACACTTTTATCATTAAAATAACATAAAAAATATACTCATTTACCCTTGTACCTAATATATAATGCATAGAAAGTGATTTATTTACGTTATGAAATATAGCTGAGCGAGCGTCAGCGAGCGAAGGGGATTAGAAGTCTCGCAGGGATCGTTTTGTTAAACTTTTACAAAACTTTACCATGATACCACGTGACATTACGTCACACTCGGGTGGTCCAACTTCGAACCTCGCCCACTTCCTTGTGACCAAATTGCATATCCTTTTAGGGTAGCGCTTGGAAAACAAGTATGCTCCATGTTCTTACGAAAAGTAACCCAAACATAATTTATTTTTTTTATCAACACATAAAGTGACAATTTTTTTCTATTACTATAATACACAATACATGTACCAGAAGGTTTGTACATTCGTAAACTGCACTCAATCAGAAACACGTATTTAGTTTCTATGGCTAGGGTCGAGTGTGAAAGAAATATACGGCGTAGTGTGTTTTGTCTGCTATTCCTCTGGTGAAGCACTATGCGGTAAGACATGATTAGGGATGCACACGAGACAAGATTTGTGGCTGTCTCGTCTCGAAAACGTGCTGTAAAAGTGATGTCTCGACTCGAAAAATGTATATTTCTCTATTGGAAAAGCAGTGTTTCCACTCGAATTTTGTGAGGAAAATCCTGTCTGGACTCGTCTCGTGCGCATCTCTAGACATGATCTACTGGCTTCTATGTATCCATAATACTTGTTCTAACTAGAAAGATAAACATAGAAACAACGTATCTAATTTTACGCCAAATCTTAGTTTGCCATCAACATTGTGAGAAAGAACAAAAAGAATTGATAAAATATTAGAGACAGCGCAAAATAATTCAGTATGACCATTGATGTATACGAGCCCATTTTTGGTATTCTATGAGGCAAATTTTCTGAAAGGCTTAACTACTGGAAGTTTGATGACTAGGAAACTATGGCTTAAGCAATTTTGAAGTTTATTGTTACAGAAGCCAATCACTGGATGTCGTCTTGTTCCACGCTAATCCTGTCTAGATTGCTTTACTCATCTCCCTAAGATCTTTCCCTTAGTTATATCTATAAAAATTATTGGTTTCGGGAGCCTCAAAGAATCTGTACACACTTTGACCTGTCATAGAAATTTTATTTTCCAATCTACAAAGTTAAATACCTGGGGAAATAATATTATGTTTCCTCAACAGGTGAAAACAAGTTTGTTGATCTAACTACTTAGCTAGAGAGTAACAACAACGTGGACGTTTAAGCATTAAAGAGCGGAAGCAGGTTATTAGATGGTACTGGAAGTTCAAGAACCTTGCTATAGTTCAGAGGCAGTGGAGATGTGACTGATCCCCCTTAGAGGGACCCGTACACTATTAGTTTTAACTAATCAGTCCAGCCTAGCTAGAAACTGACTTAACCGTTCGTACAATGAAGTTAACTGATGGTGTGTGGAGTACCGTCAGTTAATCGAGTTCAGTCCTTCAATTCCTTCAGTACAGTTGCTTCAGTTTTATCAGATGTTCTCTTGAGTGAAATTCTTCCACAAGTATTGCCGTCTTGTGTACGTCTTCGCAGGAGGAAGGCATTATTATGAGTAAATGACGATAGTAGATTGTTTATTGTTTTTAAATAACAGTATCGCCTGAGGATCCAACGCTTTAAATTTTGTAAGTAACACATCATATACACCCTCTCTTTTATACCTGTTCGCATAATGCACATGTTGCATGTCCCAAAGTTCGGGATGAGCACGGTAGGCTTCAATAAAAGTTAACAGTGCCTCACTGAGTCCAAAATAACTGTTCTTTAGTCCAAATAACCGCATGAAAAACTGACTGAACTGAATGAATTCCTTCAATTCGCACAGTTTTTTCGTCAGTTCTGAAGTCACAGTCAGGTATTTCTTCAATTAAACTGATAGTGTATCGACCCTATAAGGGTAAAAGTTTCAAGTCTAAGATAAAAAATTGAGGTTCATGGAACAGTGTGTGATGTGCAGAAAGGTCAATCAGGGCGACTTCGCACGGCTACAAGTGATGAATCTTTTTAGATCTTACGAACACAAGCAGTCTTAATGTTTTAACGAATGTTCATTCCGTTATATTGAACAAATAGTTTTGTCTGTATCAAGGATTAGACATATTTACAATTAAACACAGTGCATATATAAATAATGCTAACAAATGCTTTGTTGCTACATAGAAGAAAACAGGATAATTACTCACTAAAGCGCAATTATACATAGAAATCTCAGTTTAAGCACAGTACCTAAACCCACTGACTCTATCTAGCCATGTTAGGATTTCCTTTTCATTACTCATATCATACGAAAGTACAAAATTACACAAGTGTAAAAAGAATTCCACACTGTGAGTCTAGAATAAATATTCTCGCCGTTGGTATACGTGTAAGTACCACGCTCACATTCGCGACATGGTACTTTTTAACATTACTTGAGCTTCAAGTGACCATGTTGCGCTACCACAGTAGCTACATCCCTTGACTACAAAAAGTACAAAATACAGCTAGAAGTAATTTAAGAATGCTGCTGCTAGTAATATATGAGAAATGAATCATTTGCCCTACAGGTGTAAGCCGCGCTCAAATTTATACCAATCCATGGTTAACAACTATTGCTATATTGAGTTGTGAATCGAAATCAATCTGTTATTCTACTTTCACTCTGAGCGTTAATATACATATGAAACAATATAAAAAAAATCTATTTAGCTAATGCCAAATAGTCTAGAAAACAGGGGCGGATCCCGGACGGACTTCTGGGAAGCGGTGAGTTGTAATACTGCTACTTTTAAGAGCTCCAAACTTTGGGATGGGTTTTATTTATACATAAAATAAAAGTTTCCTCTTCTAGGGGGGGGGGGCGATTGTCTCGATCACGTCGCCTGAATCTGCTCCTGCTAGAAAGTACTAAAATATTTCCTTGATATTTAAAAGAAAATGCTTAAGATTTTAAACTCTTTTAGGTTCATCTTGGTATGAATTTTCTTGTTTAATTACGTAAGTCAATACCTCACTGAAACACACTCATTTTTATATTTCTCTGGTATAGTAAAAGTGTGTTTCTTCTTTATAGTGTGTAGCTTTACAAATAATAAACGTATTACAGGAGGACGTGAAGTCCCTAAAATCAGAAAAAGAGGCATTGCAGCAAAAAATAAGGACAGTAGAATCAGATGTTGAAATTCAAAGGAACTCCAACCAGTGGCAGAAAGTAAGTGACAGTAGATCCAGAAAATACTCTGATGTAGTTTCAAGTACTTCAATTGTATGTGAAAACAGATATTGTGTACTAGAAAATATCAAAAGTGCAATAGGTATGAGGTCAAATGTAAATCAGGAAGGAAACTCACAAAAGCAAACAAGTTTAAGAATGCCCATGCACAAGGGACAAATTATAATGCAACCTCAAGTGCGCAAAGCTTCAAACAATAAGATTGGTGCAAGAAGAAAGCTCCAGACAGAGTCGCAAATGTACATATATGGTGATACTCACGGTCGAGGACTGTCTATAAAAGTGAGCGATAATTTTAAACACAAGTTGGCAGTACAAGGGAACATCAAGCCTGGAACGAAAAGTGTTGATGTGGTTTCCGAACAATGTAAATAAAGAAGGTAATTGTGTAGTAATATTAAGTGGAACAAACGATGTGGCTATGAATGAAGGTAGTGAGGCTGTGTGTAGGATTAGAAATAAACTCGCTGTTTTGAATAAATGTAAGATAATAGTGATAAACATTCTTTACCGGTACGACCTTATTAAAGAGTCGTGTGTTAAAAAAGCTGTACAAGCCTCTAACTTAAAACTAAAAGCAGTATGTAATCAATTCACGAATGTTGACATGGTGGATATCAGTAAGTTAGGTAGAGAAATGTATACTCAATACGGTATGCATCTGAATCAAGCAGGGAGGATGTATTAAGTATAAAGATCTGTGAAATAATTGATAAGAGCATAATCAATACATTAGAAAGTAAAACGGCACAGCAATGCCTTGGTATGTACAGAAAAACCAAAATTTCCTGATTCCATGAATGAATATAAAATTCTGTCCGGGTGAAAACTTCAAACCTACCAATTTCGCTTAAAATTAATGATATAAGTAGAAATGTAAGTGTTAACCCTGTCGTAGGCCAGTTTTTTCTACAAGTGACGGAAGGATACCTCCTCCATGTTACCCAACACGCACTCAAAACAAACAAGCAATCAAAAGAAATGATTTCTCTAGTGCAATTCCCATTTCCATGGTGAAAATTGGCCCACGAACTCATAATTAATGGGAATATCGCTTCCCAGTGGAACAAATAAGATCATACTTATGTTCCCTTGGTGGGAACTATTCTTCCCATTGCCCACGAAAGGGCTTTAACAAACAATCAAATGTACAAGGTAATTTGAGTCAGGGAGTAGAATCGATTTCAGTCAAAGCTGTCAACTTAGCCCAACCATCTAATAAAGCTGACGATACGCGTTCAGTAACCAGCAAGGTTCTTAAACTGTGCTTTCTTAATGTACAAGGGTTAAAGGACATACCACTCTTTATTTCAGATTTTGCCTATGAAAATGATTTAAATATTTTCTGTGTGAGTGAACATTGGAGTAGAGACATTGAACTCCAATACAACAAAATAGATAGTTATCTCGTAACTACAAAATGACTAGTGAATCCAGTGATATTTATAAGTCTCAAAGGAGTAAATATAAATCTGCAATAAAGGTAGCGAAAGCAATATACAATGAAAATTGCATTGAGTTATCATCAAATAAATGCAAAATTGCATGGAAGGTAATCAACAAGGTAAGCAATAGTAATAATGATAATAATGTTACGCTGTCACCTGATACCTTTAACACGTATTTTGTTACTTCCGTAGAGGAAATCAAGAAAGACAATGGAGATGCTAATGTAAATATGTATCAGTATTTAAGTCAATATAGTCTTTTAAATAGTTCTTTTGTTATTAACCATTTTAGCCCGGATGACGTCATAAAAGTAGTAAAAAAAGGAAAACTTCTGACAAGTAAGGATATATTTTACTTATAGAGGAAGTTTATAAAAGCTATCATTAATCACATTACGAAACGCCTTGCAATATCCTTCGATAAATGTTTCTCTCAAGGTATTTTACGTAAAGTGCTTAAAATAGAAAACTTATTCCTATATACAAAACGGGAGATCGTCCACTCTGATCGAAATCCCAACTGTCTACCTAAAAGGAATCATGAAGATACAATTATCATCATAAAATAAAATATGACCAAAAATGTGAAACATATTCCCTTAACTTTCCTACTGTACTTTCACAGTAAGAAAATCCAAATTTCTCTACAGCGTAGACTGAAGACAGTTCATGGCAGAGATTAGTGTTACAAAAATGTAAATTGAACACACTTTATTCACAGTTTATCTAAGAAAATTTAAAACAAATTGTAGAAATATATCTAAGGGAAACCACATTGCTTCCATAAAAGTCCTGTGAATTTAAACCGGATTTTTTTCGAACACTCTTCTGAATTGCCCTTTGCTTGTTTTGTCTAAGCCTTAATTGCAAGTTTTTCCTCAGTAGAGGGCTGGGTAAGTTTAACTTTTTTTTAAGTTATATACAGAAGTCATGGTATAGAATTCGTTCAGAATTTGTAGGTTAATTACAGAACTAGAGCACACACAACTTAAGTTAATCTAATAACTATAAACCGAAACAGCTGATTCAGAAAAACAGCTGATACAAAAGAGGTATATGAATTACGAATGTCACATATACACCAACCTACATACGTGCGTAAAAGCAAAAAATCTAAATAATCCGTCTTGATTGTAAGCAATACACGATGAACACAATATTCTTCCACACGAGAGGAAACAGTGCTTAACAACGTGATACGTTCTTGAAAGCAAACTTTGAAACCCGCCAAGTGTAGAATCAGCATGTAACAGCAGCTAAAAATCAAAGAACGTCAAAACTGCATTGCCTGTTCTATACCCAGAAATGTTTGCTGGGAGGGGTCCAAAGTATTTGAGGAGGTCCTATACGTCTATATAATATCGAACTTGTCTTATTCTGCACCCGAAAAGACGATAAGTAATTAATTACTGTCACCTATATTTTTAGAAAAAAAAATTAGAAAGATTACTTTTTGTAAGAAAAGAAAGAGTACAGATGAGGCGTAAAATAAAATATTTAGCCTAAATCAATAACTTCTCTCTTAAACAAGTATAGTTCGTTAGTCCAGTTGTGGCATTTCCCATCATGCAGTTGTATGTGAAAAGTTATCAAGAGTATAAAATGCATTTGTTTTATAAAACAAATATGTATATACTAAAATACTATCCACAGAAGGGGCATTCTAAATATTGACTTATAATTATTTGGTTCGCAAATTGCTGTACAAGAAATCTTCAATATCTATACAAGCCAAGAATGAACTTGAAAATGCGTCTTTACTTTCATTTGTTTTCCGCTCTACTACATATTTTCTTTCTTATTTGATAATTCTGCAATCATTCTTTTAAATTGTCATTATATAGGTTTGGTTCAGATAGTCTCTTAATTTAATAATATGAATGCATAAAAATAAATTCCATTTGTAATTGGTAGTGAAATAAAATTCAGAAATCTTATTTAGCGTGAAGAACCTTCAGTGGAAACTGTTCCGCGTTGTTGCAGAAGCACTGCTAGGACCAGAGCCTTTAACGTCTGAGATAGGGGAAAGAAGACCTAACATTTGCTCAAATTACCGCGTTGTGGAAATTTAGTCGTTGTATGCTCGCTGTAACAGAGACTCTGTGACGAATTGTATACCGATTTTAAAACGAATTAATGGAATTTACAGTTATAGAAGTAAAAAAAATGTTATTTAAAGTATATTGGGAGTATTAGAAAATATTTTTTTCCTTCTCTTTACTACTACTGATAATAATATTTTTTTCTTGAAATTCTTTGGTTGTTGCGCAACGCTGCAACATTAACATTAGCCGCCACTGTTTCCTGTAATTCTTTAGTTCATTAAAATAACATTTTATTTAATTTTTATGTATTTAAAATCCAACAAAATGAACACATAAAATTTTATAGTGAGAGAATGGGTGGGGTTTACCTTTACACACACCTTTACCTTTACCTTAATTACATGCAGCCACATGCAAAATTGGGTTGTAATTATTTTTATAAAAACCCATGTGAAAAGTTCTGGCTATAATAATAATAATAATAATAATAATAATAATAATAATAATAATAATAATAATAATAATAATAATAATAATAATAATAATAATAATAATCCCATACATTATAAAATGGAGTCGAATAATACGAGTTACAGAATACAGTTAATTTATCCCAGGTACATTAAAAAAAGTTATATTTGACAAATTAAAATGCACGTGAAAATGAATCCGAGTGATAATAAATTAATTTTAACTTTATCTAATTTTATGCAAATAGAACCTTGAGTTCAACTTATGCTCTAATCAAGCCAATATCTTATTATAGTTTTGTGTATAAAGTATTGTATTATTACTATGAACAATTCTGAGATAAAGATTGCATTACGAGTCACTCAAGATAAATAATTAGTAATATCTTTCGCGCAGGAATCCTAGCTGCCCAACTAATAGCAAATACAATTGGGGAAAAGTGTGAAGTTGCATGTAAGATTAATTAGACGTAATACGTTCGGCAGTTACACTATTACAAGCAAAACATGTTTCAAATTCGTTCTTCATATACACATACAAACAACGTGCAAGGCCCGATTTCACGAATCGCTTAGGAATTTTGATTTTTTCCTTAAATGGGGATTTCATTAAATAAGGAAGAAGTGTGTCATAAAAAAGTTTCATTAAAGTGTATAATATGCAATTTTAATATTTTAACATATTTTGTGTTTCTAAAACAGTAGATCTGAATGACTTTGATTTTTACGTTTAAGAATTGTTCATTTAAGAAAAAATGCAAAATTAATACGTTTATATTCAAATAAACCTAGAAAACATGCTGATTCAAACAAGTTGTTATATGAAAAACTATCGAATCCAACCTAATGAGTAGTAGAAAATGGATCGATCTGGAACAACCTAGGCCAACATAGAACAACTCAGGAGCCCCTGGGAAATTGAGCACCTTACACCGTGAACCCACGGTCTTTTACGACCTCCATTTTAGGGGTGAATTTATTCCCCTTTATGAACACTTTTTATGGGGGTGTACTCGTTCTCTTTTATGAGCACATTTTAGGGGTGAATTCGTTCCCTTTTATGAGCATATTTTCCAACCCGTATTTTAACATAGCAGATAACACATAAGATTACGAACACATATAAGAGCAGATAATACATAGCAGAGACTACGTAACATAGCAAGGGTGTACTTGTTCCCTTTTATGATCACTTTTTCAACCCCTATTTCAACATAGCAGATAACACATAAGATTACGAACACATAGAAGAGCAGATAACACATAGCACTATTTTAACATAGCAGGTAACACATAAGACCACGAATACATAGAAGAGCAGAAGACTACGTAACATAGCAAGGGTGGACTCGTGCTCTTTTATAAGCTTATTTTCCAACCCCTATTTGAACATAGTACATATTACATAAGACTATGTAACATAGCAGAGCTAATACAAGAGTATGGCTTATTTTCCAACCCCTATTTAAACATAGCAGATAATACATAATACTACGTAACATAGCAGGGGTGAACTCGTTCCCTTTTATGAGCATATTTTTCAACCCCTATTTGAACATAGCAGAAATTACAGAGCAGAGAATACATAAGACTACGTAACATAGCAAGGGTGTATTTGTTCCCCAACCCCTATTTGAACGTAGCAGATAATACATAAGACTACGTACTTGTTCCACCCCTTATTTTACCATAGCAGAGAATACATGGAGACTACGAACACATAGTATAGCAGATAATCTTTAAGAGGTGGACTCGTATGATCACTTTTTCCACCCCTATTTGAACATAGCAGATAGAACATAAGACTATTTAATATAGCAGGGCTGTACTCGGTTCAACCCCTATTTTAACATAGCAGAAATTACGAACACATAGCAGAGCAGATAATACACAAGATTCATTCCCTTTTAAGGGGTGTATTTGTTCTCTTTTATGACCACTTTTTCCACCCCTTATTTTACCATAGCAGAAATTACACTGAGACTACGAACACACAGCAGAGCAGAGAATGCATGATTCATTCCCTTTTAAGGGGTGTACTCGTTCTCTTTTATGATCACTTTTCCAACTTCTATTTTACTATAGCAGAAATTACATAAGACTACGAACACATAACAGAAACATTTACATTTCCGATTCGATACGCCCCTTTTAACCGATTTGAATGAAACTCGGATTTTCGGACATGCTGATTACGAATATTATATGTATTTTTACCTGGGTTTTATAGTTTATGTGGGATACGCCCTTTCTATGACAATTTTAACCGATTTGGATGAAACTCGGCATATGGGGGTTTTCGGACATGCTGATTACGAATATTATATTTATTTTTACCTGGGTCTTATAGTTTATGTGAGATACGCCCTTTGTATGACACTTAAAACCCAATCAGTCGTAAACGAAGCAACTAGTGCTGTTGAATTTATGTGTCATTTGCGGTTTTCGGTTTTTGAGAAAACCGATTTTTTGAAAACCGAAAACCGTAAATGCGGTTTTCAAAACCGAAACCGCAAAAGCTCTTTTCGAAAGCGAAAGCCGCCCGAAACCGTGTTTGCGGTTTTATAAGGGATTGTCCTTTTCAAAGCAGAAACAATGTTTGCTGTTTTTAAGTACACCTTTTAACAATTGTGAAAGCATCTATCGATCAAGACAAATGTATTGATTTATGTGTGTGTTTTAACTTTTTTATTTGCTCCAAGACTATTATGGTAATATGTGCAGCACAGTGCGAAAGGAATAGTTCGATGGTTGTACAAGTCACAGCTAAATTAGGGTTGCCATGTGTTAAAATCAGAAAAGTGAGGGGTTCTAAACCATAAGTATTGATGTGAACTTCTGTGTTACAAATACTGACCTTCGATCCTTAGCTTTTTTTTAAAGTTATTTCTTTGACGACACTTTCAATGTACTTTTCGGCTGCAGGGAAGCAAACTGGACCCCACCTGATTTTTATATATGTTGTAAATTAGACCACCAGGAACACGAATCTGAAGGAATTTTGGCATTTCGAATGTCGGAACTCGATATATTCGAATATAAATTGACCATGGAAGCAAACTGGACCCCACCTGATTTTTATATAGTTTGTAAAGTAGACCACAAGGAACACGTATCTGAAGGAATTTTGACATTCCGAATTCCGGAACTCGAGATATTCGAACATCAAGTGAAAACGAAAGCAAACTAGACCCCAACTGATTTTTATATATTTTGTAAACTAAACCACGAGAAACACGAATCTGAACGAATTTTGCCATTCCGATTTCCCGATCTCGAGATACTAGAACTTATACACTAGTTTTATGTAATATGTATAAAAGTAACGAAGAAAGTTCTGTCGCTTTTTGACCTATCACTTAGAGCATCGATATGTCACCTAAGACGTACCTGGAAGATCAAAAATAGTACCCATCAGTATCAATGACCTTCTGCCAACGTTCAGGATGGGCATGGATTCCTTCGCGGTAGAACTTGGTTTGCCGTGAAGCGAAGAAGGTATCAAGTGCATTTAGCACCTCTACTACGGAGTTGAACTGGAGTCTTCTAAAGTGAGTGTCGAAGGAAAGGAACAGGTGATAACCTGACGGTATAATGTCCGGAGAGTATGGCGGATGCAATAGTGTTTCCCATCCAAGGCGTAGGATGGTGTTCCGGCTCATTCTAGCTATGTGGGGCATAGCGTTGTCCCGTAACGGGGGAACCCCTTAGCGATTGAGAAGTGTTGGCCCCAGGGTTTTGAGTTTTTCTTGAACATGGCTCAACTGCTGACAGTAGACAGTTGCATTGATGTTCTTCTCTGACCACCCGATAGCAGTTGCCGATGCACGATGTCGTGAGCAGTCCACCAAACACAGGAGGATTTTCTGCTGCATTGCTGATTTCAGCTGTTTTGGAACCGGTTCATGGGATTTTAACCAATGATGACGGCGCCGTGGAGCTTCGTTAGGACCCACTTCTCATCACATGTCAACATCCTGTCCAGAAATGGCTCCTTCCTCAGACGAGACAGCAAAGAATCACAAGTGTCTGCACGCGTAGCCTTCTGCCCCGGAAACAAATCATCTGGGACACATAGACCCAACTTGTAGTGCTTCCCAAATTGATGGAGGTGCTGGCGAATGGTTTCTCCACTAACATTGAATGTTAGTACCAGTTCCTCACATGTCTGTCCACTGTTCGGCTCAATTGCTACCTGAAGATCCTCATTTTTTACATGTGTTGGTCTTCCGGCACGTGTGGTGCGTCTTTCGTGAGTGTTTCGTCAGCGTTCTTAAACTTGCTAAACCACCCTTGCACTGTCTGCGTAATCACGACACCCTCACCAAAGGCCTGAGATATCTTCCGCCCCGCTACAGTGGCGTTTGATCCAAGTTGAAACTCGTACAGCATACACGCCCTTATGACGCTCTGTGGAGGTTCCATATTCACTCCGTCCTTACATAAGTTTACGTTGTAACTGAACTGCCACAACCAAGTAGAATGTCGGATATACCCACACCAACAACTGACCTTCGCCTTATCCCCACTCGCATTCAACTCACGGTATAAGGGTCAATTTTACACAGAACCCCACAAAAAGCGACAGAACTTTCTTGGTTACCTTTATATATCTCACAGGACATAATATGTTTCGTATAGAGAATATTGTGTTTTTTTATATAGCGTCTATATTAAACTTTAAGTTTTAATATCTCGAGTTCCGCAGGTCGGAATGTCAAAACGCCTTCAGATTCGTGTTCCTCGTGATCTAGTTCACAAAATATATAAAAATCAGGGAAAGTCTAATTTGCTTCCCTGTATCCTACTTTTCAAACGAAACAGTTTTCCAGAGTGTACATTTTGCTTCAAACTGAGTTCTGCCCTGCCTAAGAAACGTAAATTCCCTTCTATAAGAGGCTTGAAAGTTACACTTGAAATTGTCGTTCGGCATTCTTTGTAGCTTGTGAAAGCATGAATAATTCAATTATGTTTGTTACAACATCTACAAACGAATATTCATTCGTATAGAACCTCCAATACATTACTTTAAAAACATATGAAGTATACAAAGAAAACCATTGTGCATTAGAGCAGATCTCTTATTAGCAAATGATTCTGCACACGCGCACTGCTCAGACAGCCCAGAGCCTGAGCCTGAGCGCGAGTCCAAATTTAACTCAATCGCGATTAAGATTGTCAGAGGTGTAGCGGTTTACGTTGAATATACCATACCAATACTTGATCAACTAAGTCCTCTTAGATTTTTCTCCAATCCCAAAAAGCGGGTGGTTGTTCGTGATTAAGATATGTTTAAAAGAGGGACGAATATAGAACCTGAAAATCGGGTAGTACCCGCTAAAATAGGGTAATAAGCCAACACTAAACTCAATAGAAACCAGGTATATCCATATTTAAGATCACTACACATGCAACTCATGAAATTCAATTTGAAATATCATCCACTTAGACTGACATCTTTTATATTATTATTACTCTTTCCCCTTGTTTTTAAAAATAGTACTGCCACTCTTTCTTTTGTTAACAAAAAGGCACCACCTCCCTTTCTTAATAAAAAAGAAAGAGAAAAGAAAGAAAATCTCTATCGCAATACACAATTTTATTGTTGATTTGTTGCTACTCGGATAAACGTGAATGTTGTGGTTTTGCATGTGTCGACTGGCTTCTTATCGCCAGTCCCAGACACATGCAATAGTTTATACGTGAAGGAAACACCGATCATATTTTATTCTGTATCTTTTTACTTCCCAATAACGATAGCGGTGCCTCTTTGAGAAATTGTAACTTATTTTTTTTATTCTGTAAATTGTAAAAGTATATTCACTAAGAATTTCCCTACACTTTAAGACATTTTAAGAAAAAAATACCTTCTTTTCTTTCTGCAAATTTTGATCATTTTTTCCCTACGCCGCCGAGGGAAATTTCCCTCCATCTGGCAACTTTGAGCCGGTGTGGGGAAAGATTCTTTGCTGTTTTCTCTTCGTTACTTGATATTAGTGCTGTAGAATTTTTGTGACATTTGCGGTTTTCGGTTTTTCAGAAAACCGGTTTTCTGAAAACCAAAAACCGCAAATGCGGTTTTCAAAACCGACATTTCGGTTTTATGAAATTTCACTTTTTTCAAAAACCGGTTTTCGGTTTTTTCAAAAACCGATTTCGACAGCACTAGAAGCAACATATTGAGGTGTGTTTCCACATTTAGTAATTGGTCATCAACTACTACAAGTTCCAAAATAATGACCATCGAGGTCAAAGGTCAAAATACTTAAAACCTAATAACTCGAAAATGGATCCACATATTGAGGTGCTGTTTCCAAATCTAGTAATACGTCATCAACTACTACAAGTTCCAAAATAATGATTATCGAGGTCAAAGGTCAAAATACTTAAAACCCAATAACTCGAAAACGGAGCCACATATTGAAGTGGTGTTTCCACATTTAGTAATAGGTCATCAACTACTACAAGTTCCAAAAATAATGATTATCGAGGTCAAAGGTCAAAATACTTAAAACCTAATAACTCGAAAACGGAGCCACATATTGAAGTGGTGTTTCCACATTTAGTAATTGGTCATCAACTGCATACAAGTTCCAAAATAATGGTTATCGAGGTCAAAGGTTAAATATTTAAGCTTTAATAACTTTAAACAAAGCTTGTGTGACCTATTCAGTTTTGTACCAAGCAGAAAGAAGTGAAGAATGAATAAATATGACTGGCTTACTTCGAGAAAGAAAGCAAAGATATGCCATTTTAACTATTTAAACAAACGAAAGGATAAATTTGAATGATCTATTTTACCCAGTTCAGAATTTTATATAATTTTGTACTTCTCAAATAAACAAAAAAAAAAAAAAAAAAAAAAACGAAGGATCATTTTAACTAACTCAGAATTTATACCATTTTGTACTACTCCAATAAACGAAGGAATAGAGTATTTAGTTTTATGCCAACCAGAAAAAAAGAAGTGAAGATTATTTGGATGATTTTCTTTTGTACCAACTGGAAAAGAGAAGAAGAGCTACTTTAACTAGCTCATTATGTACTGTTTAAACAAACGAAAATTGAGCATTATGTAACTTTTGAACTACTGAAATGTTCTATTTTTGTATCAATCAGAAAAAACGGAAGAAGGATCATAATTTCTGTAACGAAAGAATAATTTCGATGTTCTACTTTTTATACCAACGAGAAAAAATGAACTAGCTTAATATACGAAAGAATAAATTTAAGTGACCTATTCAATTCTGTACCAATGAGAAATTGCATATTAACTGGCTCACAATTTGAGTGGTCTAAAAAAGGGGAAGAAGGACTATTTTATATAATTTTACTACTCAAATAAACAATGGAGTATTTAGTTTTTTACCACCGAGAAAAAGAAAGAAATTGTACCATTTTGGAGTATTCAAATAAACAAAGGACTTATAATTTGTGTCAACTCTAAAAAAGGGCCATTTTAACTAGCTGAGTATTTTATACCATTCTGTATTATTTCAACAAACAAAAGGAAAAAGCAAAAAAGCACTTTTTTAAAGTAGTCTAATAAACGAAAGCATAAATATGAGTGAGACCAGAGAAAAAACCGAAGAAGGCCCATTTTAACTAACTAAGAATGTCTGTACCTTTTTGTACTATTTAAACAAACGATGGAATAAATTTGAGTGGCCTGTTTTTTTGTACTAACCAGAAAAATCGAAGAAGGTACCTTTGTACTACTCCAATCAACGAAAGAACAAATTTGGGTGTTCTACTTTTTATACCAAACAAAGAAGAACCATTTTAGCTAGCTGAGTATTTTAAACTATTTTGTACTACTCAAATAAACGAAGGAATAAGCGAAAAAAGATCATTTTAACTAGCTCAAACATAATTTTAAGTAGCGCAGAATTTCTGTAAGGCAAAAATTAATAACAAGAAAGACTAACAAGAAAGAAAGCAAAGATATGCCATATTAACTAACTGAGAATTTTATATCATCTTGTACTATTTAAACAAACGAAGGGATAAATTTAAGTGATCTGTTCCATTTTGTACCAAGGAGAAATGCCCTTTTAACTAGCTCAGAATTTATAAAAAGCGAAGAAGGTCCATTTAACTATTTAAATAAACGAAGGAATATATTTGAGTGGTCTATTCAATTTTGTACCAATGAGAAATGCCATTTTTTTATCTATTTCAGAATTTCTAGTGCATATTGTATTATTTAAACAAAACGATGGAATAAATTTGAGAAAGCGAACATGGACTCAGAATTTTATATCATTTTGCAATACTCAAATTTGGATGGATTATTTAGTTTTGTACCAAGCAGAAACAAAGGTATAAATTTGTACTAACCAGAAAAGCGAAGACATTTATTGAGGTGTCCTATTTCCTTTTGTACCAACGAGAACCATTTTTAACTGGCTTAGAATTTTATACCTTTTTGTAAAATTTGTACCAAACCAAAAAAAGCAAGGAAATACCATTTTAAATAGCTCAGCATGTTATAACTTTTTTGTGCTTTTGGTCTACCCAATTTCTTGACCATGTTGTACTATTTAAACAAACAAAAGAATAAATTTGTGTGACCTATTCACTTTTGTAGCAAACAGAAAAAGGAAAGAACTAACGTTTTGTAATAATCAAATTTGGGTGGCCTATTTAGTTTTGTCCATTGTAACTAACTCAAACAAACGAAAGAATAAATTTGAGTAGCTTAAGCAAATAAGATAAATTTGTACCTTTTTGTGCTATTAAAATAAACGAAGGGTTAAATTTAGTGACCTATTCAATTTTGTACCAAGTAGAAAAAGTTGAAGAATGAATAAATTTTGTTTGCAATTAAAAAAGCGGAGAAGGTATATTTTTTAATAGTTCAATATTTATGTACATTTTGTACTACTAAAATATTCGAAGGAATAAATTTTGATGTTCTACTTTCTGTACCAACCAGAGAAAAAACAAAGAAAGACCATATTGTACTTCCATGTATTCTCTGCTATGGTAAAATAAGGGGTGGAACAAGTACGTAGTCTTATGTATTATCTGCTATGTTCAAATAGGGGTTGAAAAAGAGATCATAAAAGGGAACAAATACACCCTTGCTATGTTACGTAGTCTTATGTATTCTCTCCTCTGTAATTTCTGCTATGTTCAAATAGGGGTTGAAAAATATGCTCATAAAAGGGAACGAGTTCACCCCTGCTATGTTACGTAGTCTTATGTATTATCTGCTATGTTTAAATAGGGGTTGGAAAATAAGCCATTCCCTTGTATTAGCTCTGCTATGTTACATAGTCTTATGTAATATGTACTATGTTCAAATAGGGGTTGGAAAATAAGCTTATAAAAGAGCACGAGTTCACCCTTGCTATGTTACGTAGTCTTCTGCTCTTCTATGTGTTCGTGGTCTTATGTGTTACCTGCTATGTTAAAATAGTGCTATGTGTTATCTGCTCTTCTATGTGTTCGCAATCTTATGTGTTATCTGCTATTTTCAAACAGGGGTTGGAAAAGTGATCATAAAAGGGAACAAGTACATCCTTGCTATGTTACGTAGTCTCTGCTATGTATTATCTGCTCTTATATGTGTTCGTAATCTTATGTGTTATCTGCTGTTAAAATAGGGGTTGGAAAATATGCTCATAAAAGGGAAAGAATTCACCCCTAAAATGTGCTCATAAAGAGAACGAGTACACCCCGTAAAAGGTGTTCATAAAATGGAATAAATTCACCCCTAAAATGGAGGTCGTAAAAGACCGTGGGTTCACGGTGTAAGGTGCTCAATTTCCCAGGGGCTCCTGAGTTGTTCTATGTTGGCCTAGGTTGTTCCAGATCGATCCATTTTCTACTACTCTAATGCTTTTTAAAATAGTATACTATCAGTGTTTTCACGCATGTATGTATACTTTTGGCGCACCACTCGAAACAAAGTTGTACCGATAATTCTTTCACGAATTTCCTAATCATTCACTTCTGAATGATTTGCGTTGGACTACATGAAAATATTTTACTTGGTATAGAAAAAATCAACGGGGCCGTCAGAAGTAATTATTGAAAAATTAGAATTCTTTTACGATTTGCGTATGTAGATGTCGTCGGGATGTATGGTATAAAAACGCCAGTGCAAAAATCACAAACCAACCTTAACTAGGTGGCCACTAAAAGCACGAATGCTATCTAACCAAGTGAGTACAGGGTGAAGCTGGGAGCCCGACTGGCAGAGAGGTGTTGCGCCCGAAAGTAGCAGGCGCGTCAGCGAAGGTGGGTATACGCGTAAGCGAGAGTAGTGGCAACAAGTAAATTTTGACTATGATACGAGATTCAATAGCACTTTTCATGGTTTCATACCAGTAGCGCGCTACTTGTAATCATAAAATACAGTTCGTATATACTGTACAGACCCAAGAGGAACGGGAATGAGGGATGGCGGAAACTTCATAACTAGGAACTACCTAATTTATACAGTTTATCAAACATTGTTAGGATCATCAAGTCTAGGAGGCTTGGTGTGGAGGTCATGTACTTACGATGGAAGAAAATAGAAACGCTTTCAAAGTCTTTACTGGAAGACCAATCAGAAACGACCATTAGGAAGACCTAGGCGTAGATGGGAGGACTAAGTTAAGATGGATCTCGGAGAAATAGGAATACAAAGTAGAAACTGGCTGGATCCGGTTGGCTAAGGATAGAAGTGAGAAGAGAGCTTTTGTGAACACGGGAAAACGAACCTCCAGGTTACGTAGGACATAATGTTAGTTAGTTAGTTAGATATATACTGTACAGATATACACCGCCGGTGGAATATAGTATCTAGTGCAGTCATCTTTCATGTGCGGTCATTTATTTCATCCGGCGTAAAGCACTGTAATGATTTTACACCAGTATTTCTACACACCTAAAATACTGGTATATTGCTTTGTATTTAATTCTATCGCCTGCAGAAATTTGTTCTTTATAAACATGCCTTTTACGCAAAGTATTCAATTTTACCTGTAAATCTTCCAAAATGTGGTGCGCCAAAAGTAAACCAGTACCTTTTCATTTTCCCAAGACTGAAAAATACCGTCCTGAAATTCAGAACGAAATTGATTAAACATGTTTGTGTACCCAGAATTTCATCAAAAAGCGTTTTTAAGGATTCAATCTCATATTCTTTAAGAATAATAATGATTATTGTATTTATATCTTAAACTTTAGATGCACACACGAAGATAAACATACACAAAAACATATATGGCGTGCGTAAAACGCATGTTACATGTGCAAATCCTGTAGTTTTTTAACTTAACGTACGGCAAACGTATAACTGAGAAAGTATATATTATACGCACTTTCCGTATAAGTGTCTCGAATAATTACTTATCGTAAAAACGAAATAACTGTATTTAGATGGTCAGCACATACAGATGGACTTATGTAACATATAGTTGACGTATGTAACATACGCATATGTATGTAATATACGTAAGATTGTTAGATGTCATACATCCTGCAAGGCATGATGTAGCATATTAGCGGAAAAGTTATGTAACATATGGATGACGTATACTCCGTACTGATTTTCGTAGTAAACTTAAGGTCTCCGAATATTTGTACAATTTACCACTGTTCGAATAACGGTTTTTTTCTCAGTGAAGTTTGGTAGGGTCTTACAGACCTCAGCCATAATATGTTCATCTTTAAATTTAAAGATGGTCAATAGGTGATCCTAATTTGTCGTCTACTGTCATAGTTTGGTATGAACTAACTTTGTCATTGTATAAATAGGAACAAAAACAAGTATTGTAGCTTTTGGCAATATAAGTTACTTGAATCTGAAATATCTCAAAATGGTAGGTGTAAACGTTAGTATATTATATTGAACGTCCTGAATTGTAAACTCTACTAAATATATATTTTAGCTTCTCTTTTTATAACTTTGTGTTTTATACATAGAACTCTTAAAACAACAGAGCAAATCTCAGTGGCCCTAGAAAGTATTACCTTCGGCGATTGGCTCATTTCCAAATGGGAATGATATTATATGTTTTCATAAAATATATGACTCTGTATATGAGATTAACATTTGTTTGAAAACGCCAAGACAGCAATTAAATATAATGGAAAATGTTTAGGGATTTAGGAAGTGGAAATGGAACAATACTGAAGAAACAATAATGAAGAAATTGAAAGCGATGTAATTAACGATCAATTGGAAGGGAGTGGCCACTCAATCACTACTGATGAGTGAGTATGTATTGAGGAAATGCATGACAGTGACGATATGGAGGGAAGAAGCATCAGTTATTTTCAGTGCAGTTCTATTCTGTATGTCTGGAAGTGAAAAGAGCTAAAACACGAGATGAAAATATATTCGTTTTCTTTAAGAAAAAAATCTTATCTTTCCTCACATTTCTCAACGTAACACTAGTAACTTCTCAGCAGATTTGTAGTTAATCGTTCAACGAGATCATATATATTGGTTACTTTGTAATACGAGATAGAATCAAAAGAACACTAATGACTTAGTACAGGAATCAGAAAGAGTAACAAAAAACTCAATATTCGCAAAAGAAATAATTGGCTTGCCAGACCCAGCGGAACGTAAATGTAACATTTTTTACCAGGTTAATATAGTTTAACTTTTACATTGCTGAAGGGAGATTTATAGCTCTAAACCCTCTTGCGTACACCACTGAACAAACGTATCAAAGTAAAAATCAACAAGAACCTGAAGAATAACAGTTGCTTGCATAAATATATATATTTTTTAATCTTAGAAGAACATGTGGGGAGGTCAGTGTACGAGTAGATAGCGGATCCAGCAGGGATATTCGTGGATCCCAAGAGTTTCAGGTATCCTCTGATCTCATTGGCCGATACAAACAGGACATCAAGAGTCATGACCTACATATAGAAGAAAGTAAACGCTGTCGGTCGTCTTCGGTGAGCGTGCTAGCGTAACCGGCTAGTAATGAAAATAATTTTTGGCGTGGGTTCAAACCCGGCACAAGGAAAGTATTTTTCTTTTTTAAATTTTCATACTACAATTTTCACTAAAATAAGTTTGCAGTTTTACTATACTGATCCATAGTAAAAGAAGAAGAAGAAGTGGTAGTAGTAGTAGTAGTAGTAGTAGGAACGGGTTAGAAGTCCCGCAGGGGTTGATTGGGTTCTGTTCTCTTGCCCAAATTTTTCTGAAACATTCTACATGACCAACTTCAAACAGTTGGCTACGGTAATGCGCGAAAAATAATACAGGGTAGCGCGCGAATACTAAAACTCTTGGGATCGGCGTAAATGCATCCAGCAGAAAAATCATTAGAACTTCCGTTATTAAGGATAAACATCCTACTCGAATCAAGGAATTCCGTTACCTGACGGTGACGATCGTCAATGCGGATAGAGTTCTATAGACAATGATATGCATTGAGATATCTAACAATTAACATAGTTGGCTCAAGTTGATTGTAAAGCTGATTCTGATCGACTACCGAAAAGGCTTTGGCATGAGAAACCAACGAACTGGTTAAAATGGGTTAAGAGAAGAAAACACACCGTAACTTCTTGCAATCTTGACGCTATGTTAATATATATGTAATGAAAGTCACTGAGTATAGCAATGTCTGAGCAAGCAGCAGCACCGACATCAGTATGCTTGTCACACCTGTATATCTTGAAACCGATTAAACCATATGACTGTGTATTTGAAAATGAGTTTCGGCCAAACAACTGACGGTGAGTAGTAAACGATCAATTGCTTTAATTACTCAAGGTTGCTGTTACGCATTCACTGAGAAGTAGCAGGAATAGGGTCAAATGAACCGGAAATCAAGTTTGGAACTTCTGTGTCAGGCGACACTTAGCATCGGAAGCAGAAATGTTCTCTTCAATCAACCACCAGCTCTCATTCTCTTGTGTTTTCCTCTCTGAGGGGTTAGAAAGTTTCTAGACCAAGCAGAATGGTCGTCCTTTAAATTAACATTTAAGAGCTTGATCACTGGACATGTCCATACCATAAGTTCCACAGCCACAATTCGTTCAAATAGCAGATGTTGCGTTACAAGACGTGCTTATGTGCCTGAAGTGTTAACATATAAAGCACTAATGAGGTATGGGAATATAACACATTAACTGCCAGAGCGAAATTGGCTAAAGGGCATCGTCGGGCCATTTTTATTTGAGGAAAATATTATTATAATGATCAAATAATTTCTGGGAAAAACATTAGAAGCCACAAATCAAGAATACCGAACGTCTTTCTGAGGCCGGGGAATATATTTCACCATTTAAAACTTATGTACTTGTGCATCACCGGTGATTCACACGGCTTGAAATACAAGGATGAAGAGCCTGTGTATTCCATATGATGCATATGGCTCTGCAAAGTACATCCACTGTGAATCATTAGTGATGCGTGATAAAGTTTGAGAAGACAATATGGAGCCCCTTAATGAATTCCGTAATTTCGGACAATGTGAAGGTAAAAATCATTGATTGAGTAGGAAATAGTTCACCTGACTAAATACTTTTGATCTAAGTGACGTCAACAACATATGATTGACCTACTTTTGATTTAATTTCCTTTTCGATGAGGTTAAAGAGATTCCCACAAAAGATAACTCCGCTACTGTCATTTAGTAGTCGATATGGTTGTAGTATAACGCTATGTTAAGTTGTTCAATGGTGCCTGATTTGAGCAAGATTTAAGTTTGTCTCTTATTTTAGGCGTTTAAAGGCGCCGTTCCAACGGTTTCGAATATTCTTAACCTGATTTGAAGTGTAAGTAATCACTTTATTAATTAACATATCTTTTATGCAGTTGGCATGGCTAAAGTTATTGCTAACATTCTCATCTAGTTCCTTTTATTTTATTTCAAAGTACTGCACTACCGGGATCGCGGCACTTGTCTTTTCCAAAGTATCTGTAGTAACAAGTACATCCTGTACATGCCAGGGGCGTCATTTAGGGGGGCAGGGAGGGTCATTTTCCCCCCTGGGTTTGCGATTTATATAGATTTTATCAATAGAGTAGTAGTAAATGAGTGAAATGTGCGAAATTTTACTTATATCGAGGGGTTTTGCCCCCCCCAAGCAAAATCTGAAATGACGCTCCTCGTTCATGCTCTTGTGCTTAAGGTTTATTTTGGAAGAAGTTCAGCCTCGTAAGTTAATATGCAATGATGATAAAGTGAGGTTTTAATTACACTTAATACTTTCAAAAGTATATAGTTGTCACTATTAACGCGAGAACTAAACAAGGAGGTTATAAAATAGATTATCTGCTCATACGTATGTTTATCATATGAACTCAGTGAAGCCAAAAAACAACTGAGCATCGTCTGAGCCGGCACGTCTGATTGGTTACTCTCGTTTCCGCCATGATTGTTGGCGCGAAACATTGCGCTCTTAGTGGCGCTGAGTAGACTGAGTAGGTGTGACGAAGCTGTGACGTATGGCTTCACGATTTTGTTGTATGGGCAGATCCTCTATTTTAATAACATCCTTGGAAGTAACGCTACTCCCCTAGCAATCCTGTAGGAACCTGATCACTGAAAAATCTGCAAGGAGCAAATCTGGTTAAGGAAGTGGGACAAGCAAAACACATGACTCTGGAATTGAAAAGAGAAACAAAAAGATGGATGAAAGCCAGAATGAACAAATACACAACCCTCTAGAAACAAATAAGAAAGAGAAATGTTGCGATTTATTTAAACACGTTTTTCTAGTTTTCTATTCCAAATGAATACAAAAATTAAACAAAACTCTAGCACCAAAATGCAACTCAGAATAAACACATCTTCCTCTTCAGAAGGAGAACATTAACAGTCTTGCATCCATATACAGAAGAATAGAGACGGAATTGCTTATGAATCGTTAGTTGCCTATGAGAAACCTCATCCATCCTAACAATATGTAACTTGGTTGTATAAGAGATAACACAGCAACACGAAAAACTAAAAATAGAAAAGATAACAGATTTCTTTACACTTTCAACACCAATTACCAACTTTGTAGACTATAACAAAGTTAACTAATAGAAGATTTACGTTGGTACTCAGAAATCATTTTACGTAAGGCTTGGTTACTAAACTCTTTCTGTTTACCTCATAGCATCATTTTCCTCTTAGAAATATCTCGCCAGAAAACAGCTCTTTCTGTCATAACATCTTTTATTTTTAGAAATTTTTCGTGAAATGAAATACTGTTGAATTTCAAGGAAACACACATGTATAAGAAAAGAATATACCCCTAATGCAGTCAAAATTCAAATTTGTGAATTACGAATATTTCTTGTCCTAAATATACAGGGTGTTACAAAATAACACGGACAACGTTTGAGACGTGATTCCTCACATCAAGGTAAGACAAGAAGTAGACCAACCTGGGTGCAAATCCTTCATTTCGGAGTTATAGGCTGCCGAAAACATGAAAAAATTAAAGGTCCATAGCTCTAATACTATATGACCTTCCGTAGTCAGGTCAAGATTTGACTCAGGGACTAATATGTGCGCTATCTGAAAGTACATTTAAAGCTTCCATTTTCCCTTGCCTTGACCGATTACTTTCTGACTTATTTGTGGCAGACCCAACTGCCTCTTGCCATTATTTTCTCTCTTATACTCTCTTAATATTTCTTTATTGCCTCCATGCCTTTTCGGCTGTCAAACCTCAGCAGATTGAGGTGAGGCACATTTATTTTCAGCATGGCACTTAATATTTAAAACCACGCTCTCTTATTTCTCTCTTTTTTGTTTGTTTAGTTTATTTATCCTTTTTACATGCAGAAAATAACTTGAAAGAACAAAGAAAATAATTTATTAGTACATAATGCAAATGACTGGGATGCAGCCCATTCACCATCTTGAAAGTAAAAAAATTAGAAATAAACAAAACACAATGTAAAAAAACAACATCTTCTCATTTGGTGTTAACAGTCGTGTAGTTTCTTCTTTCTTCCATGATTCTGTTTGCATTTATCACACTGTTTTTCATACGTGTTTATTTCACTAACACTCACAACATTAACACACACAATATTAAAAAGAGTTTATAGAAATAAAAACGACATGAATAAATAAATAAAAGAAACGTAAGATTGTACTATAGTTCTGAGTATTTGACAGAACTGAAATTGTTTCTGTTAGAATTTGATATTTATTATTATTATTATTATTATTATTATTATTATTATTATTATTATTATTATTATTATTATTATTAGTCTCTTTTCAAAGTGCTATTTGTTCAATTGCCTTCTTCGTTGGGTCGTTCATTCCGTAGGTTAGGTTTCTCACTACATGCTCTGTTATTGTTTGAAGGTTATCAAATTTTGTTTTATCCTGCTGTAAGCTAATCCAATCTTCATCAGTAAGTCCATCTTTGATATTTCTCATTTCTTCACTAGTTACGTAATTTTCACAATTCCATATTACTCTGTTAATGGGATTGGATGGGCGCGAACATTACCCTGTTAATAGGTTGCCATGCTGCAAGAATCTTGTAATTGTCGTTTAAAAATCATGCAAACCTACAAGATTTCTCCATGTAAACATAATCTTGATAGGGACAAACAACATTTTGTTTTAGTCGAGGCATCGGGCTTAAAAATTGAGTTCTAAGCGCAAATCATGTAACACTTTGGCATCCGATATGTTTTCGAAAATATATTCATCACTGAAAATATACTGATCACAAAAATGGGAAGGGAGAGGAGGAGAAGAAAGACGAAATTTTAGCCGTTTCTATTATTCACTATAATTCCGTAATCATTGGAACTAGAGCATCCGAACTTTCTTCATTTTGTTTGTTCAATTGTCTTCTACAATTTAATTCTAGTGCATTTTTGAATTAAATATAATGGTTTTCTTGTTATATTTATATTTACTCAGTTTGGTTGCGCGTGACGTCACTTTTTGGGACACAGATTCTTTTGAAGACCGAATTCGAAAAAATGTTTCCTCTAAAAGTTTTTCGCCATTTTATGCTTCTTTCAAACAATATAGTTATATTAGTGTTGGACTAATAGTGCTTGAATTATAAGCGACTTTATTCTGTCGTATGCGATCACGGCGCGGCCTAAGAGTTACCTTCCAACAAACGGTAGATATTAGCAGCTGATGATGATTAATATATATATAATCTTGTCTGCTTGCAAGTCTATAATCCTGATGATTAATTTGTCTATATTCTAATTAAAAATATCCATTTTTAGTATCAACTGAGGGGCTTTTCGGAAAATATCTCTCCTCAAAACACACAATTTCTCTGAAGAATGGAACGAGAGCTCTCTCTAGTACACAGCATAAGAAACTACAAATGTTTCTTTATACGTGTCTCTGATACCTTCTAAAAGATGCACAAACATGCAGCTTCCTATCAATTTTTCTGAAATAAAATCTCGTTTCGACAACGGTTGTTTATGCTACAAGTCCTTCGATTTATGTACTATAATGGTACTGACAAGGGACGTATGCGAACCGTGACAACTAGATATTTATGAAAATTGATACTCTAATTGTATATCGATAATCAATGTGGTGATAGTCGTTCGGTGATAGCCATTTGGTGTTTATCCGCTACATATTATACAAATACCAAGTAATGCCGCGGTTGTGCCGAGTTATATCCGAAAAGCGTCGGAAAAAGGCAGAAAATAGAAAATGTGTACAGGTAACTTGATACCTACGGGAGGGGGAAAGGTGACCATAAACACGACAGTAGTGTTATACAAGCAGTGTTACCATCCCAACACACACTTATAGTTTTTCACATAGAACGTATACCATTTTATGGCATTAAAGCAATTGGCATAAAACGTAAAAGAAAAAAGCAAAAGCTGGATTATCTGTGTTACAAAATAAGGGAGATATGAGGCTCTAAATTTGAGAAATAATCGGGTACGTATAATGAAACGAACAAAAGCGCAACAACAACAAGACTGCAGAAGGAACAAATATATGGAGTAAACTAGAGCATGCACAGCATCCAGTAACTAACGGACTTAATACAAGATTGACCGAAAAAGGGCACATGTTAAAGTAGCCGTAGAAAGAACAACTTCCATGTGACATAATGCTGAAATATGAACAGCAAGTCTTCCTGTAGTGCAGCAACTCCAGCAGCGTTTGTATGGAATCGATATCTCGAACTTTTCCCGAGAGCTACAAAACGAACTGCTTTGGGGTTGCTACACTGATAGAATCCTACATGCCTACCAAACTACAGAAATGGCGTTGTAGCGTTGGAAAAGAGTGCAGAAAACCTATGGCACGAAAGATAACAAATCTGTGGCAAGAAAGAAAGTACGTCAGAATCGATTCGTAAAGATTAATGACCTGCGATAGGTGTGAGGCGAGAGTATAAGTAAAGTTAGCATGTGAGACAGCGATGAAGATAAAACACACTGTATTCAGGTAACCAGTAATATACAGGCCCAAAATATTTTAACATAATACAACAAATACATACAGCAGATAAGCCATGGATAGTATGGCAAAATACGTACATTTCGCCCTAGCAGCACACTCGATATGAGGTAAGAAGCTTTATCATTGGATGCTATACATGCAATGGTTTACCCCACCCTACATTTGTTCCTTCTGCAGTCTTGTTGTTGTACATTTGTTTCATTGTACAGGCTCCATAATTTCTCAACCTTAGAGCCTCATATCTCCCTTATTTTGCAACACTAATAAACTACCTTTTGCTTATTTATTTTCACGTTTCATTCCAATTGTTGTAATGCCATAAAATGGTATATGTTCTATTTGAAAAAGTATAAATATGTGTTGGGATGGCAACACTGCTTGTGTGACACTATTGTCGTGTTCATGGTAAAGTGTCTCCCTCCCGTAGGTATCAGATTATCTGTACCATTTTTTTCATTTTCTGCTTTTTCCGACATTTTTTGGATATAACTCTGCACAGCCTTACGAGATCAGTACCGGATATATGTATTATACGTACCGGGTAAACAAGGCATTTTAACACCGAGTCACTATCACCGTGATAATTAGCGATCCACAATTAGTCGGGGTACCAATTTTCATAAATATCTAGTTGTCACGGTTGGCATACGTCCCTTGTGAGCGAAATGGGGTAACACATTTTGTTGTACGTTTCTACATATTTCACAAGTAAATGCTCTAAATCTAAAGTGAACATTTGCCGTACAGAATAGTTTGGCTCAATTTTAACATTGTCATCTGGTGCTTTCTTATTTATTTATTTATTTATTTGTTTGACACATATTTGTTCAAAGTTATGTAACCAATGTTCTTTAATTTACCAACACTGCTAGTAGGATATCCCTGCCCCACTAATTACACTGCTTCTCTCATCGAAATGTCTTTTACGTTGTCTATTTTGCGTGTATTTTCTCGTGGTCAAACCATTAATCTGTAACGTGCAACATGATAGTAAAAGTTCCATGAGACGCCACTATTACGTGTTTCTAAATGAGTATGCCAAATAATCGAACTTCTACAAACACAATGAGGTACGGAGTGAATCAGTCTACTGTGTACCACACCAATGTGATTCACTTGTGTCACCGATGTGTACTTGTTGATGACAAGCCAAATAGTTTCCCACGACAAGGAACTATTAAAATAGAAGAACAAAATATACAATGCTATATTACAAATACAGGATGTCCGGAATGGGACTGACGGTTTTAAAAAGTGTATAGTTTCAATATGGTCATAGATACAGAAGAAGAAAAACATATATTTTAAAGGTGAACTCAGAACGATTCTTTGGTCTTACTTACAAGTCATTGCAACTCAGTGTAACTCCACGTGAGCTCCATTTGTAACTCTTACAATATCTAGTCTGAACTCAATCTCTCTCCAACATATTCTGTAACATCTGAGGTGTTACTGAAGCAATCGCCTGCCTAATACGGTTCTTCACTTCATCAAGGTTACGCATCTTTCAACCAAAATACACAAGGTCTTTCACATACCCCACAGGAAGAAGTCCAGGGGTTAACATCAGGAGAGCGTGGAGACCACCTAATTGGCCCATCACGGCCTACCCAACGGGCAGGAAATTCAGTATAAAGGTACTCTCTTACTTGTAGGCTCCAATGTGAAGGGGCACCATAAAATTGGAATATCACTTGACGTTGCAAATGTTGTAACTAGGGAACAGCAAGTGTTGAAGCATGTCTAAGAACACATTTCCTGTTATGGTTTGCTCTGTGAAAAAGAAGAGGCCTATAACTGCATTACGTGTTAAAGCACATCAAACATTCAGTTTAGGACTGTCCTATGTACGCATGCGGATTCTCAGATCCCCATATCTTAACATTGTGTCTGTTAACACTGCCAGACAAGTGAAATGTTGTCTCTTCAGAGAAAACGTTCTGTAGGAAATTATAGTCATAATCAATCCTGTCCTGAATTTCAGTAGCAACGCTGCTCTCTGTAGCTTATCATTGGTCTTAATTTCTGGCAACAATTGCACCTTATACGCGCGCAAACGTAATCGTGCACTGAAGACTTTGGAATTGCGAATTGCCTGCTCGCTGCGCGAATTGACTTCCTCGGGCTACGTGAGAAACACTCTCTTATTGCTTCCACATTTTCTTCTGACACACACGATTTACCACCTCTGTGTTGTTTCACTACACTCCTCGTTGATAAAAATTGAACCTTCCACGAATGGATACTGTTGTGTGATGGAGGATCCTTGTGGTAAACACGTCGAAAGTTTCGTTGAACGACATTTTTTGCCTCTGCAAACCATCACACGATTTGCTCCTTTTTGACTGCCGGCGCCATTTCGGTTTATCGGTGATACTAGCGCCGCCACCGGTAGTTGTGAAATGAGTATGAAAATTTTTGCTCAACAAAACTTTTTGAATTTTCCTTCAATATGAATGTTTTTTTTTTTTTAAATTCTGTATCTCTGACCATCTTAAAACTATACACTTTAAAAACCGTCAGTCCCACTCCAGGCACCCTGTACATTCTTACCTATTTTCCATGTCCGTTATATTCTAAATTACAAGATAAACCACAACGTCATAACATGCACTTCTATTTTTACTTTAGCACAAGAAAAACATATTTCTCACTTCGCCACAAGTGAGAAGCATCCATTGTTCTTGACATTTCGTTAATAAGAGTGTAATGTGAAAACGGAACATGCACTAGGTGCATTTGTGCAATAAATGAATAAATAACGCCTTTTGATCCACTATGCAGGGCCGGCCTTAGGTGGTGCGGGGCCCGATTGGGAATATTTTGCGGGGCCCCCTGGTTTACAACTAACTTGTACCAGGGTCTATAGAACCAATATATATATATATATATATATATATATATATATATATATATATATACAGGGTAGTAGATAACTCCACCGAAAAACTTTTGGAGGATGTTCCTTACACGAAATCAAAGAAAAAGTTTTAATAAACATAGGTCGAAAAAGTCTCCTTTCAGAGTTATGAACTACCGAAAAATCGAAGTATCACGTTTCAAAACATCCTGGCTTAGAAACTATAGGGCCTATCCCAAGCGGTTTAAAGAATTACACAGGAACTGGTATACGCTCTATCTAAATATCCATATTTCAGAATTTACCGGTAGCGAAACAAACGCACGATTAGTATTTAAAGGAATATCCCTATGCTTCAACTTCCTTCTCGCAGCTCCTTTCACCGATAACGGAAGACCGTAAAACATGGATATTTAGATAGAGAACATACTAGTTCCTTTGTAATTCCATAAACCGCTTGGGATAGGTCCTATAGTTTCTAAGTTAGGGAGTTCTGAAAAATGATTTTTCGAATTTTCATTGAATCGTAACTCTGAAAGGAGGCATTTTTCGGCCCATGTTTATTAGAACTTTTTTCTTTCATTTCGTATAAGGAATCGCCTCCCAAAGTTTGTCGGTAGAGTTATCTACCACCCTGTATATATATATATATATATATATATATATATATATATATATATATATATATATATATATATATATATATATATATATATACCGCTCTCCCTGCTGGTCTAGTGATTAGCGCGAGCATCTGTGGTGTACATAGTCTCGAGCCCGATTCCCGGTGAGAGAGCACACAAAATTTAATTTCATAATCATTTCCTTTCATTAATCGTCCATCTCCTAAGAACAAGTACTGGGACGTCAAATAAAAAAACAAATCATTTCATTTCAAACGTTTATTGGAGATTTTGAAGTCAGAACGAATGCCAATCAAAATGTGCGCTTAAATAGTGCGTGAAAGTTAATAGACTAAACATGTATAAGATACATTTCAATATAAAATTATATATATGTAAATCTACAACTAACAATATTAGTATATCGTATCTAAAATGGACATAGTCATAATACTATTTGTTTTAGAGACCTCCCCGAAATTTTGAAAAATTGTTAAAATAAAATCTAAAATTACGTTTTCAGTTCCCATATAACCAAACATTACCAAACACTGAGGACCACCGGACCCCTGAAAATTTTAAAGCTGTTAAAAGAAACTCTAAAAATTGCGTTTTAAATTCTCCATTGCCGAAACTCCTGAGGAGGACCCCCGGACCCATCTCTAAATGAAATCCCAGCTACGCCACTGTGTATATAGATATTAAAGGTACGATATGTTTCCTACTAATCTATTAAATACAACTGTGTATCAGCAAGCGTATCTAACAAGGTTTAACCCGTATTTCGAAGAATTGTACACTTTTCGAAAATATAGGTTTGTAACTGACCCCTTTGCCTCACCCTACGGGCGGCCATGCATACAACAAATGATTATACTTTAAGACGTGTTTTAAAAGTTCATCAAAAGCTACTAACAATTTTTATATTGTGGAAAACAAGAAAATGACGTTTTGAATGCGTTATAATAATTATAAATACCATTCTTCTTCTTGTCAATTTGGCTTTACACGAATTGACTTTCTAAATATTTTTTTTTTAATTTAAGGTTAAAATAATAGGCCTTACTTGCTCTGTGTGTTAATGTGACTGAATAAAACATAATACCTGCGTATAACTTCTTATGAAAAGTCGCCCGTTAGTAAAGACATACTTGAAAATGAATGAATGAATGATTAAGATTAGGAAATAGATTTCTGGGCTGTCATCTGTTAATTTCAATAGACAGTGTACGTCAAGAGCCATATGCCACATGACCCTTTCCCGTATATTCTTTTTGTGCTAGTTCCAACATGGCGGCTTTTCATATGTTCCTCACGATTCACATCAAGTCTATCCAGTGAAGTTTTACTAGTGCATTCCTCATATCCAAAATTTGACCTCAATCCTTCTACTTGTTTCAAAGTTAACATAGGATTTCTAGACATTTTCTACATTCTATCTTCGCACTTTGCCCTTACTTATCTCCCACCCTGTATACGGTCTGCCACTAAACACCCACTTTTTCTATGTTTCTTTTGGTGGTGAACCCAGTGCTAGTAATCATTTTCAGCAATTGAATTCACCTTGTAAGGGCATTTAGCCGTCACGTATATGAGGGATGACGTCTCTCAGCGAGCACACATTATCCGATGAAAGGGAAGACTTCTGAGACCATTATGTTAGGTTACGCTTTTTCGACCGAGTGTCCCAACCGGGAATCGAACCCGGAACCGCTCGCACCGAAGGCGAGAGTGTTAGCGACTACGCCACACGGGGCAACGAATGAACAAATGAATTCACTGAATTCATCATAGGAGTATGTTAGGGGAGCACTAGGGGTGTTGGGGGTGTGCAGAATACTCCCTGGATGTAATATTTACAACAGAAGTTGTAAACGTTAATAATAATAATAATAATAATAATAATAATAATAATAATAATAATAATAATAATAATAATAATAATAATAATAAAACTACTGCAGCATTAAATTCTGAAAATACTTGCTTATGCTCGGAAACAATACAAACTATTCATTTACTTGTTAGGGAGAGGCCATACCTTCCCTTGTGGAGTCCATGGATATACTTGTATTGCAATATGTTACGTGTACTTAACGACCGAGAGTAGCAGAGTCATCTTAAGGACACCATAACTTCTTTTCCAGAGGCCCCACAAGCATTGGGGGCCCGCGAGCAGAATGACATGTATTGATTACATGTATTAGGAGCAAAATTTAGTCATAGGGACCACAACACATTTGTTTGCTCTGGGCCTAATATGCTGTTAAAACAGCAGTAGAGAGTAGAGTAGACTGGAAAGTAGAGTAGACGGCACAAGCACGGGGCCCCCTTAGGCGCGGGGCCCGATTGGGAGTAATCGATCTAATCGGCTCAAGGCCGGCCCTGCCACTATGCACAATGATTCACTATCTAGTCTAGCCGCCATAACCGTGGAACGTAAAACTCAAAGATTTCATTACATTTGTACAAAATTGTCTATTTCATTCTTTCTAGAAATCGAAATATAAGCGAGTGCCAAGTGCAAATTGTGTCTCACAAAACACGGATGTCTGCACGGTTTCCCTTTGTGCGACAAGAGAATTCCATTAGTGTTTCACTCCAAATGTGTACAATGGAACATGAATGCTTAAGTGGTATTTTAACCCTTTCGGACCCAGGTCATTTTTGGCGTTTTCCTACATTTTTATTAGTGACTTATTGATCACAAACCATTTAACCGATTGTTTTTCAGAAGAGGAATATACAAGTTACATTGCAGTGTTGCAAATGCGAGGGTAATTATTGAGGGAAATGTAAGGTTAAAAATTTACAAAAAATCCCTAATCGAATTTCAAGATTTCTTGTAGCTGGTACCACCTTATCACATGAATCCAAGTCACCTAAAATAATTCTTTGGTGTGTTGACAAGGTACAGTGAAAACCTGAAGTTGCTGGCTGCCATACAAAGGGAGAAAAAAATTCTCTTTCATCATACACATGAAATTTTGACACTTTTTACGTCTCAGAAGCAAAAATCTACAAATATGTCGTGGCTACAGCTTTCCTAATTATCCTATTGAAACGTCTTATGGTGCGTTCTGTAGGCCAAAGAGGAGGGTTTCAGGCAGTGGTACCATTGTTCCAGTACAGCCAACAAGAGGGAAATAATAGAGGGGAAAAAAGGAAATTTTCCGAATTTTTCCATCTAAAATGAAGAATTGACTCTTTTGGCTGGAAACACTGCCGTGAGGCAGACGTAGACTATCTCAAAATAGACCTTGATATCATAATAATATCTCCTACAAGTGCCATGACAATATCTAACAAAGTAAGCATGAAATTAAAAAGAATCTTATTCTACTTCAGAAATTCACCATTTTCTTACCATTTACAGAGCATGGTTCATTATAAACTTCAACTGTACTACCCCTAATTATCCTATTGAAACATTTTATAATGCGTTGAGTAGGATATGGATGATGCGTTCAGACAGTGGTATGTTTGTTCGAATGTAGCCGACAGGAGAGAAATAATAGAGATGAAAAATGAAATTTTCCAAACATATTCTCCCTAAAATCGAGAATGTTCTGTAGCTAGCAACACTACTACCAGACGAACCCAAACTATCTGAAAATGAATACTGGTACACAACTAATATATCTTACAAGTATCATGGCGATATTTGAGAAACAAAGTTCCTAATAATGGATGACGATAAACAGAAAAGTAGGGAAAAACTAGAAAAAGCATGGGTTGGAACCTAAATAAGATTTTTTCGTGCGCCGCCTAATTAGCCCATTGTAACGATCTGTACCCGCTTTTGTTCAGTCTGGATCAGTGTTTGACTGGCGTAAGGAGACTTGCGCTTGGATGTATAGGTACGGATTTATAAACAAAAATTTACATTTTTTGATCAAATGAAGAGAAATTTTAATTTCCCTAGTTGGCGTAACTGCTTGCGTGCCGGTCCAATTGATGTCAACGATTAGGTATCTATTCCAGGTATCTACCTGAGAAGGGTTAAGAAGATCTCTCTGAAACGAAGGAAGCTACAAGGAAAAAAGAAAGTTCGAAAATTGTCGAATTTTTGAATTTTGGCTGAAATTTGAGAAGGAAATTTGACAACAGAAGAAAAATAAATTATTATGATAAACTATGGTCCAACTATATTTGGGCAGAAAATATCGTGATATCTTAACTAGTGTCCACACACGAGCTGATTAAAAAAGTGGCACACTCGTGTGTGCCACTTTGGCTACCCGTGTCCGAAAGGTTTAAGTAGTAATGTGGATTTAAATGTACCAAATGTTCACCATTCTCTTAGGTATAGATCATCTCTCTATAACTTATGGTTCCCGCGATATGGCTCTTTAAATATCTGGAAATCGGCCATTTTTGGCCAATATCACTTGCACGGTAAGTCATAGAGAGATTATATTGGTGTTGATATATACCTAAGAGTATGGTAAATATTTTGGTACCGATATTTAATTGGTGGTCGCTGGCCAAACCAGTGATCAGTTGGACAGTAGTCATTGGTTAATATTTGGTATCAAAATATTTACCTGTCTCTTGGGTATTGATCAATACCAATATCATCTCTGTTTGACTTACGGTTCCCAAGATATGGCTCGTTAAAACTCTGAAAATCGGCCATTTTTTGGCCAATATCTCGGGAATGATAAGAGCGACGCAAAAAATTCAATCACTTTCTCTGATAGTTTTTGATGCTTTATCGAATGCAAGGTTCAAAATTCAGAAAATCGCAAATAACAGACAGATAGACAGACACAGAGAATTCAGTAACGAACTTTTTAAATTCCTTGATGATAGATTTCTTAGAAGGTTAGGAACTGGAAATGATAAACTGCAGGCACGTAGCCAGGATTTTCTGAAGGGGGGGGTCCGAATCATGAAATACTGTGGTCATCACACCAGGGACTCGACCATTGAAAACTATTTTACTGGAACATATATTGGTTCGTTTAGCCAGGATTTCGTACCGGGGGGGGGGGGAGGAAGTGACGAAATTCTGAAGGTCCAGGAACTCGATCAGTCTAAACTACTTTACTATCAACATACATTGGTTTGTTAGGGCAATAAAAAGAGGATATGTTGGTAAGTATTTTAAGAACAAACTATGAAGAAATCTCGAGTAAAATAATAATTAAAAAAAATTATTGAAAAAGATTTTATAATGTATTTACGTTCTTCTTCTGTTTATTCAAATATAACAATTTTCCTTTCATTATGACCTCAACTATTATAAAAAGTACATATTCACTATTACAAAAAGTACATACTTAATAATGTCTTCTAAAATATTTTACAAATCTGCGTTCCTTTCTCTGTTCAATCAAATGTTAACAGAACTTTCTTTCCATATAAATTTTTGTTTTCATTATTCCGTCAACTAGTGTCTGTTCCAAATGACAGGCTAAAGGAGCAGTAGGAAATTGCTTTGAAATATCATGTTTGACACTGCAAGGATGCGATGACGAAAAATTATGATAAAAAATGTCCACACTGTTACACAACAGCACTATGTTTTCGGAAGCTTGAAATCTTCCTGCCTAGTAGCAGAAATTCTGAGAATTAAGTAACATTTCTAGAAATTTCAAATTCCCTGGCTCTTCCAGGATATTATGCTCACCTCGCCACCACGTATTGCAAGTAATACAAATCTCATAAGAGAAAGTAACCAAAAGCTTCCTATAGTTTTTTTTAACGCTGCTCCTTCTTTTTCTCATTTCATTTTGTTTCGTCCTTCCTTATTTTTTTATTTGTTGTCTCGAAGGGGGGGGGGGGGTCCGGACCCCCTGGACCCCCCCCTTGGCTACGTGCCTGTAAACTGTTAGTGTAGGTCTAAGATGAAGTCCACCGTGAATCTTGGAAAGATTGAGCGTTATACAACTATTTTCACGAACAAGGACTGTAGTCTATCTACCGGTGATAGGAAAAACTTTCGTTCGAACATAGTAAATCACTACCCAAATCAGTAACAGGCAGTAGTGCTAATCAGCCGGTTTGCACCGGCTCGGTAGAACCGGTTGTTCAAATATTTCAAATTCACCGAACCATTTGTTGTACACAAACGTAACAGTAATGTTTATTACTTATACCTAGGAACAGTAAATTTTAGTTTAACTATCTTTGTTTTTAGAATTTCTCACAGTAAAAGCTAAACATATGATGAAGGTATAAGAGTTTATTTCTTCATCTCAAATACTCAGATATCAAGAATGAGAACTGGGATCATATGAATGTAGTAGTGAGGGTTATTTATATTTGAAACGCATACATACCATTATCAACTATTGTCGACCCATTACTGGATTAAGGTCTCTCCAATACTTTTTGACAATCGTCTATCTGGGATACTTCGTTTCCAAGATTTTTCCAATGCTACATAATTTCTTTAACCACCTTGTATTAGGATGTTGTGTAGGTCCCTACTTGTCACTTGCATATATATGTATGTGTGTATGTATAACAAGTTGTAAAAAATTAGGAAACACCACTGGTAGTAGACACATTTTTAAGAAGAGAGCCAAACAGAAACGACTTTAGGCAGGCTAATATAACAACAAAACCAATATAATTTACGAACAATAGTACATTTTTCAAAACTATTGAAATAATATACCTATTATTGATTGAAGGTTCTTATAATCTACTTCCAGTTGCGATATATGGACTTTCAGAAATAAAGTAAAATGCTCATTTCTCAGTCTGTTTCTAATACAACTCTATTGCAGTAACCCAGTTCTTTTCATTCATAAAACCTGGAATCATATCACGGGGCGGATGAAACCTTTCAGCGTATTGCATCTGGTCTGCGCGCATCCTAGATGTAGGTAATATCATCTTAAGAGCCTGACATACTAAACATAATATAACATTTACCATTTTTCTTTTGCTTGTTTTCCATAAGTGAAAGGAGATAATGAAATGCAACTTACCACAATCATAAATGTTATTCTACACGAGAAAATATGAACCTGAAGAATTTTTAGTGTTGTCATCCATAGAAATTACAGTGTTGCCAGAATAACATTTCCCCCAGAATCCAAGTTAAGTCTGCGACTAGAGGAACGAATTCGACTGCATTTGATTACGCGTCAGATTGTCTTCGAATTCTGTGAACTACTTTTTTTAAATAATAGTTGTATTTAGTTTGTAGTAAACAAAATAGTTTTAACATACATTTATTAAAATTAAGTAATAATGTATTCTGCATCTTGTTCATTTTTTCGTCAGTGTGTAAGGGTCTTCTATAGAGTATGCGTGCCGCTGTTCTTGATTATAACTGTACAGTACATACTGTGCTGCATTTGTAAATTGTTCTTGAGGTATGCTTAATGTTTTTTTTTTAAAGCGTACTACATTGAACTCCGGCTTATCCGGCCTTTTTGTTACACAGTTCTCCTGTCGACCGGATACCCAGGAGTTTACTGTATTTTGAATCCTTTTTTCTCTTTATCAAGAGATCAAATATATTCAGTAAAGAAAAGATTTTAGTAAATAATTTTCTTGTAGACCTTATATCTGGAGAACTACACATAGTGTAGCCAAACACAAACCATCGCTTAACTCAGTAGGATGTGCTTATTCCATATACGGAAATTCTAGTTAGGGTCCGTGTGGCTCCTGATCCAAAAAACTATTATTGGCCAAGATCACAATCTTTTGATCGATTTTCATGTATCATTCCTAACTTTTTTGTTTTTTCACATGTTCTCTTGATACGTTTACTTTATACGTTTTATTTTCTACCTTTTCATATTATGCAAACGGGAGGTACATAAACATAAAAACACTGAGAACAATTAGAAGAATGGTACATGTTCTTTAGATGAACTCGAACCTAGGATGGACTCTGGGTGAATGCCACAGACCACTCAGGTATGGACGTCAGCTGCTAGATCAACGACGAATGTCTTTCAAACTTATCATATTCGTTGGTAGGAAAAGTTATATTGTTACATTGAGATATTACATATCAATCCTTAGAGAAGATTTAGGTAACTGTGCGATTGGTTCATGTATCAATCACATGTGCGCATGCTACAGCAGTTTAGTCACTATCACTGGCGGATCCGAGGGAGAGGGAGTCCCTCTCTCCCGAAAGATGTGATTTTTACTTCCAGAATTTATCGTTGGAAAATACAAATATGGACTTTCTCCGACCGATTCAATCTGTGTGACAAGCCTAGCAGAGTCTAATCAAAATGTGCGGTACTTAATAGTACTTAATACAGACATATTTGAAGTGTGAATACGTCTCTCCCTAGTTCCAAGGGAGGGTCACCATAAGCTCCAAAGGAGAGAGAATATGATTCATTCGTTGGATTAGCAGCTGTAAGAAGGAGGGTAAGATGGCTCACTCGTTGAACTAAAAAGGAATATTTTAAAATTGTGTCTTAGAAAAAGGATATGGAAATGGAATTCGAGTCCCGAAACTTGAAGTACCTTTACCTTGAATAAAGAGAAATATAAAATTTTCAGGTCCTTACCGAAAAGCTCTCTGAATCGGAGACCTTCCGGTTGATTGATTGATTGATTGATATATGCTTAAGTCGTTTGTCAATGCGATGCTTTACAGAACGATAACTAGAGTTTAAAGTTGCATCTGAACCATTGTAGTGCGTTCGATGCTCACTCACCGGGAATCAAACCACAGAACCTTACGTATCAAAGATATGTTCGCTGGCTACTAGATCAACAGAGAGAGACGTGACTTCTGGGGTTCAACACGGAAACATTAGGAAGGAACCAATATTCATTGTGACTTCTAATGGCATTTCATCTTTTCTTGGGAAATAACACAAGCTTGTTATATAAGTTGAATGACTGATCGCACAGACCAAACCGCTCAAGCTAGAAACTTGGAATTCGGACAGTAGATAAGATTTGTGACGTAGGGTATAACTAATTAAGGATTTCTTGAAAATGCGAAGAAAGGAAGGGGTGGCAATATCTCATAATCACATAAGGATGGAGACTTGAAATTTGTTATTTGGATTTCTCATTTTAAATAATTTGACACGCGTTTCCACGTTGTTTGATACTTTAGCAAAATGAGGAAAATAGTGATCAGCGCAAGTCTTGGTCTTCCAGTTTGTGGAAGACTCTTGCATGGAAGACCAAGATCAACACCAGGAATCCCGATGCAAGACAAAGACTCTTGAGTAAAAGTCTTGCACAAGTACCGGCTCAGTGGTAGAGCGTTCACTGGTGGTACATGGGGTCCCTGGTTCAATTTCAGCTTCCGCCATATGAGCTTTTTGTTGGGCAAACACCTTATGCATGTGGGTTTCTCGGGGTTTCCTGTTTCCTCTTACATTCTTCATTCCACCATCTCATTCTGTGTCATCTCCCTCAGCCACGGTGCATAACGCGGGACGTTAAACTAGATACTATAATTCATTTCAAAACATGTATTAGTGGCGTTCTTCCAAAATTAAGGAGAAATGTAGTATTGAATATCGGTAATTAAGTACACCATAGGTACCGACAACATGGGTATGGCCTTCGCTCCGAAACTCAACCATCCGCTGGGAATTTTTATTGTGTGAATAACATTAATATCAAAATAACATTTTCATGACAATGACAAAAACTTAGTGCATGTGACCACAAGTTTGCTTTCACGACTGGATGATTATACTTTGAACAATTGTTTATTAATATAACTTTTAGCCTCTTTAGACATACGGCACATCGAGGATTGAGCGATATAACATTATAAAAAATAAATAATCCATATTCTCAAGTGATAGTGATTTTTTACAGTTATTTCAAGTTACTTGGAGTTTGATTTTGTATTTCTAATATAGGTCAGAAGCATTTATATAAATTGAATTTACACAAAAGACAGAGACAGTTGAGTCATTTGCAGTTTTCACTCAAATTATTATAAAATATTAAGAGGTTTGATTATAATGATTATTATTTTAATTGTCTCTCTCTACTTGTGGCTAATATTGCTAAATATATCATCATCATCATCATCATCATCATAGCTGTTCTGTCATTACTGGTAGGTCACTTGTTGCAACTGAGAAGCTTCGATTTACGATGGTCCTGAGCGTGTCTTTTTCTCTTTACGCAACAATCTTCTGCTTTAATATCTTCCTTCAACTACAGTCTCCTTGCCCTCCTCCCTCTCCTTCCTTCAACCATACTCTCCAGCACTTCCCTCATAATACAGTTCCTTCGCAGCCAATGTCCCAACCAATTTCTCTTCCTCTTCTTAATTACATATGAAATTCTTCTTTTCTCCCCTACTGTTACTATTTCTAACACATCATTCGTTTTCCGCTCAACCCAGCTAATTCTCTCCTCTTCTTTCCATATCCACCTTTCAAAAACCTCCAATTTTTTTCACCGCTTTTGCGTAATGTCCATGTTTCTGCCGCATACAGTATATATTAGAATCATAAAATAAAACTTTAATATTTACTTGGAAGTTTGTTCAATACAAAGATTAGCTAATCGTGATTGCAAAGAAAAAATCTGAGTCGTTGAGAGTGGAAAAATAAATTTTGCAATTCGTATTTCAGTAATCTGTACCATCTTGATTTTCTTTCATGCGTCGCAAGGGTAGCCTCTCCAGTTTGGGAACCAGTGGAGTATTGGATCTGTTAAAAAATATGAACGTTTTACAAAACGTTGTGCTTTATCTCATAAGTAGTAAAGCGTGAGACCTATTGAAAAAATAAATAAATAAAGGTCATCCCCTATGTTGTACACTATCATCATACACGAAGGTAAACTATCCCAGACAGCACAATGCACGTATAGTACCCGTATAGTATATGTACAATTGCACGGATGCAACATGTGCATCATCTGTATAAATGCACGCCTGTACATGTGATGCACATATACATCGCAGGTCCTATTCAACATCTTTACGTGCACAGGAGATGTGCAATGCACACGTACACGTCCTGCTCAAGTGATTTACACCTACCGCGCAGGTGATTTATAAGTAGCACGTATTCGATTTACCTGTAGTTCACAGGTGATTTACATATAGGACAGTGATGATTTACACGTAGCACACAGGTGATTTACATTTAAGACAGGTGATTTACATGTAGCACACAGGTGATTTACACGCAGTAACCAGGTGATTTACATGTAGGACAGAGATGATTTACACGTAACACACAGGAGATTTACACGTAGCACATAGGTGATTTACACGCAGTACCCAGATGAAATACATGTACTACAGAGATGATTTACACGTACCACACAGGTGATTTACACGTAGTACCCAGATGATTTACATGTAGGACAGAGGTGATTTACACGTAGCACATAGGTGATTTACACGCAGTACCCAGATGATTTACATGTACGACAGAGGAGATTTACATGTAGCACACAGGTGATTTATACGCAATATCCAGGTGATTTACATGCAGTACCCAGATGACTTAGATGCAGGACACAGGTGATTTCCTCGTACTGCAGAGGTGATGTAAAAGCATATTCGAGATGCAACGAAAAAAGACTTTGGAAATTTGGTGCTTTACGCAGTAACACCATCTATAACATCAAATTTTTATTTTTATTTTTTTTGCTAGCCGAAGGCTAGCTCCCTTGCGAGGGTTACGCCCTCTATCCGGGGTGAGAGGTGCAGAGACTGGGGAAGCAAGGATATTGGAGGTGGTCTATGGGAAGTAAGGTTAATCTGGAAAAATCATTTACTTTATTGTAGATCATAATGACAGTTTATGACTTATTACATTTTATTCAAGTGCGACGGACATTATGAACTTTGTTCATAATCATGAGGACAGGAGGAAATATGACAGTGAATTGCATATCACAAGACAACACAAAGAAATGTTAGTTAGACGAATGCAGATTACCTTCTTGTCCAGGGGCTGCTCTGGACAGTAATGTAGACGAGTGGAGCCCTGTTAGCACAATAGATTACAGTGCAGCATATGTAGGTGATATATGAAGTGGAAGGTGATCAGAAGAATAAGCTGAAGCGACAAAATGATCTGGATGGTCTGGTGGAATGGTTTTGAGATATAAAGAGAAGTGTAGGGATAGAAGGCAAGTAGAAAATTTATACCCTAAATCATAGTGGCGGTCAGCGTCCATAGTTTCCAGAAGTAGTGGATGACGTTGTTGAAACCGGTTAGTAATGAACCTGACTCGTAACTGTGCAAGATGACAGAGGATGGTAGGGAAAGTGATACGGTCGTAAAGCTCCTGGGAAGCTTGATTCTATAAGCCAAACGAAATGCATGTCGTTCAAGAACTTGTAATTTCTGATAGAAAAAAGGTAGTGCAGCAGTCCAAGCGGGATGACCATATGTTAGAACTGGGCGTAAGAAGACCTTATACGTATTAAGAATTGTCGTGGGTTGCAATCCCCAGGTGGTACCAACTAGACGTTTTAGTAAATTAAGCCGAGCATACGCCTTGCGGATGATCGCTTGAAGATGTGGCCGCCAAGTTAAGTGATGATCGATGATGATACCAAGATTGGTGACCTGTTTTGTAGGTGATATTCGTGTGCCGTGAACCTCGAGATTGAGTAGATTGGGGTTTTTCTGAACTCGAGAACGTTTTCGAGGTGGTATGAAGACTATAGCTTGAGTCTTAGTCGAGTTTATATGAAGACGCCACTTACTGCACCAGCGGAGAAAAGAGTCTATTGCCAGGCGGAGAGCAGAATTGAGTTGTTGAATAGTTCTGGCCGTGCAAAGAAAATCAGTGTCATCTGCATATTGAAAAAGATGAACAGTGGGAGGAAGGGTTGGCATATCAGCTACAAACAGAAGGTAAAGAAGAGGCGAGAGAGCGGAGCCTTGCGGTACACCAGAATGTATAAAAATCGGATGAGATAAGGAGTTATTGATAGTAACATAAGACAGGCGGTTAGAGAGAAAATGGAAGATGAAGCGAAGGTAGGACAGTGGTAGCCTAAAACGGTGAAGTTTGAACATGAGAGCTAAATGCCACACTTTATCAAAAGCCTTCTCTAGGTCAAAAAGAAGGCCGAGCAGTGTTATAATGATTCGTGATGAGATTGAGAAGCCTGAGCAATTGATCATTGATACTGAAATCAGGTCTGAAACCAGCTTGCTGTACAGGCAAGAGATTATGTTGAGAAAGATGGTGATGTAGTCTGATGACAATTATGCGCTCAAGAATTTTGCTAAATACGGAAGTTAATTGTATCGGACGGTAAGAAGCAACAGAATCTGGCGGTTTGTTGGGCTTAAGAAACATAAGAGTGGAAGAAGTCTTCCAGTCACAAGGTATGTAGCCGGTCCGGAGAATAAAAGAGTAGATATATGAAAGAAGCAGAAGAAGACAACAAGGAGCCTCTTTGATATGACGATAAGTTATCCGGTCGATGCCAGGAGCTGTGTTGCGCTTGCAATTTACGACGGTGGCGATATCAGATGTAGAAATCGGAACTGTGAGAGGATTGTCGTCTGGAAGAATGTGTGCTGCACTGGGTTGTAGATATGGAGATGATAAATTCAGGCGATCAGTAGGATGTCTTTGAACAAAATCAGGTGAAAATGGGGTGAAGGTAGTCTGCAGGTGGTCTGCAAAGGCGTTTGCTTTCTCCTTATCTGTGTGTAATGGTTGGTTATTAACTAACAGCGGATATGGTGTGCGAGTAAGCTTCCCAGTTAACATATGAAATCGCTTCCAATACTTACTGGGGTGTGAAGTTCCGGCTAAGTTGTTACACGTCTTTACCCAGTTGCGAAGCTTATGTGCCTTGACGTAGTTACGCACAGTGCGCTGATGTTCACGAAAGAATTCGCGAGAACGATGTACAAGAGGTAGGTAGTTTGGCGGTAAACGTGGTTGGTACCTGGAGATTTCAGTTGTGGGTATATGAAGGTCAGAAGCGTGATGAATGGAGTGAGTGATTTCAGAGACCCGTGTGTAGAGATCATCTTCGGTAGTAGGAGGCTCGATGGTTACCAAATCTTCAGCAATACTAGTGCGATAATCATCCCACTTTGCTTGATCAAATCGTGGAACGCGACGAGGTTCAGGTAGCAAACGAAGAGTAGGAGCCTGTGGTTGATCGATATGAAGTTTTATGAGAAGGTGATCACTACCTATAGAATCGAGAACTTCGAGAGTACAGCGCTGGAAGAGATTGCTAGAAGAAATAACTACGTCAGGTGTGGTATTTGTGATGGGTCTGGTTGCTTTAGGTATATCAAAAATATGACCGGTGGTATGAGTAGTAATGAAATCAAGGAAGCTTTGTTTCTGATTATCCGGACGGCTGTGAATATTGATGTCGGCCATGATGATATAGTATTTAAAGTGATTGGAGATGTAGAGAAAGAATAAGCGTGGGATGGGGTGTCCAGGGCGTACATATATGGTAGCTACGGTAACGTAAAGGGAGTGGAAGTACAGCGTAGTAATGAGATACTCTGGAACATTAGTCAATGCAGGATGATATTGGCGGTGACTTATCGAAGGATGGAAGCCAATGGCTACTCCCCCATTTGCTCGGCGTGCTGCGATGGTAGAATCAGAACGGAGTAGGGTGTATCGAGGTATCCTGAACGTCGTAGACGGGGTAAGAAGAGTTTCGTTCAGAAGGAAGGCCTGAATAGTTTCTTCGAGAAGTAGCTGTTCGAAGAGAGTGTACTGGGAAGTAAGTGATCGAATATTAAGAAACAGTAAAGAAATACCCATGATTAAGGTGCAGCAGTAGTGTTGGATAACACCAAAGGCATCACCTTCAAAGCATATTACAAGTAACTAATAATTGTTAGTGAGAATTTTACTTTTAGAGTTTATTATTTGCAACGAGCAAAGCTTTAGGCAGTATATTTCACATGTTTGCCAAGTAACAAATAACGCAACATATTCTCTGTAATCGGTGACGAAAATAATTTTGTAAACCTATGAACTGTCTGACAGTAGTCACATCAGTACAGTGCTGCAACCTGTTGATTTTGTATCCTAGCTCAGCAGACGTTATGGAGTTTTTACAATCATTCAGATATTATTTGTTGAAAAGTCTCTATAATACCGCCTGGAGGAAAAACGACACCTACCAAATATGGAGGTTATTTTATATTGTTGATGAGAATGAGAGTAAAAGGATGAAAGTAAAAGTATACACTTGCACGGTATTATGGACGTCTCATACACACGTGCAGTAGCCGTGCAAATACCCATGTGCACACAACGGCTTAAGCACCGGTAATTTAAATGTGCTTCATCCACGCAAATGCACATATGCACATGTATGGCTCAAGCATGGGTTATGTACGTGCGCTGCATCCACGTAAATGCACATGTGTACATAACGGCTACAGCACGGGTTATATAAATGTGTGCTTCATCCATGCAAATGCACATGTGCTCATAACGGCTTAAGCACGGGTTACGTACGTGCGCTGCATCCATGCAAATGCACATGTGTACATAACGGCTTAAGCACGGGTTATATAAATGTGTGCTTCATCCATGCAAATGCACATGCGCACATAACGGCTTAAGCACGGGTTCTGTACGTGCACTGCATCCACGCAAATGCACATGTGTACATAACTGCATAAGCATGGGTTACGTACGTGCGCTGCATCTACGCAAATGCACATGTGTATATAACGGCTACAATACGGGTTATATAAATGTGTGCTTCATCCACGCAAATGCGCATGTGCCCATAACGGCTTAAGCACGGGTTCTGTACGTGTGCTTCATCCACGCAAATGCACATGTATACATAACGGCTTAGGCACAGGTTATATAAAAGTGTGCTTTATCCATGCAAATGCACATGTAAACATGCACGACTTAGTCACTGGTTATGTACGTGTGCATAACCCACGTAAATGCACATGTGCACATACACGGGTTATATATGTGTGCCTCATCCACGCAAATTCACATGTACGGCTTATACACGGGTTATGTATGTGTTCATCATCCACACAAATGCACATGTGCACATGTACGGCTTATGCATGGATAGTGCACATGTGTCGTACACGTACGTGTTGTCTGGGATATTACATTTAGAAACATACATTGTATTTCTATTACTATTGGGGCATTGTATAATTTATTATCCCTTATATCCAGAGTAAAATTTACCTATGAAAAGCATAAGATTTCATAAAAGCAAGAATTGCAAGACTTTTGAAAAAAAAAGACGAAGACTGGATGTGCAAGACCAGGACTAGGATTCCCTGTTCAGTGTAAGCTCTAAACTGCGACAAACAATATATTTGTATCCTTCCGTTTATCACTAATATGATTGGCCAGTGATGTATCAATCCTACTCCTCACGGGGAGGAGCAAATTATACAAGTGCATTTTGACAACACTGTCTCGTGTTGTCCAGATACTTATAGCAGCAGCAAAAAAGAAGGAAAAAGACTCGAAAGATTAGTGAGTAAAGGTAGTGAGTAATTCTTTGGTGAGTAAGTGTAAGTAAAGGTTACCTTGTTGTTGTTTCACCACAACACTCGCGGAACCGGGATTCATGCCAGCCGTCTTTCAGGCTTGCGTCCACAGTTGAATTGGCGTCATAATCATTGCGCATGCTTAGTGTTTATTTCTATTGTTTCATTAACCACACTCGATTGCAGCATTATTAGATAATCCGTATTATATTTTTTGTCATCTATATATATAAAAGAGAACGCACAAATCCTTTGTTACCTCATCACGCTAATACGGCTGAACCAATTTCTTTTATTTTTGGGGGGTTATTAGGATTTGGACCCTAGATGGTTTTTATCATATCACTTTAATTTTTAATTACCAGTGTCTTGAGATAATTGACCATTCAAGTGTCCATAACGTACAAATCATTTGTTAGTTCATCATAGGTAAAAATAAACGTATTTATATGCAACCCGCATGACCGTGTCACTCGGCGGGTTAACATAAATGACAGGCGATATAATGTTAACATTTAATGCAATCTTCTATGGTTTTTATCATATCACTTGAAAGCGAAAAAGTAAAAATTATCTAAGTAACAAAGTTTATTGCGTTCCGGGGTGACCGCAGCGAAGCGGGGTGAACGCTGCTAGTTTATAATAATGTTGTAGTTTTATATGGAATTTCATACTGAAAGTAGTAATCAAATCATATGAATTATTTTGTGGAGGAGTACACGCGTCAGTAGGCCAACAGCAAAGCAGCGAGAGTTAGTTTCACATAGCTTTGTTTATCGCAGTTTAGAGCTTAGGCCGAACAGGGTTTAGTGCTTGTATTTTCTGAAAGTGATATTTCATTTTTAATAAATAGAAAAAAATATTTGACTACTTCTAACAGCACTAGAATGAACACGGAAGGATCTGAATCATCTACCAAGTCATCTGAATTTCATATAGAGATTAGATGATCTGCTGAAAATAATAACTGTGACAGTTCCGCCAATTAACTAAAGATATTTGGCTTCATCAGACACTACAGTTTTGATGAAGCCAATATGTTCAGTTTGTTGGCAACACAGTTACTATTTTTTTAAAATAATAAACGTTGCTTCGTTCAGTGATTTGTCTTATAGTTGAAGTTTTTTAGATAGCGATGCTAATATGAACCAGATAATTATTGAATCATTTGAATTTGCGTATATGAATGACTTGATTGTAGACTATAGCAAGTCTCCAAAACGAATTCCTCACAATCTGTTGAGAATGAGAATAAGAGCTAAGGAAGTGACTAACGATAATATTAAATAAATAAAAAAATATATGATTGTTACTGAGATTTATTCTAGGTTATTCGTAGTTTGTAGCATATATTAGTACATTTCTAATTTATCGAGAGATGTGTGTGATGATTTACTGTGGACCCATCTTGAGAAAACAAGAAAGTTGTTTTAAAGAGTTTACATTATTTGAGAAAAGCTTAAAGTTTAAACAATCTGAGTAATAATTAATATTCCAAGTAGAATTCAATAAACGAAGTTCGTGATGAGATTTGTTTTTGTTAATTTCACCCTTTTAAAGAGGAGCGCGTTTAAAGAATAGTGAATTCAAGAGATTTTCTATAGACTCGACTCATTAAAAGTTTTTACCTTCTCAAGGAACACATTTATAAACGCAGTTCCTTTAAATAAGTCTTCATCATGGTGTTGACATAGGGTGATTTTTTAAGAAGAGGTACAGGAGGTATTCTTCGCACGAGCGAAAGTATTGTACTAGTTTTTAGTCCAACGAAACCTAACTTTACCTTTTCTTTCACTCTGACTCTTTCACATTTCTAAGGGAAAAACGCTCGTTTTCCCATTCGTTTTTAATGAAAGAACATCTTTATTTCGGCAGTATTATTTATATGATTAACGTACATGTCTTCTGCGCTTGAGATCCGAGTTGGATTTCTTAGTGGCATATGTGGTAGATCCCACGTTAAGCTGTAAGTTTACTTCTCACATAGTAGCTTTTACGACAAAGAGTTGTAAGAGACAAAACGTATTTTGTAAACGAGAGAGTTTTTAAAGGAAAACTAACCTTTCCTCTTGGAATGTAAAATACTTGTATCCCCGAAATTAAATACTTTATAAAAGAACTACTTTTCCAATATCTGTTTTAAGCCGGTTATACACGAACAAATATTGTATCAAATATTTCATTAAAGTGGAATTTGAACATGTATGATACCAAGTTGTATCAAATCTTGTAAGCAATCCAAAAGTTGCATACAACTGTTCTAAATTAAAACTTGTTCTATTTCTATCCAACAGTATATCAAAGAAAACAAACGAAAATCGCTATGCGGTGGCAATAAAATCAAGTATAATGTAGACACGGAAAGCAGTTGATATTCTTTTGATGCATATTAGCAGTAATTTGTTTTGTATAACTATAAAATTGTAGAATATTAGGGCTAAGTACTACAGGTGACTTTCCAAAATTGACGTAGATTGAGAATATTCCGTGATTTTTTAAAAATAAAAAAACAAATATTTTCTTTCACTTTTCGTGATTTAAATGATTTCTTAAGACGTTCTGGCATACTATTACTTTGGCGCATGCTCAGATTATTGCGTACAGATTGACAATATGCCTGCATATGATGTGTCTGGAATGATCATTGCTATCTTATTACATAGTAGTTATTTCTTCACGAAATTAATTCGTAATGTCTTAAAAATTGTTTCTAAGGGTAGGAGTTGCATTCATGAGTGCAGATTCACTTTACGAGGACTTTCTTTAAGGGTCTTCACTACAGCGAAATTAAACTACCTCTAAGTTTAGAGTTTTCTATAATATATTCAAAACTAATAAAAATGTTCAAAAAGCAGGAACATATTGAACTAGACAATACAATTCTGCATGTGATACCTTTTTTACAATTTACCTATCTGCATTTGGTATGCAGTTATTCACAGAACCCGCAAGAACTGTTAAATCTATCTACAGTTGCAAATCGAAAGCAGACAGATGAGTTATGATAACGGTATCACACGCAAAATCGCATTGTTTAGTTCACTACGTTCCTGCTTTTCGGATATTTTTTTTTGAGGATATTACAGATAAACTCTATAATTCGCGGTAGTTTAATTTCGCAGTAGTGAAGACCCTTAAGGTATAAATACGCATCAGACGAATATCATTTAAAAAGAGACTACAGGAAAAGAAACTTACGATAGGTGTCCATTAAAAGCGAAGATGATATTTAACCGATTCAGAGCAGGAGCACAGCATGGCAACCAACGTGCCCTGCGAGACTCATTCATCTAACCTAACCGAATGTGAATAGAATATCGCAAAAAAGTCGATTAAAAACCTGGCCTCCCAGAGCTAAACAATAGCCTAACATTTTTATGGCGGACTATTTGTTCTTAATCAGTGTCCCAAAGTTACAAAAGTTACTCGAAAATTAACTGAATTAGACGAAATTTAAGCATCGAACCAACAAGTAGGATACGTATTTACTGATTCATACGTATTTACTGAACAAGAAAAGAACCATGAAAATAAGATTTATTTGGGAATAGCAATAAAGGAGGGAAATGAGACAGAAGTGACTGTGAATAGTCATTCCATTCATTTCTACAACCTTATTCATTACACCAAAAGATGCTACCATAAAACTACACAGATACGTTTAAGTAACCTAACAATTGAATCAAGAAAAATAAACAAATGAGCAAGTATATTAATCCTTATATTTGATCGCTTATAATGGGTATGAAAGTTTTGGCCAACTTATATGACCAAATAACCATCATAGAAAAATTAGATACAATATTGGATGGAAAAGTATGATGATGTATAATGGGCTTTAGATAATTTAAAATGAAACATTTCAGTATTTTTGAAAAGGAAAGGAGATACGTCTTTTTGCAAGATTTGTCTCTGTAGTTTTCTTTGAAATTACGCCCCTCCTCGGATGAATTGTTTATGTTAATGTAATCAACTTACAAGAGTAAGAGAACAGTATGGATCCCAATAAATGTGAATCAAGCGATACTCTTCTGTTATATCTATCTATCTATCTATCTATCTATCTATCTATCTATCTATCTATAGCTGCTTGAAAGTGGCTTATTTGCGGACTCGTAATTTATAGGTCTAAAAATAGTACTACGGCATAATAAATTATAGTAGGTACAGTGAATTGCGTAGAATTAACCAAAAAAGTAAAAGCCGACTAGTGTTTCATTGCAAAATTGTGCTATCTACTGAGAAAAATATGTCCCAAAGTGGTCTATTTGTCGACTATGAAAATCACAAAGAAAAGTGTTTATTCTTAGAATATTGATGTTAGATAGGCATTAAAGAGCTGAAAGGAACAATTTAATCTTTATCAACTATATTATCAACCTTCAAATAAAAAAAGTTTGCATTTTTGAGACAAAAAAGTCAATATGTTAGTCAAGAATGATGTTCGGTCATCAGAGGAAAAAGTGAAAAAAATTGAATTTTCAAAATTTCTGATAACTGTTTTGAGTATCTGTAATTATTTAATATGGTATTATTAGCCATTAAAATAGGTTTTCCATCTTGATTGAGCGTTTAAAATGCAGATATTCATTATAAACTAAAAAAAGTGGTCTATTTGCGGAAAAAAGAACCAGATTTCGCCAAAAACTGGAATAATCTAATTTTCTGTAAACGTTTAAGGAAAATAAGGTTTGAAACATATTTCCCTTTAGGGTGAGATTGTACATGACAATTTTTACTTCAATATTTTCATTAAAATGCTTAATAATACACATACAATAATTAAAGCTGCTTGTAGTCTATTTGCAGAATTCAGTGTCACCATCTCCTACTTGAAATCTTCATTGTCATTTGACCGGTGTTTTAAATCAAATATTTGAAACCGAGTATAAGTTAATGGTGACATTCAATTTATGAACACGAATTCCTAATTGACATGAGAAAATGCACCATACGGTTCCTTTAAATCGTCACATGATTAATGTTCTTGCCCAATTGATGTTTTATTACGTGCTACTTAGTTTGCAACATTAGGTGCTTGTGGTCTAAATGCAGAGTAAGGCTGCCAACCTTGCATGGTAGATAAACTACAATATAACGATACACAATAGATAAAATTTTCTGATGTCGAACATGAATTAAACTTGCCACACAATGTTTTTTTTTTTTTTTTTTTTTTTTTTTACGAAATTAAAACTAGATTCCAATCGTTTAAACATGGAAAAATACAATTATATTGCCAAAAAACAAAAATTGTTTACCAACGTTAGGCAGGAGATGCAGAAAATTACACAGGCAGAGACGGAGTTTTCTTATCTTACAAGTTATATTTTCTTATCTTATCTGTCATACTTGATATTTGTGAGATTGCTTTCACATACATCTATAAAGTTGCCTTGCTACCCCTCTCCCCCCGGACTTTCAAATTTCGAGTTGAAACTAAAGTCAAGCGTTTGTTTTTTGTGTTGTTGGCTCTTTGGAAGAAACAATCATTTGTTTCGATAAACATTAAGAGATATATAGAAAACAAAGTTGGGGCAAATTCACACTAGCTCCCTCACTTTCAAATGTCGATTTCAAACCAAAATCAATCTTTTGTTTTTGATTGATTTGAAGAAAAAATAGTTTGTTTCGAAAAACTTCAGGAGATATTTGCAAAATAATGTTTGGGGCTTCTTTATATTGTCCTTCAGTTTCAAAATCCGACTCGAAACCAAAATCAATAGTTTTCTTTTAATTTTTTTATTGATTGTTTCGAATAAAGAAAAAATAATTTATTTTGAAAAACTTTAAGAGAGATTTAAAAATAAAGCTGGAACTAACTTCGCACTGACCACACTTTCAAATTTTGATTCGAAACCGAAGCCAATCGTTTGTTTTTCAGTTGTTACTGATTCTATTAAAAGAAATAGTTTCTTTCGAAAATTATTAAGTACCGGGTATTACTCTACATATAACAAAAACGACATGAGTCCGCTTCCAACGTTGATCGTCATAAAATAAAAACGGTATTATATAGCAAGACGCGGTCATCTGTAATCAATTAAGCATTCCAAGAATATATTGGGTCTCCACTCTAATATCTCTACTAAGACTAGAAGTGATATACATTTTAACCACTTATGATTTCAATAATAATTGAAAAAATATGCCATTGAAACTAAACACCATAACGTGGTGTATAAGTGACACTTGTTTAATGTATAAAGGGAAAATGAAACACTATTTTTATTCAGTCTTTGTACCATTAAATAGTATTACTCTTTTTCTTCTCAACTTGTAATAATAAAGCAATTTTAAAGCGTTATTATCTAATCTGTATTCGTTGTGTTTCACTTCTTACTATCAAAGTATAAAAGAAAGTAATGAAATACCGTACTGGTTTCTTTAGAAATCTGTATCATATCGGGTATTATTATTTGGCCTTTTCCTTTTTAAACTTTATCATAAAATATGTTCTACTTTCAATTGATATTAATTATTATGTTATATATATAAAAACACTTGAAATTATATGGACTTCGAAGTCTGGACTCCCCTTGATGAATTTCTGCGTACGTTACCGATTGTTTCTCTTCACATTTTTTACTACTTCCTGCTTTGAATGCAATTTGGAAGTGCAGGGCAAGCGCACCAACTTGATTATCAAAATATTTTAATGCTTTTCGATTTTTCTTCAAAACAATCAATAACACACACACACACAAAAAAAAATGATTGAGTTTTTTAAAACTGAAATTTGAAATTTAAACGACTAATATGAAGTTGGCCCACCCAACTTTATTTTGTAAATGGCTCTTAATGTTTTTCAAAACAAACCATTTTCTCTTACACTAATCAATAAGAAACGAAAAACAAACTTGACTTGAGCTTTGAATCAAAATTTAAAACTAGAATAAGCAGTGTGAAGTGACCCATCAAATGTATTCTGTAAATATCTCTTGTTGTTTTTCGATTTTTTCTCTTCAAAACAATCAACAACGATAGAGAAACAAACCACTTTTCCAGTTGTAAATATCTCAGTACGTTTATCGAAACAAACGATTTTTTCTTCAAAACAATCAATAACAAACAAGAAACAAACGATTGAGATCGGTTTTAAAACAAAATTTGAAAGTGGGGGACAGTGTGAATTTGCCCCAACTTTATTTTATAAATATTTCTTGAAGGTTTTGAAACAAAAGATGTTTTTTTTTTTCAAAAGAATCGATAACCAACAAAAAAACATGCTATTGATTTTGGTTTTGAATTGAAATTTGATGGAAGGCCACTTCACACTCTCCCCACTTACTTAATTTCGTATATATCTCTGTGTTTTCGAAACAAACCGTATTTATAAATTGTGCGCCCCTGTGCTCTACATAATTTGCCGGCCCCTCTTACACAACCTTATGATTGATGATTGTGATATTAAGTTTAACGTCCCGTTCAGCAGCGAGGCTATATGATACGTGGACCTACTGAGTAACGTGAAATCCGAACCACACGAGCTCCCGCCGGGAATTAAACCCAGATATCCCACGCAAACCGCTTAGCCACGAAGGAGCTCCAAACAAACTTATGTCTCAAACAAGGAAACAAGCTTTGATTTTGCAAACATACCAGCTCTTGTTAAGTAGCAGTTTAGGTATTACAAGTTACAAACGTTACAACGTAATTTTAAATAGCCTAATTCTCTCAATGATGACTAGGATGTGGTATTCTGTCCAAAGGTAGGTGTTTGACCCGAAGGTTCCTGGGTAAGCTGAACCTATGGATAGTGCCATTGCCTTCCATGGGATAATGATGACGTACCAAGGACGAGACCTACAGCTTAACTTGGGATCCGAACCAAAAGTGTCCCCACCAGGATCGAACCCAGGACCCTTTGATTACAAGGCAATGAGCTTAACCACAAATTCATTGGGGACACATTCTCTCAATACTGGCATGTATTTTATTCATTTATGTTTTAATTTACTGTCTGGAGAAAATATATTCTATTAATTTCTAGAGGGAGAGAGTAGAATATTAGAGATCTAATGAGGGCGTGATTTTGAAGCTGGGATTGGCTGACATCCATCACTGAGACACCAATAATTATTGGTGATAACTGATAAGAAAAATAACTGTTTGCATTATTCACCATCAGCAATGGTTTAATAGCATCCATATTAATGATACAATAAGCTGTTTTTCTGCCTGCCTGTCTGTAGCGCTTTTCAACTCGAAAACCATAATAGATAGAAAAATGAAATTCTAATATGTTTTAAAGCTCTAAGAGAAATGATCCAAATGACTGTTCCAGGTTCTTAGGTCACACTTGAGCTGAGATATGGGGGTGCAAAGTACCCATAAGAATAAGTAGAGCATTTTTAAAATAATCGAAAACGACCAATATTAGAGTTGATTTCATAGTTTTTGAGGTCGATGAGATGAATAGTGACAGTTTTAGTCCAATTCAACTTTAAGGACTTATCATGACAGTTTTAGTCCAATTCAACTTTAAGGTCTTACTTCACTCCCCAGTGCGGGAGCGAGATTTTAAAGGTAATAAAAAGCAACAGATATTAGCGTTGAGTTCATAGTTTTCGAGTCGCTGAGTTTAATGGAATCAGTTTTCATGATATTCAAGTTCATCCACACCCTCTTGGAGTGAGGGCGGGAGAGATAATCAGATAACCTAGCTTAATAGTAACTATTGTAATTAGAGAGAATTAAACACATTAAGATATTTTCTCGCGCATATGCGGGACTCTGCGAGTTGCTAGTTTTAAATGTTACTTTATAGTGAAACGTAAAAAATCCAAAATTTTGCAGTTCACTAAATTCCACCGTCCTGTACTCGAGCAAAGAATAGCATTTACGTAAATACGGGCCTGAATGTATGGCTTCAGTTCCGAATCAAAATTAGAAAGTGGCGGGTGGGCAATTCACAAAGGTCTTTCACATATTTGCTTTAGTTGTTATCAGCGTCTTGTTCGAGGCGGAAAGACTGATATGGTCCTAGTTAAAGGGGATACATTATTACAATTACAATCCTGGATTTTTGATATATTCTATTAAAATTAAAGTTAATGGTAATTTAAGTTATTGTATTTTTAACCAAAGAGTGTAATGCCTTCTTACTGGTGTCATAATGAATTGCTTTGTGAAGTTTAAAGAGATAATACACGTAGTTGGTTTAGAAGTATATTAATACGAACATCTTATAAACCTTAAGTGTAGAAGTAGATTATTACAGAATAAACTACCGTAAAATTTCCTGTAGTTACATCCTTCCATCAGTTTCAGTGTATACAGGAACGAAAGCTAGTTCATAGAACAAAATATTCCTGTTAGGAATAATATTAAGGGGAAATTCTTCCCTGCAAAAACGCATTGTAACATACTTCATTTAGTAAAACATTTAGTAGCTTATTTTACGACATTCTCCTTTTTATTCAGTACATTACATTAGTTATAAATGTATATATATTAATAACTATATATATATTACATTCATATTATTAATAATTATTCGATTTTGAGAAAATACAATGTAAAATTTTCTTAGGGTATTCCAATAATATCCCAGTTCGCCACCAAAATTTGCCAAAAATGGAAGGGTGAATTTATACCTCATTTAAATAAATATGTTCCTGGATAACTTTCGTTTAAAAAAAATGTTGACGCAATATGGCGTATATTTTCTTTGAGCCTCTCTGTGAAGAGCTGAAATCATTGAAAGTAGAAAATGGATCGATCTAGCTCACCTTCGGACAAAATAGAACAACTCAGGAGCCCCTGGGAAATTGAGCACCTTACACCGTCGACCCACGGTCTTTTACGACTTCCATTTTAGAGGTTTATTTGTTCCCTTTTATGAGCACTTTTTAGGGGGTGTATTCGTTCTCTTTTATGAGCATATTTTAAGGGGTGAACTCGTTCCCTTTTATGAGCACTTTTCCAACCCTATTTTAATTACGAACACATAGAAGAGCAGATAACACATAAGAGTTCGTAACACACAGCAGAGCAGATAACACATAAGAGTACGTAACATAACAAGGGTGTACTCGTTCTCTTTTATGACCTCCATTTTAGGGGTGAACTCGTTTCCTTTTATGAACATATTTTTCAACCCCTATTTTAACAGAAATGACATAAGAATACGTAACAAGACTATGTAACATAGCAGGGGTGTACACATTCCAACCCTTATTTTAACATAACAGAAATAGCAGACAATGAGCAAAGATAGTCATTTTAGAGGGTGTATTCATTCATTCTCTTTGATGAGCATTTATTTCCACCCCTAATTGAAATTACATAGCAGAACAGGTAAGACATAAGATTCGTTTCCTTTTTATGAGCACTTTTAGGGGTATATTCATTCCCTTTTACGATTACTTTTTCAACCCCTAATTGAACATTTTAACATAGCAGAAATTTATGAACACATTCTCCACCCTTATTTTAACGTAGCACTGATTTCGTTCCGAACCCTTAATTTAACATAGCAGAAATGACACAAGCATGTCCCCAAACTACTGACCGTCGTGAACAAAGGTCAAACTCAAAAAACAAAACAATATATCGAGGTGGTGTTTCCACATTTGGTAATTGGTCACCAGCAACTACATGTTCCAAAAATAAAGAGCATCGAGGTCAAAGGTCACAGTACTTAAAACCTAATAACTCGGAAACGGATCCACATATTGAGATGGTGTTTCCACAATTAGTAATTGGTCATCAAATACTACAAGTTCCAAAATAATGACCATCGAGGTCAAAGGTCACAGTACTTAAAACCTAATAACTCGAAACAAGAGCCACATATTGAGGTGGTGTTTCCACATTTAGTAATCGGCCACCAACTACTACAAGTTCCAAAATAATGATCATCGAGGTCAAAGGTCACAGTACTTAAAACCTAATAACTCGAAAACTGAGCAAAATATTGAGGTGCTGTTTACACATTTAGTAATCAGCCACCAGCTACTACAAGTTCCAAAATAATGACCATCGAGTTCAAAGGTCAACATACTTAAAACCTAATAACTCAAAACCAGAGCCACATATTGAGGTGCTGTTTCCACATTTAGTAATCAGCCACCAACTACTACAAGTTCCAAAATAATGATAATCAAGGTCAAAGGTCAAAATACTTAAAACCTAATAACTCGAAAACGGAGCTAAATATCGAAGTGGTGTTTCCACATTTAGTAATCGGCCACCAACTACTACAAGTTCCAAAATAATGACCATCGTGAACAAAGGTCAAAATACTTAAAACCTAATAACTCGAAAACGGAGCCAAGTATTGAGGTGGTGTTTCCACATTTAATAATTGGTGATCAACTACTACAAGTTTCAAAACTAATGGTCATGGAGGTCAAAGGTCAATCTCGTAAATGAAACCACATATTGAGATAACGTTTCCTCATTTAGTAAATTTGTGTGATCTATTCAATTTTGTACAAAGCAGAAAAAAAGTGAAGAAGGAATAAATTTGAGTGGCTTATTTACTTTTGTATTAATGAGAAAGAAATCAAAGGAGCACAATTTTAACTAGCGCAGAATTTCTGTACCTTTTTGGGCTATTCAAATGGATTAACAAGAAAGAAAGCAAAGATATGCCGTATTAACTAGCTGTGTATTATTTAAGCAAAACGAAGGGCTAAATTTGAGAAAGCGAACATGGACCATTTTACTCAAATTTGGATGGAGTATTTATCTTTGTATGAACCAGAAAAAAATGAAGAAGATCCGTTTTAACTAGTTCAATATTTCTGTATAATTTTGTACTATCCAAATAAACGAAATTTTATTTTTGTACCAATCACAAGAAAATCAAAGAAGGGTCATTTTATATTTTTTTGTGCTATTCAAATAATAGAGAGAACAAATTTCAGTGGTCTATTTTATTTTTGTACCAATCAGAAGAAAAGCAAAGATATACCATTTTAACTATTTAAACAAACGAAAAGATAAATTTGAATGACCTATTCAATTTTGTACCAACGAGAAATGCCATTTTGTACTACTCAAATAAACAAAAAAACAGAAGAAGGTTCATTTTAACTAACTCAGACTTTTATACCATTTTGTACTACTCCAATAAACGAAGGAATACCAACCAGAAAAAAAGAAGTGAAGATTAGGTGGATTATTTTCTTTTGTACCAACTAGAAAAGAGAAGAAGAGCTACTTTAACTAGCTCATTATGTACTGTTTAAACAAACGAAAATTGACCATTATGTAACTTTTGTACTACTGAAATGTTCTATTTTTGTATCAATCAGAAAACCGCGAAGAAGGATCATTTTAAAAAGTTCATAATTTCGATGTTCTACTTTTAATACCAACGAGAAAAAAATGAACTAGCTGAATATACGAAAGAATAAATTTAAACGACCTATTCAATTTTGTACCAATGAGAAATGTCATTTTTAACTGGTTCAGAATTTTACTACTCAAATAAACAATGAAATATTTAGTTTTGTACCACCGAGGAAAAAAAAGAATATTGTGCCATTTTGGAGTTTTCAAAAACAACAAAGGACTTATGATTTGTGTCAACTCTAAAAAGGGCCATTTTGTATTGTTTCAACAAACAAAAGGAAAAAGCAAACAGGACCATTTTAATCTAGTCTAATAAACGAAGGCATAAATATGAGTGAGCTATTTAATTTTGTAGCAACCAGAGGATAATTTTATACCATTTTGTACTACTCAAATAAACGAAAGAATAAAATTGTAGTAACCAGAAAAAACGAAGAAGGCCCATTTTAACTAACTGAGAATTTCTGTACCTTTTTGTACTATTTAAACAAACGATGGAATAAATTTGAGTGGCCTGTTTTTTGTACTAACCAGAAAAAGCGAAGAAGGTCCAATTTAGCTAACTCAGAATTTATGTACCTTTGTACTAGCCCAATGAACGAAAGAACAAATTTGGGTGTTCTACTTTTTTATACCAAACAAAGAAGAACCATAAACACAATTTTAACTAGCGCAGAATTTCTGTAACGCAAAAATTAATTTGGATGGAGTAACAAGAAAGAAAGCAAAGATATGTCATATTAAATATTTAAATAAACGAGGGGATAAATTTAAGTGATCTATTCCATTTTGTACCAAGGAGAAATGCCATTTTTATCTAGCTTAGAATTTTTAGTGCATGTTGTATCATTTAAACAAAACGAAGGGCTAAATTTGAGAAAGCAAACATGAACCATTTTACTCAAATTTGAATGGAGTATTTAGCTTTGTATGAACCAGAAAAAAGTGAAGAAGGACCATTTTAACTAGTTCAATATTTCTGTACAATTTTGTACCACCCAAATGAACGAAATTTTATTTTTGTACCAATCAGAAGAAAATCAAAGAAGGGTCATTTTAAATAGCCAAGCAGGAAAAAGGAAAGAATTAACACTTTGTACTAATCAAGTAAACGAAGGTGTAAATTTGTACTGATCAGAAACGGAGAAGACATTTATTGAGGTGTCCTATTTCCTCTTTTACCAACGAGAGCCATTTTTTACTGGCTTAGAATTTTATACCTTTTTGAAAAATTTGTATCAAATCAAAAAAGCAAGGAAATACCATTTTAAATAGCTCAGCATGTTATAGTTTTTTGTGTTTTTGGTCTACCTAATTTCTTGACCAAGTTGTACTATTTAAACAAACAAAGGAATAAATTTGTGTGACCTATTCACTTTTATAGCAGCAGAAAAAGCCCGTTTTAGTTTTATACCAACCACGAAGGTCCATTATAACAAGCTCGGTATTTTTATACCATTTTGTATTACTCTAATAAATTTGGGTCGTCTGTTTCATTTTTGTAACAATCAGAAGAAAAGATTAGAATTTTATACCTTTGTGGTGTTACATTTTGTATATTTTGTGTCATCCAGAGAACAATTTAAATTGACTCTCCCGTCACTAAGAAAGGCTCATAAAATATTTAAACGTAGATTTAACAAACCTGAGTTGCGTAATAATTCAATTATAACTTAATTGTGTAGAACAGACTACATAGCAATTAGCGTTCTAAAGAAAACTGATGAATGACGACAAATCATAACAGCATACTTGGCCATTTTGAATCACAGTGGTGATAGAGGAAAAAAGCAGAAGGAATCATATCAAAGTAAGAATCAGCTCATCAAGGAAAACAAAAGTTTCATGTTCCATGTTGCTGCAGATATTTAAACAACGTTACGAATGCGTTACCTAACAGTTGTATTGCTAGTATACTGCCTATTGCTCAACGATTCAATTATTTTTTAAACTTTCTTTCCTCGTCTAAGGTAATATATATGATACTTATTAAGTCCAAAAAGACAAATATATATTTTTGCATTTATGTATTTTATTATAATGGAATATAAGATTATGGAGTATATTTGGAAATAATAGAACATACATCATGATGTTATATTGCCTTGAAACATATTATGAAACACGGAGAATGCATAGAATGTTTTTATTGTAGGTATATAAAACTATTTATTTGATTTGTTTTTGCTGAAGAGTAGAAAAATGACTAGCATGGAAATTGCTTGTTTCACCTAGAGAAAAAGAAATTCAGCGTGAAAACGAGAAACCTATACTGTTAATCCAGCCGTCTGACCCCGATTTGCCAGATGAATCACGTGATAAAGTGAGAATCATATATCCAACACAAGAAATAGAAGAAGTGTATTATTTTAGACGCTATAATAGATATAATGACGAAATACTCCCGGAAAGTGATGATGACAGTGTTTCAAATATTAATTGTTTTGAACTGGAAGCTAATGAGTGCGAGTGTACTAGTGAAAGTATTAGTGATACATGTGTTATACAATTATTTAATGAGTACATACCAAATTCAGTATTATTATGTTCAGAGCATGCTTCAAATGTCTTCTCCGTTTCTGGTTAGTACAAATTTATACCTTCGTTTACTTGATTAGTACAAAGTGTTAATTCTTTCCTTTTTTCTGCTTGGCTATTTAAAATGACTCTTCTTTGATTTTCTTCTGATTGGTACAAAAATAAAATTTCGTTCATTTGGGTGGTACAAAATTGTACAGAAATATTGAACTAGTTAAAATGGTCCTTCTTCACTTTTTTCTGGTTCATACAAAGCTAAATACTCCATTCAAATTTGAGTAAAATGGTTCATGTTTGCTTTCTCAAATTTAGCCCTTCGTTTTGTTTAAATGATACAACATGCACTAGAAATTCTAAGCTAGATAAAAATGGCATTTCTCCTTGGTACAAAATGGAATAGATCACTTAAATTTATCCCCTCGTTTATTTAAATATTTAATATGACATATCTTTGCTTTCTTTCTTGTTACTCCATCCAAATTAATTTTTGCGTTACAGAAATTCTGCGCTAGTTAAAATTGTGTTTATGGTTCTTCTTTGATTGGTATAAAAAAGTAGAACACCCAAATTTGTTCTTTCGTTCATTGGGCTAGTACAAAGGTACATAAATTCTGAGTTAGCTAAATTGGACCTTCTTCGCTTTTTCTGGTTAGTACAAAAAACAGGCCACTCAAATTTATTCCATCGTTTGTTTAAATAGTACAAAAAGGTACAGAAATTCTCAGTTAGTTAAAATGGGCCTTCTTCGTTTTTTCTGGTTACTACAATTTTATTCTTTCGTTTATTTGAGTAGTACAAAATGGTATAAAATTATCCTCTGGTTGCTACAAAATTAAATAGCTCACTCATATTTATGCCTTCGTTTATTAGACTAGATTAAAATGGTCCTGTTTGCTTTTTCCTTTTGTTTGTTGAAATAATACAAAATGGCCCTTTTTAGAGTTGACACAAATCATAAGTCCTTTGTTGTTTTTGAAAACTCCAAAATGGCACAATATTCTTTTTTTTCCTCGGTGGTACAAAACTAAATATTTCATTGTTTATTTGAGTAGTAAAATTCTGAACCAGTTAAAAATGACATTTCTCATTGGTACAAAATTGAATAGGTCGTTTAAATTTATTCTTTCGTATATTCAGCTAGTTCATTTTTTTCTCGTTGGTATAAAAAGTAGAACATCGAAATTATGAACTTTTTAAAATGATCCTTCTTCGCGGTTTTCTGATTGATACAAAAATAGAACATTTCAGTAGTACAAAAGTTACATAATGGTCAATTTTCGTTTGTTTAAACAGTACATAATGAGCTAGTTAAAGTAGCTCTTCTTCTCTTTTCTAGTTGGTACAAAAGAAAATAATCCACCTAATCTTCACTTCTTTTTTTCTGGTTGGTATTCCTTCGTTTATTGGAGTAGTACAAAATGGTATAAAAGTCTGAGTTAGTTAAAATGAACCTTCTTCTGTATTTTTGTTTATTTGAGTAGTACAAAATGGCATTTCTCGTTGGTACAAAATTGAATAGGTCATTCAAATTTATCTTTTCGTTTGTTTAAATAGTTAAAATGGTATATCTTTGCTTTTCTTCTGATTGGTACAAAAATAAAATAGACCACTGAAATTTGTTCTCTCTATTATTTGAATAGCACAAAAAATATAAAATGACCCTTCTTTGATTTTCTTGTGATTGGTACAAAAATAAAATTTCGTTTATTTGGATAGTACAAAATTATACAGAAATATTGAACTAGTTAAAACGGATCTTCTTCATTTTTTTCTGGTTCATACAAAGATAAATACTCCATCCAAATTTGAGTAAAATGGTCCATGTTCGCTTTCTCAAATTTAGCCCTTCGTTTTGCTTAAATAATACACAGCTAGTTAATACGGCATATCTTTGCTTTCTTTCTTGTTAATCCATTTGAATAGCCCAAAAAGGTACAGAAATTCTGCGCTAGTTAAAATTGTGCTCCTTTGATTTCTTTCTCATTAATACAAAAGTAAATAAGCCACTCAAATTTATTCCTTCTTCACTTTTTTTCTGCTTTGTACAAAATTGAATAGATCACACAAATTTACTAAATGAGGAAACGTTATCTCAATATGTGGTTTCATTTACGAGATTGACCTTTGACCTCCATGACCATTAGTTTTGAAACTTGTAGTAGTTGATCACCAATTATTAAATGTGGAAACACCACCTCAATACTTGGCTCCGTTTTCGAGTTATTAGGTTTTAAGTATTTTGACCTTTGTTCACGATGGTCATTATTTTGGAACTTGTAGTAGTTGGTGGCCGATTACTAAATGTGGAAACACCACTTCGATATTTAGCTCCGTTTTCGAGTTATTAGGTTTTAAGTATTTTGACCTTTGACCTTGATTATCATTATTTTGGAACTTGTAGTAGTTGGTGGCCGATTACTAAATGTGGAAACAGCACCTCAATATGTGGCTCTGGTTTTGAGTTATTAGGTTTTAAGTATGTTGACCTTTGACCTTGATGATCATTATTTTGGAACTTGTAGTAGTTTGTGGCCGATTACTAAACGTGGAAACAGCACCTCAATATGTGGCTCTGGTTTTGAGTTATTAGGTTTTAAGTACTGTGACCTTTGACCTTGATGATCATTATTTTGGAACTTGTAGTAGTTGGTGGCCGATTACTAATTGGGGAAACAGCACCTCAATATGTGGCTCTTGTTTTGAGTTATTAGGTTTTAAGTACTGTGACCTTTGACCTCGATGCTCTTTATTTTTGGAACATGTAGTTGCTGGTGACCAATTACTAAATGTGGAAACACCACCTCGATATATTGTTTTGTTTTTTGAGTTTGACCTTTGTTCACGATGGTCAGTAGTTTGGGGACATGCTTGTGTCATTTCTGCTATGTTAAATTAAGGGTTCGGAACGAAATCAGTGCTACGTTAAAATAAGGGTGGAGAATGTGTTCATAAATTTCTGCTATGTTAAAATGTTCAAATAGGGGTTGAAAAAGTAATCATAAAAGGGAATGAATACACCTCTAAAAGTGCTCATAAAAAGGAAACGAATCTTATGTCTTACCTGCTCTGCTATGTAATTTCAATTAGGGGTGGAAAAAATGCTCATCAAAGAGAATGAATGAATACACCCTCTAAAATGACTATCTTTGCTCATTGTCTGCTATTTCTGTTATGTTAAAATAAGGGTTGGAATGTGTACACCCCTGCTATGTTACATAGTCTTGTTACGTATTCTTATGTCATTTCTGTTATGTTAAAATAGGGGTTGAAAAATATGTTCATAAAAGGAAACGAGTTCACCCCTAAAATGGAGGTCATAAAAGAGAACGAGTACACCCTTGTTATGTTACGTACTCTTATGTGTTATCTGCTCTGCTGTGTGTTACGAACTCTTATGTGTTATCTGCTCTTCTATGTGTTCGTAATTAAAATAGGGTTGGAAAAGTGCTCATAAAAGGGAACGAGTTCACCCCTTAAAATATGCTCATAAAAGAGAACGAATACACCCCCTAAAAAGTGCTCATAAAAGGGAACAAATAAACCTCTAAAATGGAGGTCGTAAAAGACCGTGGGTTGACGGTGTAAGGTGCTCAATTTCCCAGGGGCTCCTGAGTTGTTCTATGTTGTCCGAAGGTGAGCCAGATCGATCCATTTTCTACTACTATTGAAGTATAAAGAGATTGATTACACAGCATCCGACGATTTTTAAAAAAAATCCAAGATATCAGATAAATGTTAATCGATTTTGATAAAAGTTCTTTATTTACTATTTTCTTTTATTATTATTCACAGTTTTTAGTGCTTGGGATCAGTCAGTAATAAATCGATGGCTTTACCCCTAGTATAGGGTAAATCTCCCTAAAGGGGTGAAAGATGGATCAAAGCAACCCTGTGTTGTGAACATTCAAAACAATTTTGCAGAATAAACTAAACTATAACTTTTATAATAATAATAGTAAAATTGACTCAATATGGTGCATATTTTTGAGGCTTCACAATCATCCCTACTACCTGAATTTAAAATCAATCAAGAACTAGACATGAAAATTATCTAGACATTCCCCGGTGTTCAAATAAATAAGTGTTCTACAATTACATACGTAACATTGTTCTATTTTGACATGTTAATAATGAGGGAGTGAATCCCTCCTGATTGTAAATAAAATATTTAAACGGTAATTTCATAGGTCTCCTATTTTTATAAAACAAGTGTGTATTTTGTTCGAGATTATAGACTTACTCGTAGGGGTGTAGAGGGTGAATATGGGAGAAAAGGAAGATCTCAAGAGAACCCACGAACAAAATGTTTTCTTTAGTTACCGTCTCACGTTATGTATCTAGATTAAGAGAGGCGGTGATGATGATAATGAACGAAATTGTTGAATGAAGACGAGCGAGAACAGGAGAACCTCTTGAAATTTCGATGCACACACTGTTTGCCAGCACAAAACAACTAAATGAAAACCGGGATCGAACCGGGGACCCTACGCACCATAGATAAGCTCTTTACCATTGAGCATCTATAGTTGAGTTCTTTACCTATTTAACAAAAAACGAATTAAAGTACTGTGTTAGAAATCTAAATTTATGTTGTTTATAAAGTAATAAATTATACACAACTTAAATATGTATATTGATAAATATGTTGCACTAAAAAATAAAGCAACATTTCTGAATACAGTATTTCTTACAGTCACACGTTTAAAATGAACATCATGGTGTGAAATGCAATTGAATTATGTATATTTTTGAGAGTGGTTGTAGCACGTTCCAGTGCACTTGAATATTCTAATTATCTAAGCGTCACTGTTAATTTCTTATCTCATTTTTTTTTTAAATCAATGAATCTTTAATTCATATTATTAATAAGCAAACAAGTTTCACTAACATAAACTATCGTCATTTAGAAATCCTAATCCAAGAATATCAGTGTCTTATAACTTTGAGAGTATTAAAAGATGACTATATTAACAAAACTGTATTGACGGGCTTCCATAAAAACTTATAAAGGTAACCAAGAAAATTCTGTCTCTTTTTGTGGAGATTTGTGTTCAATTGGCTCTCACAAATTGAGTTGAAGGCGGATGGAGATAATGGCAAGGTCACTTGTTGTTGTGGGTATATCCAACATACTACCTGGCTGTGGCAGTTCACTTACACCGTGAACTTGCGTATGGACTGAGTTAGCATGGGACCTCCACAGAGCGTCATAAGTGCGTATATGTTATACGAGTTCAAACTCGGGTCAAACTCCGCTGCAGTGGGGCGAAAGATATACCAGCCCTTTGGTGAGAGTGTCATGACTACGCGGACAGTGCACGATCGTTTAACAAGTTTAAGGACGGTGACGAAACACTCGAAGACGCACCACGTGCCAGAAGACATGCACAAAATGAAGATCGTCAGCCAGAAATTCAGGCGAAGGGTTTCCAGACATACGAGGAACTGGAACTACAGTTCAGTGTAAGTGGACAAACCATTCGTCAGTACCTACATCAACTTGGGAAGCACTACAAGTTAGGGAGATGGGTCCCACATGAATTGACTCCGGGCCAGAAGGCAACACTAGCAGACACATGTGTTTGTTTGTTTTCTCGTCTGAGGAAGGAGCCATTTCTGGACAGGGTGTTGACATGTGATGAGAAGTGGGTTCTATACGAAGCTCCACGGCACCATCATCATTGGTTAGCATCCCACGAGCCGGTTCTAAATCAGCCGAAACCAGCACTGCACCGAAGAACGTCCTCCTGTGTATTTGGTGGACTGCTCCCGGCATCGTGCATCGGGATCTGTTACAAGCAGGTCAGAGCATTAATGTAGCTGTGTACAGTCAGCAGTTGAACCGTGTTCAAGAAAAACTCAAAACTCTGGAGCCAGCACTTCTGAATCACAAAGGGGTCCTCCTGTTACAGGACAAAACTCAGCCCCACATGGTTAGGATGATTCGGGACACCATTCTACGCCTTGAATTGGAAACACTATTGCATCCGCCACACTCTCCGGACATTGTACCTCAGATTATTGCCTGTTACATTCCTTGGGTAATCACCTTAGAGGGCACCAGTTCAAATTCCTTGTAGAGGTGCAAAATGCACTTGATACCTTCTTTGTTTCACGGCCCACCGCGATGGAACCCATGGTCTTCCGAAACGTTGGCAAACTCGTCGATGTTTTTGGGGATCATTTTTGATCTTCCAGATACATCTTAGGTGACATATTGATGTTAGAGTGTGGTGGGTGAAAAAGCGATAAACTTTCTTTGTTTCATTTATAAAATATGTACCCCTGAAATGAGTTTAAGTCTTACCGCTTAGCGGTTTAAGCTGATAAGAACTATGTCAAATGAGTAGAAGAAGGCATAGTCACTGGCGTGAGAAAAATAAAATGTGATGAACTATTAAGGTGGAATTGTTTAGAGAAGAAGTATATATTCTGATGGAAATGATATGTTACGTCTACCCCTGAAATGGAATTTACCCAGATAAACCTAAGCAAGTATAACCGACTATCGGTAAACCTTAAATTACATGATTGTCATGCAATGAGGCTATCTACTGAGTATAATTATATTGTAGAGAATGCAGAGGTTGGCAAGCCTTATTACGCAATTAACCACAAATTTCTCAAGTGAGCAAATAGACCACCAAGATTCCGCCAATAGACCACCTCAATCAGCAAATAGGCCACTTTCATAAAAGTAGATAATGGAAAGTGGTCTTTTTGCTGACAAATTTCCGCAACTAGACCACTTGCAGATTACTATCTATCTATCTATCTATCTATTTATTTATTTATTTATTTATTTATTTATCTATATCCCTCTGTGTGTTTAAGTATGTATACGTGTGTGAGGGGTGGGGGGTAGGGGTAGTTGTGTGTGTTTTAATAAATCAGTCTGCGTTAGATATTGAATTTTACAACTAGTGAAATTTGAACCCTAACATTTTGCTGATCAAATGATTGGTGATCAAAAGTTAACGTGTATGCATATTAAAAGCATTTATAAATATATGTTGAGTATATGTTTGACAAACTAATAATATATTAACATTTAAATGAAAATTGCTTTTTGCTTTGACAAAGAAAACTGTTTTTGACAAATTTCCCGAGGGATTGATACATTTGGGGGCATGAAGATATTCACGAATTTTAAAAAAAAAATACTGAATTGTTATTTTTCCCTGTAAGTAATTTTACACCCCCTGCCATTTACAAATTCGAAACAAAAAGATCAATCTATTGGACAATGTATTTGCCGGGCGCCCAAACACACACGCATAACGTTGGCCGATTCATGATAACAGAATTATAGCCTACTGAACTAATGAAAAAACTTACACTAATTACAAATACTTGCATTGAAAGTATGTGATATTCCTTTTTGGTATAATATACACTGAGCACCCTACAAGTATGAAATTTTGAAATTAAACGAAAAATTTCGGTTAACGTTCTACGTTTACAACTAAGGGAGACGGATGATTAGGTCAAGTGAACAATATTGCAAGATCTGGTGAGATGAACTTGTGAGAGGAAATGGCAGCATCCCGAGAAACACTATGAACACGATGTTGTTCACCTCAAACTTGGCGGGGATCGAACCAGGGCTCGTGAAGGAAGCGCTCTACCACTGAGGACCGTGCCCTCCAGAGTAGTAAATCAAGCCCAGACTAATCAACATTAAAATAATTAAGAGCTTACTTCTGCTTGTGGTAGTATTATGGAAGTTGATGACGTGACAAATGGGAGTTTTCGAAAGTAAAGTTTTGAAGCTAACATTTCATGAAGAATTAAATTGTTTAATTTAACTGAAAAAAAACCTCTACTCTGTTCGCTTTGTAGCGTTAATCAACGAGAGACTGTGGAACGCAATCTTATGCCTCATCTCGTCGCAGAAATGCATACCACAAAATTCACCGCTAACTACGTTTGACGGTGACTACCTCTATTCAGTGCAGTGCAGTGTAACGCAAAATGGCAATTTTATTGGTCACCCACATGTCTCCTAACCAGATGTCTAAGGGTTATTACCAGAGATGAACTATTCACAGCTTCCCTGTCATCAGTGTTCGTAGATTTACGTAAATTTACGTGATCTACGGAAACTTGATAACAAAATTCATTAAATAAGAAAAACGAAAAATGTTGAGAGCAAAAACCACATAAATAGTATCGGGTTGAATTACATATAACCAAAGATATATATACATATATATATATAGATAGATAGATAGATAGATTTTTTTTACACTGTTCTACAAATTTTAATTTTCGTATTTAAATTCAACGTATAAGTGCATTTTATATTTTATACACAAGTTCTTGCTCGTTGAAGGTACAAAGAACATCATTGTATGTACATATATTTGCGAAGGCTACAATATTATTTTGAGATACAGCTTCTTTATAAGCATTATTTATAGCATACTTTAAACGGCGAATATAGATACTCAAAAAATCCAGAGGACAATTGAAACTGCAATATAAATGATATCTATATACAATGTATGTTGTACTACGTGCTAAAATAATCAAAAAGTTAGAAAGAAAAATAGCAGTTGACTTTTTAGTGTTAAAATAGCCTACCATGAGTTTACTATTAGGTATTTCATTTAAGTCCAAAACTTTACAGATTAAAGTGCTTACAAATTTCCAAACTGGCTGAACAGCATCACATTCATAAATTATATGTAATCCTGTACCGACTTGCGGGCAGAAAAGACACTTCGGACCATCTAATTTCTTCCATTGGTACAGTCTTTCAGGAGTTATTAGCGTATCATGTAAAAACCTAAATGAATTCTGAGCATCATATCCAATTGAGGGAAATCGGCATATTTCAGTCCACGGAATCCTTTCATTCGTCCAACGACATTTATTTGTAATTGGATTAGGAGATAATGATCGAGATAGTATCTGTCGATACAGCGTTTTTGATGTTGTTGGAAAATGTATAGTATCGTTTGTTCCAAATCGCAAAAAAGTATACTCAATCTTATTTTCAGCCATATGATCAATTCTTGTCAAAAATTGTTTCAGTAAATTCTTAAATCTTCTTAAGCCAAGTGTCAAGACACGTTGGGAACATTTTGTGAGATTTGAATAATCAAAATGGTCCTCTTCGTACCAACTACCACTTTCAGATATTAAATCTCCAACTGCATATACAGATAATCGCTTCCATTCAGGACTCAAAGAAATCAAACCTGTGTTTGATCGAAATAATAGACAGTTGTAAACGGGCAAGGAACGAAAGAAATCCAATGTAAAATTTTCCAGATTTGGATAGACATTCATATGCTTCCATGAATTAATAACAGATGAGTAGAAGGAATTTACACCATTAATGCTATTTGTATTAAAATCCATAATAAAAAAATGGGCAGGGTTTAATGGATGTGTACAGCAGGATGATAAATGAAACAAAATTAAATCATTAAGGACTGAATGAAAATTTGATCGTAAAATGTTTGCTATAAAACGTAACCGCAACGATATTACTTTACTATAAATATGCACTGTTCCTAAACCACCTTGCGTTACTGGAGAAAATACATAATTTGGGTGTAGCCAATGATGTCTATTCCAGAGGAAATTCAAAAATAATTTATCTATTCGCTGTAATAAATCCAACGGAGGTTGTAAAACCGTAAACACGTGTGTCAACTTTGATCCCACAAACGTATTCAATAATAGGCGACGACTATAATATGAAGTGCAATACGAAAAGTGCTGCCACCTTAAAAGACTCTTCTTTATTTTGCTTTCTAGATTATCCCAGTTAACTCTTTCATCGTGTTCTGTATTCCCCAAGTGTACTCCTAAAAATTTACACGATCTTGAATTCCATGCGGCTTTCAGTGGTGCGTCTTTGCGATGTTTCCAACTGAAAACCCAAAGTCCACATGATTTTTGAAGATTAAGCTTTGCTCCAGACACCACACTGTACTCAGAAAATAAATTATAAATTTCATTAAAACCTTCATTCCGTGTTATGAATAACACTACGTCATCGGCAAAACTTGAAACAATTATTTTGTTTTCTTCAACATTTTTAGGCGATATATGAAGAGGCTTTGGAATCGATAATCCATATTGGATTAAATGACGTCGACACATATGCAAAAAAGGCTCAATAGATAAAGCGAAAAGAGGACCTGACAGCGGATCACCCTGACGTACACCACAAAGATGAAGAAATGGCTCTAACAATACAGATCCATGACGCACTGCTGTTGATGCCTTCTGGTACAATAATCTGATACATGAAATAAAACCAGGGCCAAATCCAAAAGCATTTAAAACTTCAAAAAGATATGAATGATTTACTCTGTCGAAGGCAGATGATTGATCTAGGTTAAGTAATGCAAGTGGGAGGTCTTTTATATTGCAATAACTAATAACATCTCGTATTAGATGAATATTATTATACATTGAACGGTTGGATACTCCATATGTTTGATCTTCATGAACAATTGAATGCATTACTCGACGTAACCGATTAACTAATACACGAGACAAAATTTTATATGACGTGTTTAGCAATGTGATTGGCCTCCAGTTATTAAGTTCTAGAAGATCTCCCTTTTTTGGTAGAAGAACTAATACTCCCATAGTCGTGGATGGAGGAAGACGATATTCCGTTAGACAACTACGAATTACTTCTATAAATAATGGTTTTAATTGAGACCAAAACACATATAAAATTCTGCAGTTAAACCATCCCATGATGGTGTTTTCCTTTTGTTCATTTGAAAAACTGCAGCCGTAATTTCATCTTCTGTAATAGGTTCTTCGCAAATATTCCGTTCTACATCACATAGCTTCGGCAATTCTGATAAAGTTCTATGAAACAATTTAATACCTTGACAGTCAGTGCCTTGAAAATGACTTTGAAAATGATCCCGGATGTGTTTTCCAATCGCTTTTGAATCAGATATTATATTCTCGCCTACACGAAGTCTTGAAATATGTGAAATTCTATTGGAATCATTCTGAAGAGCTCTTACATTGGAAAAACTACTAGTATCAGTGTGTTGAAAGGCTCTCCTCTTAGTATTAATTAATCTTGTTGCTAGCACCGCATACTTATTTTTCAGCATAGCTTTACACTCATTAAATGCATTTATTTCTTCATGATTCACATTATCTTTGCATAGGAAATCATTACAAATGGCTTCAATTTGTTTCATATTAATTCTGTTTATATCGTTCTTGCAAGACACTGAGAATTGAATAGAAATACGTCTAATTTCATTAATAAAAGACTCCCAATCCAATTTTATCCGAAACACAAACTAACTGAGAAACATAAAAATTATTGTAATTAACAACAATTTCACGATACAAAGGGTTATGAAGTAAATCATTATCCAGACGCCAATATGCAGGACGATTTAGAGTTTCTGATCCAGATAAAGACATTAATACACTAGAATGATCTGAAAATGACGGAAACATATTTATGTCTAAAATCCGAGGTAAAACTGAATATGACGTATAATAACGATCAAGTCGAGATCTTGGAGAGTGTGACTGCGTTCCCACATATGTATACCCACATTTATTGGGAAAATGATGTTTCCATACATCTTGTAAATTATTATGTTGTATAATATCACGTAGAACATTAGCCAGTGTTGTATTTCTTTCCACAGAATTACTCCGGTCCTCTGGGTACAAAGTTACATTCCAGTCACCACCCATAATAACATAATCAACAGAAGGTAATGTAGACAAAAATTCATCTATTGACTTCACTACTTTCATAGCTACCGGACTGTTACAAGGTATATATACATTAATAAAATGCCACCTACGGGAATTGTATATACACGATAGCACTTGTACCTGTCCATCAAATCTAATGTTATGAGATACTTCACTCAACTGGATATAAAATTGTTTGCGAACTCCAATAAGAGTTCCAGAAAAAGCATGTTTGCCAGGATTTATATAAAAAGCATAATCATTTAGAGCTTTGGATGTAGGCACCTCATGTACATTTGTCTCTTGAAGAAACAGTACATCCGCATTATGTTTTTGTGTATACAGATATAAACTAATTTGTCGTTTCTCATCTGCTAAACTATTTACATTTAAAGATAAAATATTAACCATAATTAAAATCGAAAGAAATATGCAAATTATTTTACAGAAAATGAACATTCTTTGACATATTACTTCACATATCACTATGTAGTGATTAATTAATTCTGCTAAGACGCCTTCGTAAATTATATTCCACTCCAGATGATTTGACCTGTTCTAACTGTACAATAAGACCAGGAATGTCACTAGTGAAAGTTTTAGCAATAGGCATGGCCTTCTTAAAACTACGAACATTCGTTAGAAAATCTTGGAATTGACTTTGGCTTAAAGGCGTTTCTGTCATTAGGTTAAACTCTAATTTTTTTTCGTCTTTTTGCAATGACGATTCAGAACTTGCTGATATTGTGGATAATTGATCATCATTTTCATCATTTTCATTATCGGATACTGATACCGGTTGTTTTTTTGATAACACTTCATCTACGGTATCACTAATCTGCTTTCGTTTTATACCCGTGATGTACATATCATTTTGTTGATCCGTGATTTCTTCTGAAATAGATTTCTCGCGTTGTCCTGGTGGAATAAAACTATCGTCAGACATTGAATCATTAAGTGTATTGTCGTTTACATCCCCACCATTTTGGTTAACTATACTATTATCGATATTCATGTTATCTAGACTATCAGTCTGATTGTTGGGGTCCTTTTCAGATTTTGAGTTACAAGTATTTAAATTCGAAGTGCAATTATTTGAATTAGGGTTATCAGTGAATATGTCTTCGTTATCCTCAACTGGAGTTAATGGAGGGAATTCTATATCTGAAATAGGCCTATTTGTGATCATTTGTCGAACTCTGGGTTTTACTTTTACCGGAAGAACAATTGGATTAGGTTCACTTAGTTGTACATTCTCTGGCTGAGATTTCAATGGCGTTGGGAAACTTCTATTTCTGTTGTCATTAACTTCCGGAATTTTTCTTGCCTGTTGGGAAGAACTAACAATATCAGCTAACGTAACTTGATGTTGATTCTCATTAGATACTGAAGGCTTTTCTGGCACAAGGGAACAATTTCGTGCAACATGTCCGTATAAATGACATTTTAGACATTGTACATTGTCCTTAGAAACAAATATACTGTAATGAGTACCATCATATTCTAAAGGAAAAGAGTTTGGTACCACATTTGGGTTGTCAAACAACACATACACAACCCGTCGAAAAGATCTAACGTGTTGCAAATCTGGACGTTTACATCCTACAGGTATATTCCTTATCGTACTTACTACTTTTCCATACTTACTCAAAACATTCAATAATAAATCATTTGGTATGTCAGGTAAAACATTTGATAATACAACTTTCGTTGCAGGTGAGATATATCGTCGAACCGGCACAAATATACCTTGAATTGACAATCCACTTGCACTAATAAGCTTTTGAACATTATCTTCACTATTTAAATAAATACAAACTCTGCCACAACTAATTCGAGAAGCATAAGCAATGTTTATACCTTGCACTTTATCTGCAACAGCCACTAAATAGTCCTCTAAGACTAAACCAGGAGTACTATCGAATACCACAGCATTTTTTTTATTAGGTTGCATATTCAATCCTGTTTGTTTTCCGTTATTTACCAAATTATTTGTATTAATATCAGTAGTAGACGTTGTTGCCATGGTAGCCATATTGGCTCCTAGTCAACAAATTGTAGTTATAACTTTATATATATATATATATATATATATATATATATATATATATATATATATATATATATATATATATATATATATCCCCCATTCTAGGGAAAATTATTTGTTACCCATTTATATTAGATTGCCAGACATATTCAAGTATTCAATAACATAAATTACGCAAATATGCAAACAATATTACCCACCAATACACATTTCAATTCACAGAGTGAAATGAAACTGAACACTTCCACAGACTTCCATAGATAGATAGATAGATAGATAGATATACGGTGTAACATAAATGACGAGGTGATTGTACAAATTCAATTAAGTAAAAATGTTCCTATAAACATGGGTTCGATGCCGTTTCGTTTCTGACATACAGGGTGTTCAAATGTCGAGATGTCGAGTTCCGCCTATGGCTCACTACGGAAAAGTGATTGGAAATTTTCAATATTACAGGAATAATGCAGTAGATTGGAATTATGCCTGTACAAATACATTACCACCAAAATAGAGAATGAAACTAATCAATATTTAACGTTATAGGGTTGCCAGTGTTGCCAACCTGGTACAAAGTGTTACGTTTTCAAATAGCCCTACATGTCCGCACTAGCATATGATTGCTGACGTGTGGTATAAACGAACGTTGTGGCCACCATCGAATAACTTTCTCAATTTCTTATCTCTGGAAACATGCAATAGTTGAGATCTATGATACGTTGTTTATACGTTGAGCCTTTAATTGTCTTCACACTTGGACGCTTTGTCTTTCGAAAAGGAAGCGGAATATATCCATGTTTAGGAACGTTTTGATGTCAGCAATCATATGCTAACGGGTGGACGTCTACTGCTATTCCTCACTTTTGGCCATGCATTTGCCACACCCTGTATATATATATATATATATATATATATCGAGAGAGAGAGAGAGAGAGATGTTGTTTCAAAACAACACCGACAACGTTTGGGAGGTAATTCCTGACACCAAGATAAGTCGATAAGTATAGACCAACTTGGGTGCGCAAGTGCTTTGTTTCAGAACTATAGACTGCCAAAAACATTAAAAAATATGAAATTTAGAAGTCCCTAGCTCAAAAACTATGGGGCCTACCTTGGTTGGGTCAAAACTTCATTTAGGAACTAGTATGTGCCCTATCCACATATCCATGTTTCATAATCCTAAGACACACACACAACAAGTTTTATGAAGGAGTTTGGCTCAGGGCGTATAATTTGAAGTACTCACTAACTATCTCTATATAATTACTGTGGAAGTACCACAGGATTCTGAAACATGGACATTTGGATAGGGCACATACTAGTTAATAAAGTCTTCACCCAACTACGGTAGGTCCCATAGTTTTGGAGCTATGGACCTTTAAATTTCATTTTTTCAAGTTTTCGGCAGTCTACAACTCCTAATGAAGGTATTTGTGCACCCAGGTTGGTTTATACCTTTCATCTTGTGTCAGGAATCACCTCTCAAACGTTGTTGATGTTCTTTTGAAACTCCCTATATATATATATATATATATATATATATATATATATATATATATATATATATATATATATATATATATATATATCGAGTGCTCTAAAAATAAAACGAAAATGTTGTACGATGGAATGCCCTCCCGCACCTCCTTCAGCAGCGATGGTTAATCAAAATTTCACTATGTGGTAACATCACACATTAGTTTGGAACTATTAGTAATGCTCTACAAATTTATCAAACAGTTAAATTGATTGTTAAGATAATAAGTGGTACTAGTGTCAACATTTATTAAGTTTAACTACCATCTGGCAAGAATCGCTATAATTATTTGATGAATTGGTAGATCTGATCTATGGTTCTGTGTGTGTGTGTGTGTGTGTGTGTGTGTTTGTGTGTCTGGATTGTGTCTATGTTCACGCATAAGTGACACAGATGCATCGACTTTCAAGAGTCTTTCTTTGTTTGAAGGAACATATATTCCGATGGTCCCGTATAAATTTCACCAGGACGAATAATAGTCTTTGGAGCTGCGACGTGAAACACCACAATTTGTAATGTAGTGTGAAGATCGTAATTAATTGCGACGTAGGTGCACAATTCTGATGACTTTTTTCTTTTCTTGTGGAGCTTCGTAAACTTCATTAGAATCTAACACTAATCTTCGGCGTTATACCTTGAAACTTCTCAATGACTGACTGAGATCATTATATTTTGTACTGATCACTTCTAATTTAGACAAAATTGCACCGATTCTGATTATTCTTGTTCTGTTTATTTGAAAGAGTATTTTGTCCTTGTCGCCTCACGTAAGCTTTATATGTATCTATCGATAGTCTTCGGAGCTAGATCGCGAAATTCGTCAATGGTTGGTATAGTGAGAAACTATTGATCTTTTATGTGTGATTACTCATAACTTCCACAAAGGTGGATAAATTTTGATTAATCTTTTTTTTCTGTTTGGAAGAGTATTATTTTCTTGTGTTCCCATGTAAACTTCAAAAGGATCTTACGGTAATTTTTAGTTAGACCATGAAGCTCTCCGATGCCTGAAAGTCTTCATTCCATAACTATGTGAATGATCACGTTCAACTTCAACACAGATGCATTGATTGTGTGATTATTTTATGTTTTCTTTTATTTGAAAGAGTATACTTTTTCGCAGGTTCCTTCAAAGGGTATAACCGGATAAGGTGCTGAAAAGTGCCCTTACACGGATTGCTGTGATATTTATACCAAAAATACCTCATATCCAAAGGTAACTTTGGTCACAAAAACAACTTCAAAGTCCTTCGAATTTCGAAGTTATTATTGAAAATTCGAAAGTAAAAAAAATCTTCATATCTCGGAAACGACTTAAGTTATGAGGATGAAACAAAATATCAATACACTTTGTTTGAAAGGCCTTACCGAAAACAAGAAGAATGTATTTCGCCCTTCTTACGAAAAGCGCGTCGAACATTCAAATTTAAATATTTTTCACTTATGCTTGAGTGACTACCTTCTAGTTTTCACCATAGAAGCAGCACCAACCCACTTATAATATATTTTGACAATGATTTGATACTCGCAGTAGAACATGGTGTAAAATGAGAAAAAATATCTGAAACGTATGGAAGATATGAAATCCGCGTTGCACCATAAACGTTTTGGCCGGCACAAATTCTGTCAGAAGTCAAAGATGATTGGGTGTGAGTTTCTGACTCGTCATGAACAGCTCTACATGACAGTATAACACTCACAATCATGCCTTTTCGAGAAACAATGTGAGAGCGCTAGTACCGCTGATAATCGAACTGTCGTTTAACTACTGTAACGTTTTTGTTTAAAGTAACCACTGATAATTCGAATAATGTTAATGCTTCAATTCTAGGGCTGAAAATGGAAAAACAAGTTTCGGATATGTGTGCGTCTGTCATTACGTCCTTCGAAAAAAAAAAAAAAAACAATTTACCTCATAAGTTCGGAGTTGCGGCCAGTTCGGAGTCACGGGTAGAATAATTCATAATAATTAATAAAGCTGGCAAAGAGACTTCGCAATACTGTTAATCATTTGGTAGTAATCTTCGATGGAAGATATATTGACACGGCAAGATGTCGAATAATGAGTATGAACGAATATCCTACCTTAGATAAAAAAGGTTGCCTCTATGTAAGCCGTTTACTATTTATACTGCGACTTTTTCAATTGTAGATTTACTGATGCTACATACTGCAAACAGAACTAACGCAGGGGCCGCGGTGGCTCAGTGGTAGAGCGTTCATCTCTGGTGCTTGGAGTCCCGGGTTCGATCCCAGCCTCCGCCAAGTGAACTTTGTGGTGGACAAACACCGTGTGTGTGGGTTTTCTCGGGGTTCTCCCGTTTCCTCCCACTTTCTTCATTCCACCATTTCATTCATTTCTCATAATCACCGTCTCCTTTAGCCTAACCGGCATAACCGTGGGACGTAAAACTCAGAGAATAAGAATAAGAACTGACGCACAAATTGTAAAATATGTGTTTGAAGATTCAAATGAGCTAGCGATTCTCTTTCATGGCACAAGGTGATATTTATTGTTCCTTTCGGGATACAACTAAATATTTGGAAGGAAGAGGATGTACAGTTTTAATTGCTTCATTGATGCAAGCACTGGGAATTGACTACGGCAGGGGCGAACTTTTCTCGCTATGTTATAAAATTCGCTGGATTCTTGAAGTGGTTCATGGTGTTCTTGGACACGAATTTTCTTCTACGTCACCAACTGAACAACAAATTGCTTCCGCAAGATAAATTGTTATGCCGGATAACTTGTTTTCTACATAATACTTTTGACTTAATTATGACGATGTCTCGACGAGTAAGTTCAACCAATGAAACGACAGCACATCGCGAAGAACACATTAGCATTAGAAGTAGAAGAGCACGGTTGGGACAAGTGTACACGCTCTTTCGCAAAACTCACATCTGCAGATACATTGAACTTCTCGGAGTTGAAAGAAAGAGATCTAAAAATTTCTTTTGCATTCTCCTATCAGTTGTTTCAGACATTTTCCTACTTGGCAAAAATGACGAATGAGAGCTCCTTCGTGGCTAAACAGTTAGCGTACGCGCATTTTGCGTTTGAGACTCGGGTTCGATTCCCGGAAAGAGCTCATGGGTTAGGATTCCAAGTTAAACTATAAATACACATTTCATATAACCTTGCTGTTGAAAGGGACGTTAAACCCAAAATCAATTCAACTCATACAGTGATGAATGAAGATAACAGGATCAATCTCCATTTCTTGAAAGAAAATACTCACACCATTAAATTCGAGATACGATCTCGACACAGAGATGTATATTGCTCCAAATACAATAGGGTATTCGGAAGTATTATTGTGAATGAGCACATGAAAATCAAACAGTTTGATCTTCAAATGAAGCTGCAAATACTTATTAACTTCCACGTGCTCGATAACTTTCCTAAGATTGATCAACCTACAGAGGTTTTAAGCAAATTATGTATTGCCGGTCTTGCCAATCCAGTACTAAACGCACGTAGTATGACGATTGAAGGTCCCACATACCGTATCTTTAATTTTCCTTGTAATGTTTTATAATACAGAATAGAAAATGCAAACACATTTTGGGTATTTTCGTATTATCATCATCTTGTGCATTATAAAATTTTGTACATTACATATGAGTATACATTCTATATAGAGATAATCAAAAGCGTTTTCTGTAAATCACGATTTAAAATATTGATAACATGTTAAGGTAGAATGAAAATAAATGGCATTAGCGCTCTCACCCTTTTTCTGGTAGAGATACCATTATAAATGTTATATTCTCAGGTAGAAACATTTATAACGAGTCAGACACTCAAACTCAACCACCTTTGACCTCTGACAGTATTCGTGCCTGTCAATACATACATGGCGTAACACGGTTACTATCTCTCAGGCGTGTCCGACTTTGGTTTTCCTCCTTTTTACACCAAATTGAACCACGAGTATCAAACCATGGTCAAAATATATTGTAGGTGGGTTGGTGCTACTTTTATGGCGGAAAATAGGTGGTCACTCAAACATAAACTAAAAGTATTTGAATTCGAATATTTTCGACGCGCTTTTTGCTAGAACGGCAAAATACATTGTTTCTTGTTTTTGGTAAGGTCCTTCAAACGAAGTATATTGATATTTTGTTTCATCCTCGTAACTTAAGTCATTTCCGAGGTATTAACATTTTTTTATTTTCGAATTTTCAGCAATAACTTCGAAATTCGAAGGACTTTGAAGTTGATTTTCTGGCCAAAGTTATCTTTGGATATGAGGTACTTTGGGATAAATAACACAGCAATTCGTGTAAGGGCACTTTTCAGCATCTTATCGGCTACACCCTTTTATCAGGATCTGATAACAGTTCCTTTTTCAGCAAGACCACGAATTTACTCAACAGGTGCTAGTGTTAATATTGTGTTTATGTTCACATATTGTTCCGTAACGCGCGGACGGAATATATATATATATATATATATATATATATATATATATATATATATATATTTGTTCATACACATTGCTTAGCTGACCCTTCTTTATATGACATTAGTGTCCTTTCTTCAGTTTAGGTACCTATCTGAGCAACTGGGGCCACGAAACAGTGGAAAATTTATACGAACGTAAAAGAAAGATCACAGACTTCAAAAACGCCCTAGAAACCAGAAAATAATTTTAGAAGAACAATATTAACCAACTTCAACAAAAGCATTAAGAGGTACTAAACAATAAAAGCGCTAAAAGGCAGAAAATAATAAAGTTCTTAGAGTAGAAAATATGCATTACTACAAGCTATAAAACTTTTTGAAGTCTATGCCAAGCATAACACATTAACAATTAATATGAAGTTAGTTTTAAATGTAATTATATGAGGCATTAGTTTTGTTTTGCTTGGCATAGAATTTATTTTTTAGATGTAATAGTATTGAATTATTTTCTGCTTGTGAGCGTTTTATTATTTTCTACGTTCTAGTGCTTCTGTTGAAGTCTTTCAATATTATTTTTCTAAAAGATTTTATTTACTCTTCCTCTTTTTGAGGTCTTTGGAAATGACCAACCTCTGCGGCTCTATTCTCCTGTCATTACTCTTTTGGAGGATGGCAGTATTGAACTATATGCTTTTTAATGTACACTTTTCTGACACATATACTTTGGTCTGAGATGTTTACGCATCATGCCATCTTATAGAATCTCCGTCAATTCATACTTTTCATACATTCGGCATCAACTTCCTTCAATAATTAGTTTTGCGAGAATGCTTGAATACTCCTGAAACTAAGCTTACGGTGAGAACAAATTAGGATCTTTCGATCAAAACTATAACATCTATTAATTTTCATATTACAGATAGAACAACACGATCACTGGGAAAGAAGACATTACAGTTATATGCGTTTTGTTTAAATGTTCATAGAAATAGACAACACCAGTAAGCCCGTGTCTTGGACAAGTATCTAACTGTGATGATAGATATTCATGTTGGATATTGGATAGATAAAATACATATACGTAAGTATCACTGTAGTAAAAGAATCTTACCTGGAACGAGCGATACGACTTTGTTCACTGAGCAGATAGACCCATCCTCACATTGTTTGACTTTTACCTAAAAAAGCACTCATTCTGTTGAAACAATTGCTATTCTTAGCCAGGTTTCTATCCAATATAAAATGTATTCTCTAGCTTTCTTTATTTTTTTCCCAGCCAGTACTTTTTCCCTCAATTAGGTTTCTGACAATCTTCTGAAATAAGCCCGTGGATGTTCGGTGGAGGATTCCCTTTGGCTGTCATTCAAGACTATATGAGACTTGGACATACAGCTTAACGTGCGATCCGAAACACCTGAGCTCCGAAAAAAATCGAATCCAGGTGTCCTTCGTCGAAGACACGTAAGCTAAACACATAGCCACGAGGGAATTATAAAGAACATGCCATACTATATGCTCTAGAGGCCTCGTGTGGCTTACGCCCCTCTGCTGCACTGACTGAACACGTTACTATCTTCTGCGCTGATGAACTTGTGCATTTCCCAAGCTGTACAAGTTACTTTTTATTAGGAAGAGAATTAATAATTTACAATGTTATATTATTGTCGAGAACCTTTGATACATTGACGAGACTATTTCTCTGTAGCAGATATTAGATGACTTTTTTTTTTAAAGTAAATAGAATCCAAATTGAATTTGATGCTCCAAGGAAAGAGATATATATTGGAGGAAGAAGGAAGCGAGGGAAAAAGCGGAACAGACGTTCCCATCCTATATTGATTTACTTTATAAGAGAGAATACTGTATACTGGCTTCGCCGTATCTCTTTTCTTTCCATCTCGGAAATTTCACTTTATATATATATATATATATATATATATATATATATATATATATATATATATAGAGAGAGAGAGAGAGAGAGAGAGAGAGTCTACACAATATCCGAAGTTGTCATATAACGTTAGCAAATATACAAAGTTGAGACATACTATATCAACCTAGAGAAAACACGGAGCACGAAAACACTAAATTAATTATATGGGACTAGTGTAAATCTTCATGCGAAGTTTGCTAGAAAACCGATAGGAACAGTTTCTTCTATAAACTTAAAAATGATGCTATATAATAACTAGGCCATCTATTCAGATAAAAGCATAACGAAGTATCCCTTATCTGGCTTTCCACTATGGCGCTAGTCAGTACACACACAACACAAAATGACTACCACTTTCTCGGGTTACTTGTGTGTCAATTCAACACTAAGCTTTTTTTTTCTTGTCCGTCGTTCCGGTTAAAGGGTTTTGCCCTTTCTTCGGGTAAGTGCTTCAGATATAAAAGTTGGATTGAACTTTAATGTGGTTGGTCTAAGAGATGTACATATATTTAATATTTATTCATTCATTAAGTACATATAGATACAGAGAGGGGTCATTGAAGGGTAAGAAATAACATATAATGAGGTACAAGCATAATATAATGGGAGGCCAAGTGTGCAACATTAATATTGTAGAAAAAATACCTCTATTATTATGCCGTGCTGACTTATGACGAATGCAAAACTGGAATTAATATAGTGCAGGGTGCAGTGGGCAGAGAAGTAGATGAAGATGAAATGCAGTGCTCTGAACGCCACATCACAGTGATTTGTTAGTACTGACGAATGCAAGTTATCTTCTGTTCCTGGGGCGATTGAGGAACTGACGAAGACAGAGGAAGCCCATGTTAATAAGTAGTTACGGTGCATATTATGAGTTGATGAATGATGAAAGCTCATGTAATTCATAGATGTGAAAGATTGCGAGATCCACTACAGCATCATCTAGTTGCAAATGATAAAGAGTCATGAAGTGCTGTAGGGAAGTATCGACGTAAGTTGAGAGTGCGTCGTGATCCCGTTCGTAACGTAGGATACCAAGTAACGTGGGATGCTGCTGGTCAATTCACTTGCAAACGTACCGAGTACGAAGCTGTTCGAGATGACGCAATAAAAATGGAAAATCAATCAGCTCGTAAAGTAACCGTGTCGGATTCGGTAAGCGGATGCGATGTGCTAGGCGAAGAGCATTACGCTCTAGGAAAGCCAATTTCTGATAGAATTTTGGCTGTGCGGATGTCCAGGTAGTGTGTCCATATGTTAGTGTACTGCGCATAAAGGCTTTATATGTATTAAGGACTGCTAATGATTTTAGCCCCAGGTTTTACCGACTATTCGCTTGAGGAGATTGAGCCGATTTTGTTCTTGGCGTATAATGTTAGTGAGGTGTGGAATCCAAGTAAGTTTCGAGTCAAATATGACACCAAGATAAGTGAGAGTATTTGACGCCACGACAGGTGCATGATCTGCTTGGAGGTTTAATCGACTTGGATTCCTGTATATTAATGAACGACGTCTACGTGGCAGGAAAACAATAGCCTGAGTTTTCGTAGAATTAATACTTAACCACCATATATTACACCAGTGAACGAATGTGTCAATTGAATCGGTGCGTAGAAAAAGGAGAATATTCCCCAACACGTTACTTTTGAAAAACGAAAAGTAAAGCTGTTTACCGGAAATACCATTCCTTACGTAAAAATATCTGTATGGGAGACTTGTAGCGTATGTTAAGACCTTTCATTTCCCAAAATTGCAAAAACGTAATCGGATTGGATATTTAGTTATAGAGAAATTGTTATCGTGGAATGTTATCCTTTATTTTTGGAATGTTCTCCTTCTACTCACCGATTCAATTGTTGTTTGCATGGTTTTACTGATGGATTGCACTGTGCGGGTCGTCGTGAAAAAGGCGTGTCGTCAGCAAACTGAAATAGGTTTGTTTGGAACAATTCAACACTAAGCACATCGTCTTCAGACCATATCATAAATAGCTCGTTACTGGATGTGAGTTTTTGCATGGGTTTTTATTGTTTGGTATGAGCAAAGCTTTGCGAAATATATCTCGCATTTATGGCAAGTAACTAATAACATTGTATGTTTTCTGTAATCGATCACAATAATATTGTTGTAAATTTGTGAATCATCTGACAACAGTTACACAGATAGTAGTGCTTCCACCTGTTTTGTTTATCCGTTATTCTCGTGTCTTAGTACTTAAGAACAGAAGATGGCTGAACTGTTGCCTATGTAACTTTTGTCAGACGATTCACAGGTTTACAACAATATTTTTGTGACCAATTACAGAAAACAGTACACTATACGTTATTTGTCATAAATACCCAATATATTTCGCATAACTGTGCTCATACCAAACAATAAATATCGATGCAAATTCTCCCAGGTACTAACGAGTTATTTCTGATATGCTGGGAAGGCGATGTGCTTGGTGCTGAATTAAGACACAAGTAGCACGCTAAAGTGGTGGTCATTTTGTGTTGTTTCAACACCACATTTTTTGCTGTGCAGTAACGACAGTAATGGTTAATGAGATTCAGCCCATTATTATGATTAACTCGTAAACTCTGATGTTTGTTTAACTTAAATATTGTCCAAAGATGTGATATGTATCAATCGATTGATCACATTTTGGTGTATTCAAATGATAAGTTTGGGAAATACATTCTAATGCGTAGTTTTTGACAAAATTTCGATAGAAAACTATTTTATCCTCGAAACTTGAAAATTAATCCTATAATATAACCACCCTATCTTTTAAGATGATACATACTAACGTATATCTTTGTTAGGCATTTTATTTTAACATTAGAGAAACGACGGTACACAAGTAACCTATGATTAAGACAGTACCTTGCCCATTATTATGATTTATCCGTAAACTTCAATTTTTGATTAAGTACCTGTTTTTTTTCTACAGGTGAAACACATGTGAATCGACAGATCACAACGAAAACTTAACACAGTCACATGATTCGAGATAATTTCTCTTGCGTGAGTTTCAAGAAAGGTAAGAGGAAATAACTTTTTTTCTGCTTGTCGTTCATTGATAATAATAATAGTCAATTTTTCTTCTACTAGCAAAAATTGTTTTCCTAGTAATATATTGTACCTTCATATGTAAAAATACATTACTAACTAGCGTATTGTAAACATTTGTTAATGTCTTTATTTTGCTACTAGTAACATTCTTATTGTATGCGAGAACATCTTAGCCTGTCGGTACCACACCTAATAGTTCAGTGTTGGCCGAAATTATACCTGATGTTGGTATACCGGATGTTGATATTATTATGTATAACTTTTCAGTTAACGATAATACTTCGAAATTACTCGAAAAGTAACCTCCGATTGGCCACTGTGCGTGAAGTAGTCTTGACAGACTTACTATCTTAGCACAGGCGCGAGCGGTAGATCAGTGTGCATACAGCCGTGATAAGGTGAAGGATGTCTGATCACTAGTTCCACTTATGTAGTATCTCAAAATATGTGCTGCAATATAAAACTTCTCCAAGTGCGAGGTGCGAGCTGTTATACGTTTTCTTACGGCAAAACAATATTGGGCAGCAGCTATTCATTGGAAACTTTGTGCCGTGTATGGACCAAGTGTGACGAGTGAATTAGTTGTTCGTGAATAGGTTCGTTCATTTAAAAGTCGACGAACAAACATTCATGGCGAAGAGAGCAGTGATAGGCCACTGATCAACTCGTACAGAAAATTGATGGAAAAGTTCGGTTTACAATCTCGGAGCTATCCGATGAATTTCCACATATTTCGAGGACTGTGTTTTATGACGTAACGACACAGATGCAAATCTTCATGAAGTGCTGTGGCTCAAGGCACTTCCGGGAGCCTTTTTGTGCTGATGGAATTTCTAAGCTAGTGCAGAGATATGATAAGTGTTTGAATGTTTATGGGAACTATGTTGAAAAATAAAGCAAAGAAGTATTTTCCAGGTGTGTATGTAATAGATTTTTCATACTTACTTTGGTGTTTCTTTTTTTTAAAACCAACCGGAGGTTACTTTCGGAGCAACTCTTGTCACTCCCGTGTTTACAGATTTCAGAGTTTTATTCTTCTGAATTAAATAATAATTTGATTTCACTCACATTTTGCTGAAACACAATTGTAATTACGTTATTCTTAATTTTAAACTTAGATTATAAATGTATAGACTATCGTTGGTCAAGACGTTTTGTGTTAAGCATTTAATAACAATCTTTCTCTTTTCTTTCACACATGTAGCTTGTGTTCATTAGATGACAGCTTTTTCGCCCACTATCCCAACTCGTCAAATGTTATTACAACAACGGAAATAACTGCAAATATTTCGAAGAAACCAACTATTAAATAACATTTCATTTTATTTGGATTCATTTCTTTTCTGTCATAAGCTGTTTCGCAAAGATGTCTGTAGTGAGTTTCCGAGGATGCGGTGGCGCACCACAACATCGTTGTTAGACAAGGTCCTAAACGGACTCTTAAAGAGATAGGCTCGTATCTCTTTCTTCGTACAGCTGTAGCGTCGAGTTAATCAAATTTCACTTTCCATGTTTAACCAATTACGAAGTGCACCAACTTATTCCCAGTAAAGCGTTGAACCAGTAAAGCTTTTAATTTTCATGAACAATTCCACTGTGGAGAATAAGACTTACGAGATTAACACTTTTGAAATGTTATTTTCGTTCTGTTTCCAAGCTTCCTATTTTAGAAACTCTCTCGATCTAGAAACGAAATTAGGAAATAAGACGAGAACTGTTACAATATTCTGTACCATACACTAAATCAGTTTTCTAATTACCACTGAGTTGAAGTACAAGCTAGAAGCAAGTTAAGAACAACATAATACTTTTCTAATCATGCATAATAGAAGAAAATCTAACTAACCTCTTAGCTTAAATTTGTCGCAAGAAAGCACAAAGCAAAATCGAATTATTACAGGAAACACGTGGAAATTTTAAACATTACTTCAGAGAAATTTAATGTTATAACAAATTTCATTAACCATTGGGACTTTTAATTTGTTTATTAGTTAGAAGTATAGCGTCCCATTTGAGCATGGAGGCTATATGAGACAACCTACAGTTTTTAAGTTAGAATCTACCAGTTAAGTTTGAACCAACATATGCGCTTCAATCTCATCTATAGAGAATCAAACTTTGGACAATATGTGTACACCAAAGATGAGCATTAATGTAATGGTTTTCAAACGGTCTAGCATGGAATTTGGCGAGACAACGTGGCATTGAATGTGCAAATTAAACGTAATATAATTCAATAAAAATTTGAATAAAACAAGAACACAAAAATTATTCGAAAGGCCAAAAAGTATTTATTTTTCGTACATGATTAAGAATGAACACATTGGAAAATTTCTAATCCTGTTGACAACCCATACGTTTGTGTGTCGCCCATACATCAATAAAAGAAGATGCGCCGTAATGAAAAATACATTGAGAACCATTGCACCAAACCCTCGAGGAGCAGTCATAGTATGTACCGTTTTCTTACTGGTGTGGTAATGAAAGGTGAATAGGGTATATTTTAATATCATTTTCACTTTAATAGGTTGCATGTTTTTTGAGCCTGTTGTTATTGGCCATGAATAACACACTTTAGCACTAAAAAAATTCGCTTTGGTCCATTTCCTCGAAAAGTATGCACGAAATAGATTGAACGTTTGGTTGTTTTGCACCTGATACTAAACTGCACGGTAAAGATTTAGTTTCATCACATAGGGTTGCTCCTCCCAAATTTTGTTCTTCGTTACATTTCACCCATGTTAATCAGCTTATACGAGGGTGAGTCAGAACGTAATTCCTCCAAGGTGATACCTTTACTTGTGTTTGACAAATAGCACCGATACAGGTATCAGTGGACAGCTTGCAATATCAGCTACAAATGGTGGCATCATTTTTCAACCCAGTTTCCATTACGGGCAACACACTAGCGCCAACGCGAAACAAAGCTTTTCATGCCGTCCCATGTCGAAACAATTCATGCGAAGAATTGATTGGGCTCCTGGCAAAACCATAGTAGATCTGCTGCTTGCAACTCCGCGTCACAACAGTTGTCCCTTAACTTTGGGGAAAACCAAAAGTCGCAGGGCGCAAGATAAAGCTTTTTGGTAGGCTGAGGTAGAATGTTAACAACACTTTGCCAGCAGATGGGACAACTTTTAATATTTCGCGGAGGAGACAACATGTGGTGGTACTCTATCGACTCTCGCTTCGTTTCCGTGTCATAATGGTGTATCTATAACTCGTCACCGGATATATAAAACTTTGCGCTAACGTCTTTAAAATTCTCAATTCCGTGCTCTACTTTTCACCTGTGCTAGGTATGCTGGACGAGGGATCTTGTTTTGCAATCTCCCAGGAAGTACAGAAGATTTAGAAGCAGGACTAAAATTGAGAAGAAACGCCGGGGGACGCCCTCCCATCACTTCCAAAAAAATATGCACGGCATCCCCCAGTTCTTAAAAAATTACTATGGGCAAAGATAGGCATGGGGACAAAGTGACATCATGCCGCTATCTACCGTTCCCCTGCCGTTTCAGATCCACATTTACCCCTGCTCAGAAGTGAGTAAACAAGTGAAGGTATGTAATCATACGGTTAGGATATGGAAGCTACTGAAGTGGATACTGGAAGCGGATACAGAGTTGGTGCACCGGAGTTGCATTGGGATGTATATTTCTTTCTTTGACTTTTCAAGGCGAATTTCGTATATTCTCATGACCGTTACAATTCACTTTACCAAAATTGCCCAGCGACGCAGTGAATTTCTAGTACACATTTTAAGTTTCAGTTATTATCAATTTAACTATGGTCATTTGGGGCAATACCGACACCCTAAGGACATTAACGCTACTACAAGATTGTAAAGAATTATTAAATAAATGAATTTTAGCCCATGATTAAGTATATTATTTCAGCTAGTTGACAGATACAATACATGTTACACAAAAGCAATGTGTGGCTGTTTAGGCACAATTGAAATCAACGATAAAGATGTGTCAGTCTTCCCAACTCTATGGGGAAGACCAACAGGTTGTTGGGGTAATACCGACATCAACATTAAAAGCTTATGTACTGTGATAGTGTCACTAATAATTCCGCAACGCACTTACTGTTCGTAAAGTAGTTCACGGACTTTAAATAAACACAGGAATCTATAAGTTCAGGAATGTAGAATGTCTTTATTTACAGCTACAGAAAATACTAAAAAATGTCACTCAGCTACAAATGAGGGAAAGAATAATCACAAAATTTGTTTAGTTACAAGAAATATATGAAAAAAGAATTTCTTTTAAAAAATAATGTACTAAATGTGAGCTAGTACAGAGAGCAGAAAAATTCTGTACTTCACGATCAAGTATTTATTAATTTATGTTAATCATATGTTACCAAAAGTGTGGTTATAGATCCAAAGATTGGTGTTACCTTCATATACAGGAAAAAGCAAACATTGTACTCATATTTACCTGAGATTTGACATTGTTGACACACACAGAAGGGATCGTCTGGATGAAGAACACAGTCCTCGTTAAACCGATGAAAATATTTTGTACATTGAACGCAATCAGCGGAATTGTTTTTGCCTGAGTTTTCTCATTTTTGTTATTGTGTTTTGCAACATTTTTATGTCTATACATTCTTTTATGTGTCACTACTTTTGAGTTTTCTATCTTACTATTTTTCTGTGCAGATGTTAAAAGTTTGGCACTTGTCCTTCACTTTACAGTACCACATCTCATTTTCTTGGATGAACCCAGTGCGTGTTCACCTTCTTCAGTAAATGTCGTATGTTCACCAAAATGTTTCTTGCAGTTAACTTTCAATACCCTGTCACGTAATGTATCCGAGGGACTTAAAGAACTCTTGAAGCGGTAGCAAGTAGCATTGCATTCTTTACGGCCTCTATGGCTACTGACATTTTGTTCAAATTCCAGGAGCATCACATGCAATGGAAAAAGGTCACAGATATTTTATTTTCTATATGTTATTACTAATGTAGTATTTTTGATATATAGTTATTAAAAATCACAACGAAACGGAGGGGAAGCATCTGTCGAAAGGCTGGGGAGGCATCTGCCCCAAATGTGAGTGTCGAAAGTAACCCGAATGCATATGTTGCACTTAACTATATTTTTTGCAAGTTAGAAACACTGCACACTGATGAACTAACTACCTGTGATTGCACAACTTTCAACTGTATGTTGTCTACCATGACTATTGAACACTACAAGTTTTACTTCTAAACAAAAGCTTAACAAAACATACTCAAATTTTCCAGTGATCCTTCACTTCTCATATTTCTCACACCTTACCTCATAAACTTAGAACTTTTTCGATAAATTATTCTACTCATGTTTAAACTTTTACAGATATACATTCCATACACCCCACAGTTTCACTTAGTACTGATTACGCCAAGTCCTTCACTTCCAGGAAGAATCGACAGCTCTTTAATCTTAGAAGTGTCGGTATTTCCCAACTGTCGGTCAACCCCTGAACGACTATATGGTTCATTTTTTTAAAAGTCATCGTCAAATGTGATAACATGTATTCTGTTTATGCTGTTTATTCTAAACCACTTATAACAGTGGTATTTGTCGAGTTACTTGCTCGAAGTTAGATATTGGTTTAATGTTGTATTAATTGTAGCATTTTCTATATTTCAACATAAATAAAACCCATATTTTTCTTTACAAAAAATAAAAAGGAAAACACTAGCAAAAAGTAAAAAAAAAAAAAAGTCTACTCATGCACTAAATACAGTAATATGAGATATCGTGGTACTATTAACGGATTTACACTTGTAACTTTCATTTTAAGTTTTCTTGTCTTCTAGAATGATTCAACGCCATCCAGTCACTCATTTCAAATGTAAAATTATTGACGCCTTATAGCACTTGGTCATTTTCAAGATAGTATTGAATCTTATAATAATTACTTTAAATTTAAATTCAAGCGCTCGGATTGCGAAGGAATGCGGATGTGAGGAATAAAGAAAATAAATTACCATGCTGGTATTATTACTAGAAACTTACTTTAACGTTAGTTATTTTCTTTTCTGTTTTATTTATTTTTCACTATCTATCAAACTTCATCACAATGCAACAAAATAACAAAGTGGATTTTGGTGCTTACACAGTGTACACTTTACACCACACCATGGCTAAACATATATCGAACCAACTCCAGTGAAATTGAAATAGATGGGTAAATGATCACTGGATAGGATAAATGATACAAAAATGTATTTAAAAAAGCAAATGAATGTTCAACCATGTTTATGATGATAAAACGTTCAAGCAAGTTTCAGTAAAACAGGTAAATATTACTCTTTCCGAAAGATTAATATTTATACAAAGTTATGTCAAAAAGTAAAGGGATTTGAGAAAAGGAACATTTATTCTAATAATAGAAAAATGAAACATAGATTACACTGGTGGGCATAAAAGTCCTCCCACGAGGGTGAAAGGGTGTACCGGATAGATTTCGAGACGCTGATTACAAATATCTCATCGAGAAAGTTCCAGCACGTAAGGTTTTCTTTGGCGGGGTACTGTTTCCATAATTGACAGAAAAATCGTATTTTTTCGTATTTAATATGTGTTTTCCGTGTTTGGTGTGCGTAATTCTGAATTTTATCTTAATCCAAGAACTGTTACTAGCTATATCCCAGGAACATTCTTTTCTCTAGCTCGCGACCTCCCGGAAACGTACCCCCTCCCCTTCGGTTGCAAAGATTTATTGTCATTCTACACTGAATACACTAAAACCTAGGCGTTATTGACGGAGGAAGGTTTCGTAATCAACTTGCGATCATTCGTGGGCTCCCTTTTGTCTAGACGACAGACAGATTGTTGAAGAAAAGGCGCCAAGACATACACAAACGAGCCAAGACATATCAGGAGAAAATATTCTTACCACCCCTTCATATCAAATTAGGGCTCATGAAGGTCTTCGTCAAGGCCCTGAACCGGAATGGTAAAGCATTTAATCATCTTAGAAAACTATTCCCAAGACTCGGCGAGGCCAAGGTGAAAGTAGGTGTTTTTACGGGACCTCAAATCAGAGACGTTTTTTAAGGATACTACATTTTCTTCTAAGCTTAATGAAGTGGAAAGTTAGGTTTGGGAGGCCTTTCGAGAAGTGTGCAGTAACTTTCTAGGGAATCATAAGTCACCTGATTACAAAGACATTGTGGGCAGGTTAATTACTTCATTTCGTAACGTGGGATGTAATATGTCCCCAAAGTTACACTTCCTGCATTGCCACCTGGACTTCTTCCCTGAAATGTACAGCTTGGGGGAGGTATCTGACGAACACAGGGAAAGGTTAAACAAGCAAATAGCTACCATGGAGAGGCGCTACTGTGGTAAATGGAGTGTGAATATATTGGCAGATTTCTGCTGGAATGTGACACTCAAGACACCCTGTAGTAATTACAACAGGAGCAGGAAAACCAAATGACACGGAAGTGTTAAAAGTTTAACTTTTCTGCAATTTTATCTGCATAATTTATATTGATATTTAAATTATAACGTGTAAATTATTGTGGGTGGAGAACAGCATCTTTGGGCGGATATTGAAACACCCTCCCTGAAAACTGGTACGTCCTGGGGAAAAACGGGTTACGGATTCGAATTCAGGAGCTCGAAACCTAAGGAATCACCTATTTTCGTTCTTGGGAGCGAAGAAAAGTTTCATTTTGCTGACCAGTATTATTTTTTCTACATAATCTCCCTGCACTTCAACACATTTTTCCGAATTTTCACAAGTTTTTTTGATTCCAGCAATAAAAAACTTTTTCGGTTGCACCTGTAACCAATTTTGCACCGCACCAATGACTTCTGCATCGGTTGCAATTATTCTGAGCGATTCTTTCAATGTAATAAACTGAACCATGACTGATATGTAAAGTATTGGTGATTTCGTCCACTGTGATTCATCTGTTTGCCATCACCATTCTCAATGACTTTCAAATTGTCCTCAGTTGTTGACGTCGATACAAGCAGTTAGCTACTATTGGCAATTGCAACAAAATGTGACTTACACGACACGCATAATGTGACTTACACGACAGGGAAAGCAATGTTACTTACACGACATATTATATTTTGTATTTAAAAGAGTTACACGTATTATTTCGGGACTTTCTGCACGGCCTTTGATTACTGTCTGTCCAAATGAAGAAAATTTAGAATAACAGCTTTTTTTGTTTAATTATGTATATAACTACATAAACTTATTTATGTTTTCTTGTGACTTACACGACAGCCTACTTGAATCAATAAATTATTACAATTTTCTTGCTATTATTAAATTATGTGCAAAACAATGTCACTGATCTAAACACAAACATTATCTTAATAAATACCATACGCGATCTTTACTTACCTACAGGAATTAGCAGGAAAAAACTTTGTGTTAAAATCTAAATGTAGGTACGATATTCTGCGACATGAAAGTGGCCATATTTTACCTCCTGCAGAGCCATCTGCAAATCAACGCTGGTATCATCTTGTTCAGGTATGAAAAATTCAGCGTTCTTAAAAATGAATTTTAATACTTATGTAGGCCAAGGTGAAACTTCTAATTTTTCCTTCGTAGGGTCACTTACCGCGGAATTGACCTAAAATTTTCTCATTTGAAAATGTGATTATTAAGGAACGGTATTTATCGTGTACCATGAAAGCCAAGTGCGGTGAGACTAACTGGCACTTACCTTTCAACTGAATAGGTTATCGGGTTATTATTGGCCGATATCTTTATCACCTGCACGGCCAAAAATCCGTTATCCGAAAAGCGGTATATTGTATAAATATACTGAATCCATAAATTTACTACGGAAATTTGTACGGAGCATATCTTATCCATATGCTACATACTTTTCCAGCTTAGATGTTACATCCTGCTGTTTCAGGATCTATGACATCTAACAGTCTTCCGTATATTATATATATATATATATATATATATATATATATATATATATATATATATATATATATATATATACAGAGGGTTGATTAATTCGTGTGTCAATTTCATTTGTTCACTGTGCAAAAGTGGTATGAGGTAAAACCCTGCAATTTGTTGTAACTTTAGACGAAAGACATAAGTTTTGTTTCGTCATAGAAGCATGTCACTTGTACTAAAGATTGAAGAGATATAGGGTCAAAGGTCAAATTTCGATATTTTCCTTATGGGACTACAATGGTAAATTCTGAAAGAGCCTGAAAAAACGTAAATCGAGTTGATATCAAAGAAAAAGCTCTATGGTATGATTCTATGTTGCAAGCCGACGAAATATGCGTCAATTAAGTGTCAAGTTCAAAGGTCACGGTCAGATCAAGGTCACAGATCATCTTGAGAACCCGTTTGAATACTCTGAAAACAATGCTATATCCGTACCTGATCATGTCAAATGTATTCTCAAGGTGACCTGTGACCTTGATCTGACAGTGATCTCTCACCATGACCACTTGATTGACTCATATTTGGTCGGCTTGCGACATAGAATCATACCAGACAGCTTTTTCTTTGTTATGACTTCGATTTACGTTTTTCCAGGCTCTTTCAGAATTTACCATTGCAATCCCATATGGAAAAAAAAATCGAAATTTGACCTTTGACCCTATATCTTTTCAATCTTTAGTGCAAGTGACATGTTTCTATGATGAAACAAAACTTATGTCCTTCGTCTAAAGTTACAACAAACTGCACGGGTTTACCTCATACCACTTTTGCACAGTGAACAAATGAAATTGACACACGAATTAATCAACCCTCTGTATATATAGGCCTATATACGTATGTTAAATACGTCATCTATATGTTACATATGTCCATCTGTATGTGAGATCCTGACCGCCTGACCGCCGTTTTTTCGTTCGTACGGAAAGTACGCTTGTTCGGGACCCTTATACGGAAAGTATGTATAAAATGTGCATTTTCAGTTATAGGTTTGCTGTACGTTAAGTCCAAAAAGTACAAGATTTACACATATAAACTAGGTTTTTACGCACGCCACAAAGCTTTTTTTTTTCTGAGTGCACAATCGTTAGAACCAAACTTGTAGAAAATCGCGATTTCCTGTGCTTATATGTTATGTGAGAGGTCACGTTTTAAAAATTCTAAACACGTCAGCACAGGTAAACACCGTTGCTGCAAATTTAGAAGGATCTTTACAGTTTAATAAAAGGTTATTCAAAACGTGCGCAAGTTTTGTTACATCAAAATATGAAGACACTAACAAAATTCATTAAACATGTTCACCATACATTCCGGTTTCAGGGATGGTGAATGACGTCGGGCATATGAATTTCTTTGCTGCGCTGGCATGCAATAACTCTGTTTGTGAAATTCGCTATGACTGCCTGACTAACTGCCACACTCTTACGAAACACCGCAATATCTTGCTCAGAACGGCCACCGCGACGACGCCCAGTACTTTTAATGTTCATTGTCGAACCCGTTTCAATGAACGTTCTCATAACTCTGCGAACTGTTGATTTATTCGGTGCCTCACTTCGCCCTAGAACCGCACGAAGTCGCCGGACAGTTGCTGCATAACTTTCTGTGGTCTGATAAAAAGTTCTCACAATTAGCATACCTTACGCTATATGGCCATTCCAAAGTAACGGACGTGACATTCGCAAAGCTCTTTGATGCAACCCCAGAGTGAAAAGTGGTACATATATACGAAGAAAGCCTTCATCAGGTAGATAATAATGTACTCGACAAACAGTTGTATTCGTATATTTATTTAAACATAGCTGCATGTATACATAGGCATTGGAACAGTGGTAACAGACGTGTCTCGCACGGAAGCAGGAGTGCTACATATGTTTACAAAGTGCCACATCTCTGCGATTCTGGTGCACCTGCGATAGCCACTTTTCTCCTACGCATTGGTTAAAGTATTAAGAAACATAATCAATTATTATATGTATATTGTAAAATTCTTTCTGTCTATAAAGGTAAAGCAATTACTGTCCACGGGAATTTAGACTTTCCCATCACCTTTTATTATAAAATTGTCTTCTTAAATACAAAAGCTATACAATAAGCAGCTCCACTAATAATTTGGGTAAGATAAAGAAAGGAACCCGGTGACCAAGCGTCGTGGGCTTTTGCAGGTGATGTTCCTCTTGGTGACCAGGCGTCGTGAGAGGGGATAAGATGACGTTTCTCTCTCGGTGACCAGGCGTTATGAGAGAGGACAGGAACCCGGTGACCAAGCGTCGTGAACTTAAGGATAGGTACCTCTCGGCGACCAAGCGTCGTGAGAGGGGTTTTAGGTGGTTCGATCAACCTGGGCAGATTGATGCTCGAAAATGCGTGCTGCTCTATTTATCCTGAAGTGTCGGCTGCCATCGGTGATCTCCGCCTTGCCGACTGCTGGCGAATGTGGGCGACTCCTCTTAGGGTCCGTCGTCTGCAATGTTTTTGTTTACTATTAACACTTTTTAGTACATATGGTTATCGCATGTTATGGACACATGCGGAACCTTACAATATCATAATTAAATGGTTGATATTAATCAAGATTTTATGCGTCCTAGTTGAGCAACGGTCATGACCGATGAAAGTAACGGACGTGACAAGTACAATTTTATCATATCCAACTCTTAAGTTAACACATGAATGTAACATTGAACAATAAATTTAGTAAGTTTATTAACAGGTAAGTAGATTCCGTCCTGTTTTATTGTAGCAAAATTTATTTAAACTTAATACGGGAGTGCTTAACCTCTTATGTACAAAAAAAAAAAAAAAAAAAAAAAAAAAAAAAACGAAAGAAAGAAACGAGAATATTCAAGATATCTGTCAATAACACCGAGTGCTGATTAAATATTTCAAACAATATAACAATACCATTTGCAACATAATGAAAAGAATGTCATGAGAAATTGAAAAATGTAAACCAAACATCAATCATGACTACTATAAACATGAGTGTATCTTACACGCTGATGTTTTGGAAGATGCTCAAAATCAACTTCATGTTCAAATACCTGTACCTTTATCAACTTTGAAAGAACAATTCCACTAACAAAAATATGGTGTTTGTCACATTGTTGAAAATGATGGTAACGAAGCAAGCCAGGAATTGTTAACACTGACTTCCAACGTGCATCCAAAAGTAACTTGTTTCCTTCAATGTCCTCCTTGGGCACTGAAAAGATATAGGTGTTCGTGCAAATATCCTCAGCTGCGTGATAATACTCGAAAGCAGAATTAGCACTTACAGATTTAGCTAAAAATTTTCTCCAAACCAGGGTTTTCAAAGCTCCCCCGCTAACAGCTACAGGCGCTTTACAGTGCGAAGCTACAGAGGTATTCCATTCAGCATGAACATCTAAGTCCACTTCAAAATAACTCCACTTCAAGTTGGACATAATATATTAGTTTCTGAATTGTGAAGCAGCATTATTCGAGAAGTCGGCTCTGGAAACTCTAATCTAATGAAATTTCGAGTTACTTTTAGAAAAGTCCAGACTCTATACTTTGAATGAGTACTGTAAAGATGCAAACAAACTGCACTTAGAGTAGGTGAAACACTTTCTTCAAGCAGGTAGTGTAAAACATGTCACGTCCGCTACCCTTAAAACACCAAATAAATCAATTTGCAGATTTCTAAATTTTTGCCAAGGAAAGTCCACGAAAACTAACTTTGGATCTGAAATTGAAAATTTTTCCCTGATACACTGTTAAAAATTTATGTAAACTTTTTTTATTATTTTGGTGACGGATGTAACATCAAAATCCCAGTTAGCGCAGAAGCCACTTCAACTCAAGTTCTGCAATAAAATTATAATCAATCACAAGTCGAATAATGTTCACATATTTGTAGATACAGTATATTACATAACTACTAAATTTAACGTTATGACAACCTACGAAAAAGTGCTCTGCAAGTGTTAACCCAGCACCAGTACTCAACCTCCTATTTCAGTCGCTCGTAAAACCACTATTTCCTACTACGACAGGTTTATTTTGCTGAATCGGTTAAATGTACACATGTTTTGTACAACCAAAGAAATGGTTTCATTTGTAAATAATTTTCAATTGATTGGTTTGGCCGTATAGTAAACTGCACCATGTCTAGGCACAGACTGAAGAAATGCGAGAAATTAAGACTAAGAAGACAATCAGAATGTTTGTGGGTAGAACAACAATACAAATCAATGTCGCTAATCGAGAAACAAAAATTTGCCAGACGATCCAAAACTGATGCGCTTTTTGAATAACCCTATACAATTCAAGCCATTATTTTATCATTATAGCCTGCAAACGTATAAGAGATACTCAATCGGGCCACGATGGCTCATGATAGAGCGCTCACCTCTTACCAATGGGGTCCCAAGATCGACTCAGCACCTCCCAAATGAGTGTTGTGGTGGCCAAACATCATGTGCATGGGTTTTCTCGGGGTTCTTCCATTTCCTCTCACTTTCGTGATTCTACCATTGCCTTCCATCTCATCATCACCGTCTCCCTTAGCCGCAGTGCATAATGTAGGACAGTAAAGTTAAAAGAAAATGTACACATTTCACACGCAACTTGTATTGGTAGAGACTATTCTTTGCTGCCATTATCTGGTTGCAGCTGAGATGCTATAAAGTTATAAATATTAATAAACTTGCTCTGTGAGAAAAGTTGTATTCAACACTTTCATTTTTATACAAATAGAAAAAATTATCTTGAACTTTGGATGGTGAACATTAGAATTGTTCGATCATGTTACGAATCATTAATTGAAATTCTGAGTGAAAATAATAACTGTAAGACTCATGACTTCAGTACAACTGGCGTGAAATGACTGACGTTAAAATAAATATTATATAAAATGAAATGTTTTGCTCACAGTTTACCTAAGAAAAGTAATAACTTTTAATAGTGCAAATATTTTTATGTGAACTGGGAAAAAGTGGAAGAAATTAAATCATACTGAAAACAACATACTGTGGATAGTATTCGTTTTATTCATTATGGTAAGTATTTCTAAAATGTTCCGTTATTATTTATTGTAACTTCTAACTATCATACTATAATAGTCTTAAAATTATATTACTCGAAGAGTAATAAAATAAGAAACGAACTCATTGATCGTAATTAAATTAATGATATATTTAAAATGTATAAAACAAGTAGAGTTTTCTTGTAGCTGAATGTGTATACGGAAATCCTCACTTTTACTTTATCACAGTTACGTATGTTGATAAAGCTCCTTTGTAATATCCTCTAGTTGGCGATCCGACAAATTTCTTCTCACTGAATGGTATTATTAAAACTGGGATGCTTCTTCTGTGATACCATTTTGAGGGAAAAGAAGTGTCCTCCAGGGCCGGACTTCAGCCGATTAGACCGTTTGCTCCAAATTGGGTCCCGCGCTTGAATTCAATCTACTCTAGGGTTGTGAAGTACATACAACTACATATTATAATATATAATATATAGAACTATATATTATATATATGTCTGGCGTTTACCGACATCTACGACCCTTAAGTCCGTCACGTATGAAGGTTGATGTCACACGGCGAGCACACTATCCGAGGCAGGGGGAAAAGAGGAAAGCAATGGAGGAAGGACTAGCCTGGAACTTCTAACTGTCTCGACATTAGCCTGGTGTGAATGAGTAAACCCTGAAAATTCCTCACTCAGCAGAGCTTAACCGAAAGGCTGTTACACGTCTTCGACCGGATGTCTTTATCTAGAATCGAACTCGGAACCGCTCGCACCAAAGGCGAGACCAGTAGTAAGACCATTTCAACTAGTTTTAAAGTTATTTCCTAATGTGAGTTGTTCCTTAAGCAAATGGGAATTATGTACTTTAAAAAATTAACACTAAAATTATAGATAAATAAAAATTTAAATATAACCTGTTCCGCAATTACGCAATTACGTTGGTAACAGTGAAATGTCCGTTTTGCAATTGATGGGAAACGCACCTCAGCAACTCAACATAGGAATGGATTGAAGTCGTCTGTCTAACATTACAAAAGCTGTATTCATATCACAAACTGAGTTATTGAAAGCTTCTTATGAAAGCGCAGTATGGAGAACACATAACTGCGACAGATTTTTTTCTTTTCTTTTCTTTTCTTTCTTTTTCTTTTTTTTTTTTTTTTTTTTTACGAATTCAAACTGGGATATTCTGTATAACAAGCCATAATACTACGACAACAATGCTATGTTCTGTTACAAACGTGGTATGAGTAATGTATTTCGTTTTATTCGGAATTTCACGAGGAATGCAAATAAATGTAAATATTGTAGTGTAGTTGGCGTAGGTATGTCATTTAATCACATTCTGATCTTTGAGAGAATCGAACGTAAGACCGAATGCCACTGTTCTATAATTTTATTTATTTTTATATATCCTTTCTTTTATTCCGAGGCAAAGAAAATGTTGCACAAGGAAGCAGTTACATGTTGTACACCAATTCATGAAATATAAGTACGGAGTACACAGTGGCCCAGTGATAGAACACCCACTTCTGATGGTAAATGTTAATTCAAACCGTCATAAACTTGAGGTGGAAACATATTCGTGTGCTTTCCATTTCCTCACCTTCCCTTGATTTCACTAATTCTTCCATCATTAATTTGCGTTTATTATCAATCTGCTTTAGCCAACAGGACATATACACAATATCTCCAGATGAAAATGTACGAATAATAAATTTGAATTACTCGAGAATCAATGGTGAAAAATCGAGTTATTCAAATTTCTTATTAGTATATTTTCATCCGGACACACTGGGTATATATATTCTCATTGGTAAAATAAACTTTCATAATGAAGCATATCTACAATAAGAAATAAGAGGAAAATTAAACGATTGTAAAATACGAACAAATAAATTTTGGTTGTCTCACCAATACTCTGAGAAAAGTATATTATGAACTCTTAGTTATTGTGTTAGATCAGGGTCGTAACGTTTCTATAATAGTTTCGGCCGAAGCAGATCCATTTCATTGGCATGGCAACGTCACTCTAACCGTGTGTTGGCCGACGTGGAAGCGCCTAAAGTCATATGCCAGTTCGCTTGCATGTGGATTATAATATTTGTTACACTGGACATTTTATTTTCACTCCTTCTCACCCCTTGTGCTGATTGGAGCTAAACTTGAACTTTAACGGCACTTGGAGTGTCACTATGCATCTCTATGACCCTGAAAACTATGAATACAATACTAAATTCGGATGTTTTCCATTATCTCTATAGGAAATCTGTTTTCCAGACTCTCTAAAGGGTTGCTATAGATACCTTATCGCCAGAGTAACGTTTCCAGATTGTAAGGCACGTGTGCACCAAGTTTGGTTAAAATTGCCGCAGGTTTGCTACACAAAATCCTAGAAATGCGATGCATCCATGATTATAGTTTATTACTAAAGGCGGCTGTTTTCACAACAGGAGACAGTCTATCATTGTCTTTCCTTCATGACAGAACGGTTCTCCTTTGATTTTATATACAATTAAAGCCCATTTATGAAACCCCTCGAAAACCCGACGATTCCCTTTAGATAAGCACTTACGGATTAGGTTCTCTAGTAGACAATTCACTATGGAACTGGAAACTGTCTGTGGAACTGACAGCAAAGACCTTTTACACTCAACACTTTGTTCTATCTACAAAAAAAGAGATTAATATGCTCTCGAATTCAAGATCCGAACTTAATTTTCAGAAACTAAATTACTAACTAAAGCGTAGGACCTTTTTCTGCTCTTCTATATTTTCGTAATTGTTTCCTACTATTAGCACAGAAATATAATTCGTTTTGCTACGTTCTCCTGTTATGCATTGAAATGACTAAAGAAAATTAGTGCTCGGTTTAAAACGTTTTTAAAAAATGACAATAGTAAATGGATGTGAGAAGCAATTCGCTATAATATAAGTTAGGGAATAAACATTTATGTGAATTTAAGTTATTTAATTCTTACGTAAACATTAAGATTCACTCAGCGGACCGTAATTCAATTTTTCATTTGTTTGAGGCCATTATTGGTCCGAAAGATGATATGATCATAATCAAAACCAACTGCCAGCATAGATGAAGTTTAGAATGACGATGTTGCAACATTAAAAGAAAAAAACGTAATTGTTATTACTTTTCCTATTTGGTTTTCATTTCCATACTATTTACGGTAAGATTTTTTATTTCTTGTCTACATGAAATAAATAAATAATGTTTTGCTTCACTAACGAAAATGCGATACTACATAAAATCAGGATCTAATCAGGATCTCCACGCACCAGAGTTGAGCGTTTTACCCCTTTTTTAATAAAAAAAAGATCAACCAATCATTCCTCAGTTTGCTGAGCACCCGAGTTTTCCTCGTAGTGAGCAGGGAGGGCTTACCACTGAGTCACCGCGTGGAGCCTTTATACACGCATTTTAAAACATATCTTCTAACATTATTGTATTTGATAGTAAACTTCTGTTACTAATGGAATAATACCATATTTTCAGTAACTAATAAAGAATCTCAGATTATGCTTTATCTTTTTAAAAATTGTTTTATTTTACTTTATGAAACACAATCTAACCAAAATATTATTCTAAATACCTTATTGTTGTGTATTTGTTAATACCAATACACTGAAATCAAACCCTGTTTATCAATCTCATAAATTCAATATTTTTTTGTGTGACATTAAATTAAGTTCGTAAGAAGTATACAATTATACACTGCCATAAGTCATCTATTTCACTCTCAGTCTCTTCATCTTCACCAGGCTGGAAGGTTGGTTAATTGCACGTTTTAGGCAAGCCATAAGATTTTCTTCTCAGATACTTTTCAGAATTCAAAATCCAATTAAGCTCCACATATCTTCTATCGAACCGAAGCAAATCATAAATTGCTGTGATTGATAGTGCGCACTGACAATGAAACAGAAAAAAAAAAACTTATCACATGGTTAAGAGGCCTCATCCCAGCGAAATTAAAATATCGCTAATTTTACAGTAATTATGTGATATCTTCAAATAGGTAAAAGATAATTGAAATGTGGAACAAGAGCGCGCTAGACAATATTATTTTGTGTGAGGTACCGTTATCGCAGGTCACCTAGTGACTTTCGTTTTCAGCCGTTTACAAAAGCGAAAATAAATGCCGATTTTCAAAGTGGCTCGAAATCGAAAGCAGATAAGTGAGTCGTGATAACGGTATCTCATGTAAAATGATATTGTATAGGGCGGTCTTGTTCCACATTTCTATTATCTTTTATCTATTTGAAGATATCACATAATTAATGCAAAATTAGCGGTATTTTAATTTTGCCGGGATGAAGCAAAACTTGTAATATACTGGAAACAAAAGAATAATAACAATAAATTAAAAGTTCAGTTACAATAATTAGACTTATAATTAAAAATCCAATTAATTTCTCAGAACAGAGTGTCTACTCAAATTCCAAAATGAAATTTCGTGACCAAATTTCATTTCCTTTACCTTTACCAAACCATAAAAGTTCCTAACATTCTCAAGAGCCAATTTAGGTGCAAATTAGGCCGCATTTTCATGCAATCGATAGAAGAATGCCTTGCTTGCGATTTAGTAGCGTTTAAAGCCGACAATAGACATTTTTGATGGTGAATTTTTACGTTTTATAGAACAAAAGTTTCAAGTCTGTGCTTGTATTCGTACAGATAAAAAAAAAATTGGTAACCTAAAGCTAAATTTCGAGACTTTTTCTTGACTTTCATGCCTGTTTTCTGATTTCGTGACTTTTCCATGACTTTCGTGACTTTCGTAACCGATAGACACCCTGCAGAAATTGTGCCATATTTTACATATTATGCTTTGTGTTTCGACATCATACTTTATTATGATTATAAAATTATTTATCTGTTCCTCTAAATAACCAAAACTATGTTCAGAATAGCAACAACCATATATGTGAAAGTATTATTATTCTTTTTCTCCTTTGAGTTGCTCTAGTAATTGAAACGGTCATTATTAAAAGGGGAATATGTGTAATATATAGGATAAATGATTGCTCGACTTTGAAGAGACTGTCCTAAAAAAAAGTGTATAACACATATAATAACGAATGATACATTAAAATATACAAAATCTGTCCAAGTTTCAGATATACTGTTACAACCTTTAGATGTAGCTGCCTTTTGTCATACGATATATCACAATCAGAACTGAGCACCTTCACTCATTTCTGCCGTCAAGTTTGCCAGATGAGGGTGAGTGTGAGTGAGGGCATGTAAAATATTTGAGGATGAAGGCAGGTGAATTTGAGTGTGAGGGCCTTGATTAAAAGTATGTGTAAATGAGGGTTTGGAAAAATGTCCATCTCTAGCCCCATATCTATATGTCATCTGGATGAAGAACTCACACGCCGTTGGATTGGGTGAAATGCTGAAGATAACTTAGCGTTTTCCATATAGCCTTTAGATCTTTGGAACTGATAGTTTATGATTTTTTTCTTCTGGAGCCATGTGAAAGACACAGTGTATGTTCCTTCACTACGAACAACATTGGGTGAGTTCCAGAATTACATTACCTAGCGTGACTAGACGTCCTGTTTTTCAGAAGGTCGACAAGGTCCCAAGAAAAACACACAGGGGACGCAAAATGTCCCATTTTTATAAAAAAAAGTATCCCGTTTTTGGCTGCTTGTTACATAGTATACTAGTAATTTCTTACGTATAGCACACAATAACGAATAATACATGCTAATATATGACAGAAACTATGATACCTCTCTACACGACAGATATCATGTTGGTGCAAAATATGGACCACCCTATGTATCATAAAATTAGTATTGTAGTTAAAAGTGTATTTTCTTGTGTAGTGTATTTTTAGTGGAAAAAACTAGTCTAAAAAGGGAAGTAAAGTGGTGAACGTGGTAATTAGCCATAAAAATTATAAAATGCTAAGTGAAGGAACGTAAAAAAAAGGAAAAAAGTGTGTGCTTCAGCGCGGTGAGCAGAAATAAGACATTGTAATATCTTGTCGTGTGTTTGATACTCGAGATCTATTTTTTTTTTTTTGGGGTGGGATTGCCAGCTCGTATATGGACTTCATCAGTGTTTTAAAAGGAACACCAACATAACCACAAAAAATTCATTCATCAGAAAGATATGAATTAAATTGACAATCTAGTCTGGTTTCTGTTAAAGGCTATAGGATAATACAAAAATCCAAATATAAGTAAGCTTAAATAAATAAAAAATATTTATTTTGAAAAGCTAGAGGCCTCTTCCTCATAGGGTATAAATAACAACATAACAATAACTATCCTAGGCGTACTGTCAAATTATTCCAATTTCTCGTTTCTTGAGTTTCTAAATCTGGTCACTCTACATTATAGTTGGATTTACGACCATTGATATTGATACGCCAGAGCACATGTGGGGCAGAATAGATAACTCCATACATGTGAATGTCTGTCGAATGGAAGCAACATCGAGCATATGTAACAGTATGTCTCAAACTTAGTAATTTCTGTCCTGTATTTGCATGTACCAAATTTCACAGAAGTAAATCCCCACGTTAAGCGGGTTTGCATATCCAGGCTCCTAACTATGAAAACATTTACGATCACTCCAACCCCAATCATTTCACAGATTCAACCTGCTGTATATAAGTTATTAGGACGTAGAATTGAATATAGTTTATAGAAAAAAGACCTTTATGCATTGCAAGACCTGTAACGTCCAAATATTCACCACAAACTTATGGTCGTATCGACATAAAAAGAAGTGTGGAGCATGAAACCACTTTACATAAAAGTCTAAAGAGGTTCAGGGAAGACGTACGATCTGATCGAGCGGTTTGGATCAATAGTCTATCAATTAGAAGTTTATGTGTTCAAATCCTATCGGAAGTATTCGTTTTGTTTTGTTTCTTTTAAAGTGTGATCCTATTTTCATCAGAGGACTGTGAACATTTCTTTGAATAAATCTTTCGCAACTACTTTTCTCTCAAATTTGATTAGAAGGGAATTTTATATGAATTGCAAATGTAAAATCCACAGCTCAAAACAAAATATTAAGTATGTTCAATATTTTATTATTATCCTTTGATTTGTAATTAAAACTAATTATAAGCATTGATGATTTCAGAAGATTCTCCCCTGGTAATGGTCAATATATGAATGAGAGAAAACTGATAAAACATTATTAGTCCACTTTGAGCATGATCGAAGATATGGCCAAGAAGGGTGAAATATATATGTCGACAGGGTCTCAAATTCTCCCATAGGTCATGCCCTGAAATCATCACTGTTTGAAAGGTTTCGTATAGAATATTACATTTATTTCTCGTCATACGTTTTGAAATGGAAAAATCATAATTTTAAAGAGAATAGTAATACGATAAGCATAGAGATTTATAGAACTAATGAAGTAAATATTATTGTGTAAGTTATCGGTTTCTAATCGGATTAAAACTCGAATATTCGTTTGCATCGCACTTTAAAGTAAATCCTCTCTATATATAATTCTTACTGGAAAGCATGTTTAACTCTGATTACTTAATCAATATTTTTAATAATATATTTTTACTATTCAATGTCGTATACACTTCATTTCCCAAAGCAAAACCTCGCAAATGTATAGTGGACTAGTGAATATTATTAAATAAATTATCATTCAGTTTACGTAAATATTGCATCGCCTGATTTGAAACATCGTACTTTAACTAATAATAATAATAATAATAATAATAATAATAATAATAATAATAATAATAATAATAAAAATAATAAATCATACCCATATCTTATTAGAATTTCAGGCTTACTCAATAAGTGAATTGAACGTGGTCTCTATTCGAAGTTCTATTTATTCGAATCCGATAGAAATACAAAGAGAAACTTCGAGAACAGATAAAAGAAAAAATGTTACTTTGGTGGAACTGGAACTAACCTTTAAGAGTTCTTTACAATTTACAACCAAATGCCTTAGACACTTTGTTTCTTTTCTTTAAGTTAACTGATTCACCGAACGTATCTGAGTAAGTTGTCTCTATTTTTTTACTCGGTTATACACGTTTTACAATCATTTCCTTTGATCTTGAACGACAGGAACACGAATACAAAAACATCTAAGGCAATTAAAATTCCAAAATTCCGCCTATATGAATTGCACATGTGTACCAGCAGCGAGTCAGCGGACCACTTCGTCATCCAAGAGCATGGACCATTTCAGCTTATGTGCTGTGTTTTGGTACTATTTTGACATTTTCCTTTGGCAAATATGCTTCGACACTGTGCTTCGTCCGTTATTTTTGTGCTTCGGTGATTATATTCTTGTTTGCAGTCTCATATTTTGGTTTCAACTAGTTCGAATCGTGTACTGTATGTACTCTTCTACATCCGAGACTCATATAGGAATTCATATAGGTCCACCTTCAAACGTTGGCAACACTGTACATCAAGACTTCACATGTATGGTTGTACTCATAACTACGATTTCCTAGATGTTACAAATTGTATTCCGTGCCATTTCACAAAACTTCATTTTTTGCTCAGTTGGCAACACTGCATTACATATGATGTTATTGAGCATGCCTGTGGGTACAATGTTTGCTTTGTAAAGGTCATTTTGATCACTTTAATCATTTTGAAGTTCTTTCTACGTCAGTGTGTCTTTTGCATTACTGTCTTCACAAGATTCTAGATCCTTCTTTCCTCTGGTTCTCCTGTGTTTCTAACTGTCGGCCCGTAAAACTTTGGATTTCTCACTTTTCTTCACTCCTCCATCGATTGTGCATTGTTTGATTGGGCAATGTTACTATCAATATAAGATGTTTCCTTGTCAGACTGTATTCCAAAGTCTTGTTGGTGTAAGCGTAAGTTTAAAAAGTTCTTACAGTATTTATAGTGTGCAGCTGAACCATCCGAAAAGTAGAAAATTTTCTCAGGGGTAGTACTATGTTTGCTTCGAAGGAATTCCACAAGCATCTTCTGAAAATAGTAGAATGCCACAGTATTGTGTTCAAAGAAGTCAGGTATTGTGACCAAGTTATAGTGGTCATTTTTGTTACTTTTTCGGTGCTAAATGACAAAAGGGTGGACTATAGCTTGGTTGGTATTCCAGTGAAATGATTGTGCCTCAATTTGTACAACAGTCATAATTTTCCGCGAAGTCACAGACAACAAAAAATTTACTTTCAGAAATTTTGTATTCAACATGGTTGAAAAATAAACGTTGTTACTTTTTTATGAAGTCATGATAAAGATCATTTAATTTTTGACAAAATTGCTCAATAAAGTCTGATGATGGCTTCTGAAGAGTTTCTAATATACATTTATCAACAGACAAAAATTGAGGGAAAGTCACAGTTTCGATTAAGTTTTCCTCTAGGGCGTTCTCTAGAAGAGTTTTGATGACGTCATTTCCTGGGCAAGAAGAGCAACTTCTTATAAAACAGTCCTCAGACACAGGTTCCTCGTCATGAGGTGTAGGCAATCCTTGTAAGTTGTTATCGGTGAAAGTTTTTAACTTGGCACTTAACTTCACGTTTTCGTGTGTGATACAAACTCAAACAGTGTGCGTTTCATTAACTCCAGCTAACACAACATTTTTTGTACGAAGATCTGCAAATTTTAAAAACCCTATGTTCATATAAGGAAACTGCTCTTTAAACAACTGATATACTTCCCACAAATTGCACAAAAGAATACGTTTATAAATTTTAACTTTCTACCTGCTACTGTCTCTTTACTGAAAGGCAGTCTTTTATGCCTGGCATAATCCTAGAAATGTCATCACTTTGGCACAATTCCTTGAGGACCTGGGTGTTTTTGGTGGAACAACTTTACCCGGTTCGTTTCTATTACTTGTATATCGCGATCCCATCACGATCCCAAAATCATATTTTGACCGTATCTTTACAAAGACCTAACTTACATGTTTTATTCACAAATTTAAAACTGCCCTTTTTCAATAAATTTGAATTTAAAATTTCGAATTCGATTTTTCGAAAAAAACAATTTAGTACATCACCATTGATTTATATATCTAAAAAGCTTAAGACAATGGCTTTGCAATGGCGTAAGTCTGGCTTGCTCCACGCTGCGAGAAATTTAATGAAGATGGCATTGTAGAAGTTCAACAAGATCATAGCTCAATACATGATTCCCATCTAGTTCAGCCTGGTTTCAAGAGGAAATCAATGTTGAGCTAGTCAACTGGGTTCCAAGAGGATCTGACTTGAATCCAATGGAAAATCTATGGGCGGAAGTTACAAGAACTCTACACGAAAATTGGCCTGATCCCCCACCAAGGACAGCTGACGCACTTTGGGAGCTAGTTTCAGACGCGTGTGAAGAAATAGCACAGGGATATCAATATGTCGCTAGCTTGGTTGACTTATTACCAATAAGATTAAGATGCGTCATTGAAGCTAACGGCGATTATACGAGATATTAATACCTGAATAAAGATTTGTCTTCATACCCAAGTGACCTTCGAGCTCTTTGAAGAGCTCACTAGGTTTTTCCATTAATTCCTTTAATATTGCTTTCATTGGGAAGTATGCGTTTCGTCGGAATGTGCAATATATATTTATTTCTGTTCCTTTGTTTGCCCTACACAGATAGCCCAGTGGTTAGCACGTGTGCTTTTGGTGTACAGGGTACCCGGTTTTATTCCCGCTGGAAGAGGCTTGTGTTTTTACCTATCTGTGATAATTCTGTGTTCGTGCCCCTGTTGTTAAAGAGGTACTCCTAAAACTATAAAACCGAGTAAAACAGTTATTACAAAAAAAGAAAACAGTTACTGAAAGCCGTTCGGTAAGTCAGTTTTGTTTTAATATCTAATACCTAGCGCGTTCGTTGTTGGGTCTTATAGTCGCGGGTTCAATTCCCGTTAAGGGTCCATTAAATTTTACTTGAACTAGAATTTATTTGCATGAATCACCCGTCTTCTTTAGCCTAAACAACTTAAACGTTGAGACCAGTATATGGTAAAAATGAAATAAATAATAAGACAGTAATAGTAGAATACAGGGCGGATAGATGGCCGAGTCAGCGAAATTTGATCTTGTTTTCCTAGAAATCGATATCATTTCCTGGAATTGGGAGGCAAGTTTCGACAAGCCTTTAGTTGCTATGTTCATAGCCTTTTACGGCTAGTACAGGAGAGCGTGGGAAAATGTTTGTTTATGAGAACAGTCTGTTGCTATGGTGATAGTCTTGGATGCCTTCATCGTCTTGGATGGTCATACTCTTGGACGGATCATAATCCTATCAGTTATCATGATCGAAGCTTCCCAATTGATTGATTGATTTTTGATTTTCGTTATGTATTGAATAGCTAAATGCTCTTGGACGGATGAGAGTTCTATTAGTTATCATGATCGAAGATTCCCAATTGATTGATTGATTTTTGTCTTTTCGTTATGGATTTGAACCCCAAACCCCTGCACTCCCTCCTGCGAAGAACGTAAGCGAACGTTGTTACTATGCTCATACTCTTGGACTGCTATCGGATCTTGATGAGAGTCCTTTCAGCTATCACGTTCGAAGCTTCCCAATTGATTGAACATCAAGTTCGAAGCTTCCCAATTGATTGATTGGTCTTCGTCTTTCCCCGACTCGTTTCTCCTGGGAAATCGAAGAGCATACTTAATATCTTAAAATATTCAATGCTTTCTCATCGAGAATCGAACCTGAACACTAAATATGTTTTCATTTTGAAAGCTCTCTCATTGAAATTGAACGCAAGACCAGTACTTCACGATTTAGAGTTCAATTAATTCTTGCATTAAAAAAAAAAGAATTTCATGTATTGATTTTAGCGTAGCATATGATATGTACATTGTTCGAAGCTCTTCATTTCGAAGCACTATAATGCTTTCAAGTGTTCAATGCTCCCTTTCTCTCTCTTTGTCTCTATCATCGAGAATCGAACCCGGACCAAAGTGGTATTAAAACATAAATTACAACCATAAAAATAAATTTAAAAAATACAGCATCACATTATTATTATTATTATTATTTTGGGAGTGAAAGTGAAGCAGACAACTAACCTTGATTGTAGCTTCGCTAACTTATGAAATAAAGACTGTACACAAAATTCTACTTTGGTAGGGAGCTGGGATCGAATTTGGTACTCCATGATTTTAAAGTTCAACTAGTCCTTGCATGAAAAAAAAATAATTTCACTTCCTTTTCACGACAGAAAGGATCGAATTAATTGCATGCCTTAAAATGTGTAATGTTTTCTCATCGAGGATCGAACCAGCAGGACACGGGAATCAAACGCAAGACCTGTACTTCACGACCATTGAGTTGAATTAATCCTTGCATGAAAAAAAAATAATTTCACGTATATAGCACTTCGTTTCACGACAGAAAGGAACGAAATAGAAATATTTAATGCTCTTTTCACTAAGAATCGAACGAATCAGCAGGACACGGGAATCAAACGCAAGACCTGTACTTCACGACCATTGAGTTGAATTAATCCTTGCATGAAAAAAAAAGAATTTCACGTATATAGCACTTCGTTTCACGACAGAAAGGAACGAAATAATTTATTGTCTTGAAATATTTAATGCTCTTTCACTAAGAATCGAACTAGAACCCTAAATATGCTTTTATTTTGAAAGTTCTCTCATCGGAATCGAACGCGAGACCAGTACTTCACGATTTAGAGTTGAATTATTCCTCGAAAAAAAAAAGAATTTCACAGAGTAATCCAACTTGAGGTGAGCACTCTATTACTGAACGTCAGTGCCTCGCATATAGATTAGATTTTATTTTTAAAAAAAAACTTTTCGTGTTCTTTTTTTCTAGTCGTCTTGTATTGGGTAGCTAGATTAACCCTCATCCCCCCAGACCCATCTTGTAATGCTAAGAATAGAAGTTTCCAGATTTTCTGCGAAGAGTTTGAGGAGTTTGACCTGGTCTTATTCTCACGAAACGTCTGGAAAATTTTCGTCTGGAACCTTCTCAGGAAATTGAGTTGATAAGACGATTGTTGCAGTTCATGGATGTTTTTAAAACGTATTGGTAGCGGAAGCTTCTCATAGCATATTATAATGTTTTAAAAATGTAAGATTTAGAGTTGAATTAATCCTTGTATGAAAAAAAAGAATTCTTTCTCATCGAGAATCGAACCCGGATCCCAAACGATCGTGGTCTTTCGTAAGTGTATGGTACATGTATAAACAAGATGAAACATGATTTCCTCTTCGTCATCCCTTCCTGCATCATGCATGTGTGCACAGATATTTGTATGCATAGTGTCATTAGTTTCTGTTGATCATCTGCTGAAATAACATGGCTGTGTAAATCATAAGTTACTTTATAATATTGACTTCCATAGATTTCGAACATAATTGAACATAGAAACGTAAGCAAGATTTCATTGAAGTAGACGATTAGAAAAATACGAATAGTGGAAGATTAAGAATGGAACTGCGACCAAATTCTGTATCTGAAAGGATACCATTCCAACAAATGCCAGAATTACCATATAGTGGTGCATATAAATGTTTTGTCCCTCAATATAATCAGTATTGTACAAAGGAATTACGTTTAAGAACATTCGAACACTGGCCTATTTCATCAAAACAATGCCCGGATCAATTAAGTGATGCTGGATTTTTTTACACGAAGACAAGAGACCAAACTATATGCTTCTATTGTGCTGGTGGATTAAAAGATTGGACTGATAACGATGTTCCATGGATAGAACATGCGAAATGGTTTCCTAATTGTCCATTTCTTTACCTTAAGAAGGGATATGCTTTTATTAAACAAATACAGGAAAAGTGCCCTGATATACAAGTATTTCGTAGTGCTCCGAATGATGATATACATAAAAATGCCAGTAAAAAGTTGTAATAAGGAACTTTATTTTCAATATGGCACAATTTGAAGTGAAACTTGAATAAAGTTCCATTACATACTTTTTCTTTGTATATAACTGTAAAAAGTACATGTACATATTCTAAAGTTATCAAAACAATATATATTTATACAAATAATTTACGTATGTGCTATTATGTATAACCTCCAGATGCATTAGCATCGTATTTGGAAAAATGGAAATATATGTTTAATATATAAAGGAATGAAGATTAATTTATTTGGACGTAACATGCACGATCTTGAATTTACTGAACTGATATCATAATCGTAAGTGTATAGGACATATATAAACAAGACGAAACATGGTTGTTTCTCCTTCTTGTCATATTAAATGGTGCATAAGGTCTTAATTTAATGAAAGCCAAATTAATGTGTATTGTACTGAAAAGTGGAACATTTGAATAAGTGAAACGTGTTTCGTGCTACGTTAAACTGAAATATTTTCTTACGTTTCGAACGTAAGAAATATGTAAAAGTTTGTGTGTGTGTGTGTGGCTCAGTGATAAAGCAACGACTTATTCTTTCAGATGAATACTTAGTGTAGTAGAGCATTGTTCCGCAAACCCAGTGCATGCGGTCCCTAGTTCGATCTCCGATCAAGTAAGCTTATAATTGTTTATTACTAATTGTCGTGCACTATGGTCGACTTCCGAACATAGTGTCCGTGAGTTTTCATGGTCTACTCATACATTCTCATTCTACTAAGTATTCATTCATTCATTTGTCTTCATCACCCGTCATCCTCAGTATAATAAGCATAATCGTGGTACGTTAAACTGAAATATTTTCTTACGTTTCGAACGTAAGAAATATGTGAAAGTTTGTGTGTGGCTCAGTGATAAAGCAACGACTTATTCTTTCAGATTTCAGATGAATACTTAGTATAGTAGAGCATTGTTCGGCAACCCAGTGCATGCGGTCCCTAGTTCGATCTCCGATCAAATAAGCTTATAATTTTTATTACTAATTGTCGTGCACTGTGGTTGACATCCGAACATAGTGTCCGTGAGTTTTCATGGTCTACTCATACATTCTCATTCTACTAAGTATTCATTCATTCATTTGTCTTAATCATCCGTCATCCTCAACATAATGAGCATAATCGTGGTACGTTAAACTGAAATATTTTCTTACGTTTCGAACGTAAGAAATATGTGATAGTTTGTGTGTGTGTGTGGCTCAGTGATAAAGCAACGACTTATTTTTTCAGATGAATACTTAGTATAGTAGAGCATTATTCTGCAACCCAGTGCATGCGGTCCCTAGTTCGATCTCCGATCAAATAAGCTTACAATTTTTTATTACTAATTGTCGTGCACTGTGGTCGACTTCTGAACATAGTGTCCGTGAGTTTTCATGGTCTACTCATACATTCTCATTCTACTAAGTATTCATTCATTCATTTGCCTTAATCATCCGTCTTCCTCAACATAATGAGCACAATCATGGTACGTTAAACTGAAATATTTTCTTACGTTTCGAACGTAAGAAATATGTGAAAGTTTGTGTGTGGCTCAGTGATAAAGCAATGACTTATTCTTTCAGATGAATACTTAGTATAGTAGAGCATTGTTCCGCAACCCAGTGCATGCAGTCCCTAGTTCGATCTCCGATCAAATAAGCTTACAATTTTTTATTACTAATTGTCGTGCACTGTGGCAAAGTGCATGCAGTCCCTAGTTTCATCTCCGAACATCGTGTCCGTGAGTTTTCATGATCTACTCATACATTCTCATTCTACTAAGCATTCATTCATTCATTTGTCTTAATCACCCATCTCCCTCAGCATAATGGGCATAGTCGTGGTACGTTAAACTGATTTGAACGTACCTCTAAATTGAGTTTTCTTATTTGCTACGGAATAAGAACATCATATTGTGTTAAGTAATAGTTTTCGCAATCATTGAGACATCATGCCCTTCGTAAGAGAGAGAGAGGGGGGGGGGAGAGATGAAATATTTTTAGTTTAACGTTCCACCTAACAGAATTTCTTCGTATTTCCACTCTTCAGTGAAAATCAACGTTGCCATTTTCTTTTACCATAACATGTTTTTTGAAGGTACATTAGTGACAATACTACGCGTCTCGGATGTTTCTGTTTCATTTCGAATTTGAAAAAATGTACTTGTCGATTTGCGACTTATGTCTTTTCGTACCGAAAAGTTTCTCCATTCGTTGGCAAATAAATCTAAAAGTAATAATTTTTTCTTCACGAACTATGAGAATTGTCTGAAACAAAGAGAGATGTGTTTATGCCCTTATTATTATTATACTGAACACCTAACATTACCATCATCATCATCATCAGCCTTGGAGAAACATGAATCTAGCAAATTCCGAACTCTTTATCTTTCTTTTTTTTTAGAGTAATTAACTGAAGGTGTGATGATTGACAAATCTGAGGCACGGGTCGCCATTAAGTTTCAGCACTTGCTTTGTACAGGATGCATACCAAGAAGCTTCAGCATTTGAAAAACGAAGTACTGATTGTAAATCCTTTACCACTGAGCCACCATACTCCTCAAACCTAAAATGTAATAGGTTTGTACATCATGTAAAGACCCCCCGGAGAAATAAAGATACGTCCCCACAAATATGCCCTTTCTCGGTAAAAGGACATATGATTAAGACAAATGAATGACGAAAAAATAATAGTTGATAGAATGACAATGTGAATAAACGTTATATCACTGAGTCATCATGCATCCTGAAATCCATTGAATTTATGAGTAGAAGAACAATACACGTACTAGAAAGAAAAGATACATGTTCTTCTAACCTGACATAATTGCTTTAGAAAAATACAAACATAAAAATAAAAAATACAGGAATGAACAAAGTAGAAGTAAACAGGAGAACTAATGCTCACAGTTTTTTTGTTTGCCACAATTACCTATTAACATGAACTCGGATTGAGACAGGAACCACAAGCACCAGAAGTAATCACTCTACTCATGCCCTTATCCACAGGGATGACGAGCGCCCCTAAAATTAACACGGTAGGCTTGCAAATGAACTAAAATATGATTGAATTGAGTCTTTCCTAACTTCTACTGCACATCTCCCTACATTTGGGGCTGACTGTTGCCAATCTACCATTGGGACTCAACCATTGATCCATCATGACCGTTAAAAAATTAAATTGTGATTACTCAGCACTCTTTTACAAAAAGTTACGAATACCGTCAGCGAACTTTCCATTGTGATAATACCAAGGAGACAGGAGGCTAATGAGGTAATGCTTAAAATTACTAATATTTGGCGAACATGGGGCCCATGATTAGCAACCAAAAATTGGCATGTCCATGCTCCCTTTTAGAAAATTTTGTTCCAACTGGACCTGATTCAAAACGTTAGTGGTTACATTAGATAGTATTTGCAAAGATGTGATGTGCACAAGAGTAACATGTAATCCTTTCTTAGAAAATTAATTACTTTTCAAAACGAAAGTCTAACATTAAAAATGAATCGAATGACTTCATTAAAAGATTGAAATCTATTGTACACGTTCACCATCATCATCTTTAAACATCGCAAGTTTACTTTTTTTTTTAAAAAAAAAGAATGAACTACATGGGTGACATCCAGAAGTCCTAAAGTGCAGAAGTCCTAAAATGCAGAAGTCCTAAAAATATGGGCACTAGACCTAAATTTTAGGACTTCTGCACTTTAGGACTTCTGCACTTTAGGACTTCTGCATTTTAGGACTTCTGCACTTTAGGACTTCTGCATTTTAGGACTTCTGCATTTTAGGACTTCTGCACTTTAGGACTTCTGCCTTTTAGGACTTCTGCACTTTAGGACTTCTGCCGCGATATGATTTTTAGGACTTGTGCCTTTTAGGACTTGTGCCTTTATCATTCACTTGCTTTAGTTCTGAAATTCGCCACCACCACACGAAATTGGGACGATGCAGCAACTAGTTGGCAATAATGTTACGAACGTATCTAATTCCAACAGTAACAGCTATATTTGTACTACTAAGATCGTTATTATCACTATCTGTTCTGCACTTATACACGAATTACATAATACAACCTATTTCATTCTAAGAATTAATTACATAATTTGTTAAGAAATTCGTTTCTTTCGAATGGAGATACGAGAATCCCAAGACAAATTCCTGAAACAAAAATAAATAAATAAATAATTAATTAAAAAATGTTTAAAAAGCATATTTTACCAGACTTCTGAAACCAAGCAAACATTCAGAATTGCAATATATACTGTGCGGAGCGTATTTTATTAAGAGTAGGACAAAAATCCACCAAAGTTTACTTAATTAGGACAAAAGCTCACTAGACATTTCACGAGTGAACATTAAATACCAACTGTATACATAAAGAATGCAGTAAATTTAAAATTGAGCAAAGAACATTTATTATGCAATACAGTGGGTGACATTAATAAGTCTTAAATGGCACAAGTCCTAAAAATATAGGCATTAGACCTAAATTTTAGGTCCTGTGCCATTTTTGCAGAAATTACTACATAGTTATTTAGGGGTGTAGCCTGCAAATTTTTCTAGGGGAGCATGATTTTTATATATTAAAAGCAAATCAAAAGTTTATTTCCAGATTACGAAAGCTTCAATAAGATAATAAATTTATACATATTACACATGTACACAAATACATAATATTATTATATTTCCAGTTACTTCCTTTTTGAAACCTGGACCTTGACAGAGCGTAAATTTAAAATCACAGGTTGTGGGAAATGTACGAATCAGGTAGTTATAAGAAATCGGAAACTGTTCATGGAAATCCATTTGTTTGACTGTATTTATCTTCTGTACTCTTATATAAAAGAGTAAAGATGAGTGATTTTTTGGGCATACTACTACAAGTAGAGTCGTTAAATTTTAATTATAAAATATAATTTTCTTATGAAAGCAGGACATAAGAAAGAATTTTTGGAAATAAGTATCGTAAAACGGGTGGGGCAAGATTTTTTTAAAGGGTAGTGTATCTCGCAAGTTTTTGAAGCTAGTAAAATGAAACTTGGCATATAATCTTTCCTGTTAAAAAAAACTGAAAATTGAACACATAAAAAGGAAAGAGCAAAGAGAGCACTTTTTTAATGTTCGAATTCCCCATTACTTACTCAGAAAATATGTAAATAAATTAAGGAAGGATTTGTTTAAGCTAGATGCGTGAAACTCGGTATTTGAACTTTTAACTAAAAGTAATAAAATACTATATGTTTCAGTATCTTGAAAATTACACTTCTAAGGGGAAGGAGGGTCAATTTCTATAATATTAAAATATCCCACTGCTTATAAGATTTGGGCAGAAAACTCTTTTCCTTTATGCCTCGGTTATTCCAGTTAAGCAAATGAGAGTACAAAGTGGCTAATTAATTAGGTTCTTTTAATTATTTTAACATGTTGACGTAGTTTAATTCTTTTAAAACTGTATTCTTTCACATTCTATTATAAACATCCCTCATTTGCTGTAATTATTAAACACGTTTAGTAAACATAAAACAGACTAACCCCCGGTCCCGGTCAGGAATGTGTTTTTGGTGTTAAGCCATCATTTGCCGTCCGTAACATAACCTTTGATTTTAACTTCACGTACTCTCAAAACTCAAGTTTCAGAAATGTAGCATATATGAAATATACTACTACTACTTCTACTACTACTACTACTACTACTACTACTACTACTACTACTACTACTAATAATAATAATAATAATAATAATAATAATAATAATAATATGCACTTCTGAAATACGTATGTATCTATGCGTTATTAATTGTTTCATAATCTTGAAAGAAACTTTAGATTTGTTTTTAGTTTGTAAAAATCAAGGCCTTCTAGAATAACTTACTGGCTACTCCCTGAATGACTATGTATTGGTTTCTGTACACGTATTGTGTTATCACTTGCTAGTCTAGTGTTATTTGTAGAACAAGACAATGGTTCTTGTCTTGGAATATTACTAGTTTGGTGTGGTAGTACAGTGATAGAGTGTGACCTATAATTTAATTTCCATGTAGGGTATGCTATCTGCAATGCAATAAACTGTATATGCTTCTTCTTCCTAACAAGGATGGGCGATAAGCCCCTGCAATTCCATCAAATAAGGACGAAATTATTTTATAAACTACTTGGTGAACCTTTGTTAATATAACGCTATTAGTTCTTACAAACTTTTGTTAATCTTATTTAACAATTGCAAAATGGAATAAGGGAGAAAATATATAATGATGATGATTGTTTATTTACATAAGATATACATACAACAAAAGGGAATCTGTTGGTCACTACTGCGTATCTGCTAAACCAGGGTCAAACTCTGTGTGTCACAAAAGTTAGTTTAACAGAGTTTAAAATAATATATATTTTGTTTGACTTACAAAGATTATCATATTAGCAAAATGATTTGAAATAACACGCCAGGCATAAGATAAGCCTTGGGCTATATCGTTTAGAACTGTTTTAAGAGTGAATCTATCATTTATGCATTAAATTTCATTACTGGCTACTTACACGTTTCGGCCTCGTATTGGAAGTCAGCTTCTCGTGTTCTTTTTATATCCCACGATAACTGTTTTAATTGCATACTAATTATAGGCACTACAATTCATTAGATGCATCACGTCTTTCTCTTTCAAGCCTAGAGTAGCAATCAGGTTTGAGCCCACTACAAACCTCTTTGTGTGGCTACGTAGTCGGGATCGAACTTTTGACCTCTAAAGAGAGCATCAGTGGTAGTCCACAGCAAACCTCTTTGCGTAGCTATATAGAACGGTATGGATCTCAGGACCTCTGAGGTAGGCAACAATCACACCCCACAGCAAACTCTTTGCGTGGCTTATGGAGCTGAATAAAACTGAATTGAACTCTGGGCCACTCTCTTCCGAAATCGAGGCAGCTTGTTAATCAAGAACTCCTCGGCAAACGTGCAGTAGGACCCTCCGAGAAAGACCTCCGTGACCTCAAAACCCGAAGTTTAAATACTCCTTACTGTTCTTGGTTTTTCAGGTCACGAACTACTTTCTGTAACTAAATTTTACTTGGGAAGTTAATTTTTAGCTTGTGTTCCATGTCTTAATGCAGCCACGGAAACTTTTCCAACGGTTTCTTGTTAACTTGTAGGAAAACACAGCTTTATTTTGTTTAATATTGGATTTTTTTTTCATTCTCACATTGTATACTGTCCTGATCGTAGGTGATCGTTACATATGTTTATTTTTTCCGCTTATACATCGGGCTTCGGCGGCTCAGTGATAGAGAGTTCACCTCTGGTGCATTGGGCCCGGGTTCGATCTCGACTCCTGCCATGTGAACTTTGTGGTGGACAAACACCGTGTGCGTGGGTTTCCTCGGGGTTCTTTTGTTTTCCCCCACTTACTTCATTTTCTTCATTTCTCGTCATCACCGTCTCCTTTAGCCTATCCGGCATAACCTTGGGACGTCAAACTCAAAGATTTCATTTCATTTTTACGCTTTTACATATCAACTACTAATTATACTGAATAACTTAATTGTCCTTTCAATTTTAAATTTATTGAGCTTTTAATGTATACATCGTTTTCGTACATAGAGTGTGTATTTAAGGTTTAATCATAAAATATGTATCTAGTAGACTTTTGTTCTAGACATTAAAGCTTTTCGGTGGGTTTTGTCTGCGACCGAATGTATTGCCAGGTGACCATTGACCCTTTTGGGATCTTGTGTTTTTGGGCTATTTTTAGACTTTCAGTCAAGCAGCTACTGCATCGTCACTATTTATGCTAGGATCATGGTTCATACCTCATTCTCTTCAGAATAGAGCTGACTTTCAAATGGTACCACTTACATGCTCATACCATAAACCAGAAGCTGGAAAAAATGTCAAAGTGAAAATTTCGGAGGGAAATTTTTTTCTCGAACTTTGGGCCCCCCTGGACCCCCCCTGTGTGAACGTAGCCATCTAAAAACTCTGAGAAATAGTACTTGGTATACTGAATGTGTGTGCCAAATTTCAAGTTTCTATCTTGAATACCAAGGACGAGAGAAATTTTATCAGGAATTCCCACCATGCCCCAAATTACCGTAAAACACCATAATCTCAGGTAAAAAATTTCCTGAGATATCCCTAATTAGCCTAGGGTCATGTTTCGCCCATCATTCTCTTCAGAATAGAACTGCCTTTCAGGCGGTATGACTCACGTGTCTCCATCATGTATCTAAGGCGGGAAAATGAGGAAAAACGGGATTTTGTGGGTCTAAATATCCTTTTTTCAAATTTTAGCTCCCCCTGGACCCCCCTGTTTTAACGCAGAGATCTGAAAAAAATCTGGTAAATACTACTCGGTAGGCTGAATGTTTATGCACAATTCCAATTTTGCAGGTGCAAAAGAAAGCCTGCCAAAAAAAAAATACCGACAATGTCCCATATTCCCGTATACAGAGGGAACTTTTTAAACATTCCCTGATACATCCCTAATTACCCTAGCGTCATGTTTCGCCCATCATTCTCTTCAGAATAGAACTGCCTTTCAGGCGGTGCCATCCACTTGTCCCCATTATATATCTAAGGCGGGAAAATCTCGTGAAAGGGATTTTTTGGTAAAAATTTCCCTTTTTCAAGGTTTAGCCCCTCTGTATCCCACTGTTTTAACGCAGAAATCTGATTTTAAAAAATCTGGTAGATACTACTCGGTGGACTGAATGTTTGTGCACAATTTCAATCTTCTACGTGCAAAAATAAGCCCGCAAAAAATAATACTGAAAATGTCCAAAATTCCCCTATACAGAAGTATATTTTGGTAAAAATTCCCTGACACTTCCCTAATTTCCCTAGGGCCATGTGTCGCACATGATTCTTTTCAGAATAGAACTGCCTTTCAGGCGGTACCATTCACTTGTCTCCATCATGTATCTAAGGCGGGAAAATGAGGGCAAACGGGATTTTTGGGTAAAAATATGCTTTTTTTCAACTTTTTGACCCTCTGGATCCCCCCCCTGTTTTAACGCAGAAATCTGAAGAAAAAAATCTGGTAAATACTACTCGATGGACTGCATGTTTGTGCAAAATTTCAATCTTCTACGTGCAAAAATAAGCCCGCCAAAAATTCAATCTTCCTTGTGCTGTGTAAATTTTTGTAAATTTTGAACCCATTGGAAAAAATCTTTTGTTCGGAAATATTGGCAAACCCCGGATAATGTAATTTAAAAACTATTTATTCGCCTGATGCTAATCTTATTTGCTGTAACGTGTCTGCAGCATCTATACATACAACGTATTTCGCTAGCAGGAAAAATAGTTAAAGCAACATCTTTTAATTTTACTTTTTAGTTTTCTGATAAAAAATACCTCTTTATTATTTGTATACTTTTCGAAGAACTCAAAAAGAGAAACGATTTTCTTTACATATACACACATACACCGCATAAGTGCGTAAATTTGAGCAGCGACAAATATATTAAAGAATATAACATGTGAAACTTCCGTTGGTTATTCTTAAAGACTAGCAGATTACCCGTTCTTCATACGGGGAGAATAGTTTCATTTTCGGTATAAGGAGCATCAACACTGTCACCAGTGAACTTAGGGACCCAAAACTATGAGTTTGACACTAGTATCAGTCATTTTCACTTACTATTACATGTCATCCTCTCCCTTTAGGAGTAATAATGGGGGCTGAATTTGGATTTAAACGGCATCAGAAGTGTCACTGTTCATCTCAGCCACCCAGAAAAGTATGGATTCGACACTGATATCGACAATTTTCGACCATTTTTATATACCCACATCTTCTCCCGCCACAAGTTGCGGTGCTGAATTTGGATTTAAATGTCATCGGAAGTGTCACTGTTCATCTCAGGACCCCAAAAACCGTGAATTCAACACTAGTATAGATCATTTTGGATCATATATATATCCGCCTCCAAGTTGCGGAGATGAATTTGGATGTAAACGGCATCGGAAGTGTTACTGTTCATCAAAGCAACCCCAAAAACGATGTATTCGACTATAATATCGGTCACACACACACACACACACACACACACACATATATATATATATATATATACTATTTCATATATATACCCCTCTCCTCTGTCCGCAGGTCACGGCGCTTAATTTGGGTTTAAACGGCATTAGAAGTGTCACTGCTCATCTCAGCAATCCCAAAAACTATAGATTCAACACTAATATCAGTCATTTTTGATCATTTTTTTATATATCACCCCCTTCCCCCTCCCTAAAGTTTCGGCGTTGAATTTGGAATTAAACTGCATCGGAAATGTTACTATTTATCTCAGTGGCCCTGAAAACTATGGATTCACACTAATATCGATTATTTTCCAACATTTTAATATACCACCCCCTCCCTCAATTTGCGGGGACAAATTAAAAATTTTTAAACAGCATCGAAAGTGTCACTGTTCACCTCAGCGACCTCGAAAACTATGGATTCACACTAATATCAATTATTTTGCATCATTTTTATATACCTCCCTCAATTTGCGGGAGTAAATTTGAATTTAAACGGCATCGAAAGTGTAACTGTTCACCTCAGCGACCCCAAAAACTATTGATTCGACACTTATAGCGGTCATTTTCGATCATTTTATACATCTTCCTCTCCTTCCTCCAAGTTGCAGTGCTGAATTAGAATTTAAGCTTCATCGGAGATGTCAGTGTTCATCTCAGCAACCCCGAAAACTATGGGTTCGACACTAAGATCGATAATTTTTAATATATATCCGCACTTCCTTCCTCCAAGTTGCACCTTCAAAGTGAAATGATAAAACCATCTCAGGCCCGAACCTCATCTATGTTGAAAGTTTTTGTCGAGATCAGTCTGGTGGTTTAAGTGTTGTTAAGTTACAAATATAGTTACTTTCATTTTATATATATATATATATATATATATATATATATATATATATATATATATATATATATATAGAGAGAGAGAGAGAGAGAGAGAGAGAGTTACATTCTTTCATTTCCAGTTTAGTTAGTTACATTCTAGTATACTTTCATTTATATATATGTTTATAAAAAAACTCAGCTATTGCTTCTGCACTATTTCAATGGTTCGTACTTTAAGACATCCCTTCCTCAACCATGGTTGCGGAATTGATTAAACGTAATGTTATTGTATTAAATAAATGTATTTTAAATATATATTTCTCATTAATTTCAATTAAGTTGCTTTTCAAAGATCCTCTAAAATTTCAGTGACGCACTATGGGCTATAAGCCATTAACTTCTATGGCCACCCTGCTACAAACTACAGACTTAAATATTCGATAAAGCATTTCAGTACTAAGTAGTTGCCACAATACCAATATGAACGTATTTAATTCCAACGGTAACAACTATGTTAGTAACACTAAAATTATTATTAATAATGATAACGAGTAAGAGTTTAGGATATTTCGGTGTAGGACGTTTCGGTGTAGGATGTTTCGCTGTAGGATGTTTCGGTGTAGGACGTTTCGGTGTACGGATGTTTCGGTGTACGGATGCTACGGTGTAAGGACGGTTTGGTGTAAGGACACTTGCTGTAAAGGACGTTTCGGTGTATAGCCTAATATTTGATTGCATTAATCATATGCTTGTAATGAACAGGCATGAAGCGTCATAGTGTAGCCACTCTGGAATAGTGTAAACTGATTAACATTGTTATTGAGTCTCATTGTTATTGAGACAGGATGATAATACAACACCAATCCATTCGCAACAATAATTTCTATTCAGAGATGTCCATAGGCGAGTTTTATAGAATAATAATCAAATTTACTGCAAAATATTCAGCATTATTTCTAAATTGAAATAAATATATTGTACAAAGTTCCTGAGACACAGTAATAATATATACAAACTGAATAATACCTCAAAGGAATTTTTGGCGTGGGAAACCCGGGTTCGATTTCCGGTGAGAGCTCATGTGGTTCGGATTCCACGTTAATCAGTATGTGGACGTCTCATATAGCCTCACTCCTGAACGGGATGTTAAACTCAGAATCAACTCATCTCAACTCAAAGGAATTTTGTTGAAAAAAATATAATTACATAGAATCACTCAACTAAGAATCTAAAATTGTACACAATTCCTTTTAAGACTGTAATCACATCGTCAGATTTGTAATTTTCACAAACGTTGTTCAGTCTCTTCGTAACACCGGCGTATTTTTTCTTTGTTCTGACTTCATACCCGCCAATTAACTTATTTTTTCCATTTGAACAGCACTAACAAGGAGACTTATGGAAGTGTAATTTACTGATTTGAATGAAACTTTGCATACTTGTAGAATATCAAAAAATAATCGTCCCTTTTTTTAAATTTTATTTTTGGCAATGGTGCGGGTTTAAGGGTAGAAACCACTCTTTGAACGTTAGAGATGGCCTCCAAGCATAAACAGAAAGCAATCAATAAAATAGAAGATTAAATGATAAGACCAGCTTACTGTCAAGGAGGTTTTAGGACAGGTGATTCAGAACCTGACTTTTGAAATTACAAAATTCAAATTGGCGGATCCAATATGATGATTACAATTACAAAGTCTTCTGGTTTGAAATGTTCTGCATTTAGCCAAGAACAATTATAATTGGCAGGGGCTACTGAGAGAAGGTGCAGACTGATTTGAAACCCCTTTTTGTACTTATTTTAACAGGACGTTTGATTAAATCTATAGCCAAAAAGCTAGAAGCCAATGCCAATGCACTTGTCGCGAATGTGATGCAACACATATTGGAAAATTAAATATTTATAACTCTGATCAATAGGTTTAATTTTTAAATGCAGACGGGACGTACTCTAGTGTTTACAGGGACACAAACAGTAGAAAGGGTGGTACAGTCAGTAAATTCTATGACTTGTAGCTACATCATACAGCCTTCAATTTCTGCAAATAGTGTTTTGTTATCACCACTTTTAATTGTTTTGTAAGAAAACAATGGAACATTTGGTCTTATAGTCCAACACAACCTCTTTAAATTTGAAGATATCCTTGTAAAAGCATCAAATCCGGAAAAATTAACATCAAGTCTTGTGAGATCATGGTTCCAAGAGATTTTTCTTCAAGCGTCTAATGCAAAGTCCATTTTGTTATTAGTTTCGTGGAGTGGTCACAATTCAACTTTGACCTATTTTAAGAACAAAAGAGTAACTCATAATAGAAACAATTTCTGCAGGAACAACTGGTAGGATTCAGCCTCTTGTTGTGTTCTTTAGGCCGTTAAAAATTTTCTTGAGACATTTTTCTGACACTGTCCTTCTCTACAACTATAACATGAATTTACATATCCGTAATAATATAATTAAGATCTCATCACTGATTCATAATCAGTTTTCTTTTCCTAGATTTGCTAATCTTATTGGGTATGCATGATATAAAAACGGTTATTGGAAGAAAAACCATCTGTGTTTGAAAATTTTCTTTCAAAGATTGTGCAGCATTTTGCGATTTGTGCACAGTTATTGCCGTAATAAGGTGTGTGTGATGTACACAATGTTTATGCACCACACACTTTTTTACTATATATCATTACCGTAAAACGTTTTCCCAATCAATTAATAATTATAACATTTGAGGATATAAGAAGTTCTGACATAGAGTGAAGCGAGGGGACTCACTATAAATAAGTAACCCTTGCCAATTACAGAAACATTTAATTTTTATTTTATTTATTAATTTATATATTCTACTTCGTGAATTTATTTCTCCCTAACGAATAATTTTCATTTTGAAGAGTGGACGTTTCGGTGTAAACATTAGAACTTTTACACCGAACCAGCCTCACACCTAAACGTCCTTACACCGAGCAATCCGTACACCGAAACGCCCTGCACCAAAACATCCTACACCGAAACAGCCGTATCCCAGGAGTAGTTAATTACAAATATGATAATTATTTGCTACAGAAAGACTTCTGTACAAGAAATATATGTGTAAAAATAATTTACTTCAAAACAACACAAGGAAAGCAAAATTTATGACGTACATAACTAAAACACAATATTATGTTACTAATATGAAGTCAATGGTGTGGAAATAGAGAAAAACAGACATTATGAAAGATCTGGGAATCACATTTGGTAGAAAGTTAAAATTTTGTCAACATAGAAATATATCATGGAAAGAGTAAGAAAGGACAATAGGCTTTATTTATTTATTTATTTATTTATTTATTATTTCAGAACGATAGAATATGTATTTATACAAATAACTTGTAAGAACTAAGGCTCTGTAATATGAAACAGTATATCTAAAACTTGACTAACAGATTGACAGTATTCTTCTTACGGACGCGATGGTAGCGCCACAAGAGATTTTTAGGACTTCTGCACTTTAGGACTTCTGCATTTTAGGACTTCTGCCTCGGTATAATTTTTAGGACTTCTGCCTTTTAGGACTTCTGCATTTTAGGACTTCTGCACTTTAGGACTTCTGCATTTTAGGACTTCTGCACTTTAGGACTTCTGCACTTTAGGACTTCTGCCATTTAGGACTTGTGCCGCGAAATAATTTTTAGGACTTGTGCATTTTAGGTCTAATGCCGTTTAGGACTTCTGCATTTTAGGACTTCTGCCATTTAGGACTTCTGCCGCGTCCCCAACTACATACGTGTGAAGATAAATATTAAACCAAGACATTCATCAACAAAAATGAGAAGTGTTAACGTGATGTTCTGACGTAATGCTGAACAACAAAAGATAGCATATATCTAAAGAAACACTGACCTATCCTATATACAGGAGGAGTAGCAATGTAATATTCTGCGATATAATACATGATGCATTTTTATATAACCCTGCATATGTCGACATCAGGCCCGCAATTTGAATTACTAGCGAAAAAAGGTTGCATCACGTAATGACCAATAAGTTTTGATCTATATTTGTTGGAGATACAGTAGCATCATTATTACGTATAGCCATATAATCTTCCTGTACACACGAAAAAGAAAGTATTCTTCAGTTGACAAATTTTCTTTTTCGCATTAATTCGTGAACAAATGAATTAATCTGTTTTCACGTTATCTTTGGAATAGTTATAATTTGATAACTTGTCAAATCGGTACTGAAATAGAAAAAGAAATTTTCTCAACTAAAGAATTTTCTCAACTGGCTGTATGGGCGCTAAATGATTATCCGCGAAGATGTATTGCTTTTTAAGACAAATAAGAAAAAGTAATTCAGATACGAATTACAATAGTCTTGTGTTACGTTTTTTGAACAAACCTGAGAAAGTGGTTAGATCTAGCAATGTAGTATTCTGTGATATAATACATGATGCATTTTTACATAGCTCTGCACATGTTGACATCAGGTCCACAATTTGAATTACACTATTAAAGATGTACCTAGACTTATATTCGGTTAATTGGATCTGTAACTGTAACTGACCACTCACACTTCGAAAAATTGCACATATCTGAAATTTTCAGATGAACCTTTAATGCGAAAAAAAAGTTGCATCACGTAATGGTCAACAAGTTTTGATAAGTGATGACACTACGGATAAAAAAATATCTATATCCTCCTAACTCTAGCAAATCCCCAAAGTCACTGCTAACAGGGGAAATATAAATCAAAAATCATCGCTGATAACGGGCTTGCGTGTACAAATTTCTATTTTCGATATCGTTTTTCTGAATATAATGTTGCTCTTGAAACTAAACACTTTTTAAGACGGAATTCAATGTGCTATAAATTCCTACATATAATAATAACAGTCAGTGGCAGAGCGTTCAAAATCCTGTTCCCACCAAGTGAACTTTGTGGTGTACAAACACCGTGTACGTGAGGGTCCCAGGTTCAAACTCCTGTTCCCTGGAGACAGATAGAAAGAAGAGGAGAAATCGATTGGAATATTATTTGAAAAGTAGTGCCTTGTACTTGTTCCATACTTAACATAAATTGGTAAATGTATCAAACCTTCGTTTTGTAATAGTTTCTCCCAGAGCTGTAACTTGTGTTCTAACGTTTTTATTTACGTGACGTCTGCAGTAATTATGTTTTTTTTCAATCTTGATCTGACTATACTTTATGTAGTTGTCCAGATATAAGACGTACAAGAAACTTTTTGATTCAAAATATATTGGATCTTGGATCAAGTTATCACAAACTTTTTTGAACTTACCTATGTTTTTGTATCATCTCGAATTTGAAAATGTACTTATCGAATTGAGACTTGCCTCTTTTTGTATCGAGAAGTTTCTCTCGTTTCGTTGGCATTACTCGTTACCCTAGTAATAGTATTTTGAGGTTTCAGCTTTAGATCTTCATAATAAATCTTTCATTCCTCCCTTCATTTGTACATTTTGTTTCTACTTTTATATCTCTGTAGTTATTAGATAAAACAAAATGTGAACGTGATTTAAAAACAAAGATGGAGTAGGAATATTGAAAGAGGCATTTAAATAAGAAATAACCTATCTTGTGGACCTTTGAATAAGAAGTTAGAAACATAAACGCTACTCACGCACACACGATGTTTGTACATCACAAAGTTCACTTCATGCGAACTGTGATTAAATCCGAACCCGTACACATCATTTGAGGTACAATTCATGTTCATTCCTGTTCTTTGTTTACTGTAATGAAAAGGTGTGTTCTAGGTCAGATCACCACCATTCCTTAATATTCCGACTTTTCTGTAAATTTTGTCTAATGTGGTCATCTTCCTCATCGAAAACTTGGGCGAACTAGTATTGCTCATAAGTCTCGGATGTGTGTGAATTAGTAATGCTCATAAATCTCGGATGTTTCTGTATTATCTTGAGTTTGAAAATACATCGTGTTCGTGCAATTACTATATCAATTTAAAGTTTTTATATATGCCACATGTAACATTAAAACAGTGTCTGAGGACTAAAACTTGAGTGAACTAGTATTGTCTATGAGTCTCGGATGTTTCTGTTTCATTTCGAATTTGAAAAATGTACTTGTCGATTTGCGACTTATCTCTTTTCGTACCGAAAAGTTTATCGATTCGTTGACAATACTAGTTTACACAAGTAATAGTATTTTGAGGTTTCATCATCTTGATAAATGTTATTCATCGTGTTCGTACAATTATTTTTATCAATTATGAAGCATGTTACTTGTGCTTTAGACATGTTGACATATTATTATCAAAACGGCAGGGACTTAGTTGTCATCCTAGTACTATATACGTAAAATTCTTTTTTTTCATGCAAGGATTAGTTCAACCCTAAATCGTAACGGCAGGGACTTAGTTGTCATCCTAGTACTATATATGTAAAATTCTTTTTTTTTTTTTCATGCAAGGATTAGTTCAACCCTAAATCGTAAAGTACCAAATTCGGTCTCAGCTCCCTAAACAAAGTAGATTTTTGTGAACACAATCTTTATATCAAACGAATCTATTCCCCCAAATTAATAATAATAATAATAATAATAATCAAACGGTGAATTTGATACATAACTTTTCACAAAATTATGATTTCCTGCTCGAAGTGATTCTACCTAAGGAACGTTTGAGATGATTTTTCGTTTCTTTTAATTTTATTAAAATGTAAAACTTCCAAACAAATGTACAAGATTAAATCTAAACCTAATAGCTCTCTCTCTCTCTCTCTCTCTCTTTCTCTTTCTCTCTTCAATTAGTTTTTTTTATTGGTGAATGAATTCAAATACGATTTTTAATACAACGTAAAATATTAGTGAACTAATGAATGATACATAATCGGAAATGTATAAAATATATCACTTTCACTAAAATCACTACACAGAAAAAAATTTTTTTCTTTTCATAATAATGAATTCAAATACAATTTTTGCATACAACGTAAAATATTACTCACTAATGAATGATACATTTTTCAGAAATGTATAAAATATATCACTAGACTGAAACGTGTTTTCTTTCTTTGCGTGTTTCGTTTCACTATTGGTATAGTAAACTTGATAATGCATATTATTTTCAGACAGTTAGATATCCTCTTGTCACTCAATTTACGTCATAAAAATATATATCACTTTCACTAAAATCACTACACTGAAAAATATTTTCTTCTTCTTTTTTAATCAATACATATCCATCTCATCGATGTCATCCACAGGTTGAATATCAGTTTCCCCCCACCATGATTGTGTTTGAATTCTGTCAAATAATTCATCCCTGATTGATTCTATAATTTTTTGTTTACATAATACTTTCATTTCCAATTTTAATCTGTCATCATCAATGTTTATATCGCCGTCCTTCTTCAAAGCCGGAGATACATTCGGAAAACTATTGTTCATTTCACTAATAATATTTTGTTCATTTACACACGTATGAATTGCCTCAAGTCCAGTACATGCAAGACATTGCGATTCTACATGATTGCGAATAGTCACTGTACACAATTGAAAATATTCACGTACCACCTCAATGCAAAGTTTACTTTTTTTTTACAGCATGCTCAATACACGGTAATATTTCCAAAAAATGAAACCAATCGCCTGAATTTAAGTATACACTGTTTCGAGGAGCATGAAGTGTACCTTTTTTCTCTATTATAACTATTTTCTCATCCATCAAGTTTCGCATCAGCAGTTCATTATTTCGTCCAAGAGAATTTATAGATGTACTTTCAACTTGCGAATTTAAATAATCCGAAACAAATGGGATCAAATGTACAAGTTTTTCCCACTCCGACAAATTTAACTCGACTCCAAAAATAATTCCTTTACCAATACGGATCACTGGCTCAAATGTATCACTATCCAAACCAATACAAATTAATTTTGTTTTCATTGAACTAAGTCCATATTGGACACTTAACAGCAAACACTCTTTCTTAGTCACCATTGTCGTTGATGCCATATTTAACTAATGAATAATATGTTCACTCTCGCAGACGTATTCTATATGTATGACCATTAAATCACCTTGTCCTCATTGTCTTAAGAATTCGCAGGATACCTTTCTTATCTCTCGATGGAAATAATAATAATAAAGGATTCTCCTGCGTGAGACACAAAACTTAATACATTCACACTAGATTGAGAATTTTCAAGCTCATCGATTTTCCTTAACATTGTGTGAGAACATGATGTCTTAAGAAATTCCACGAACAAAGATCATTTCTTTGATTACATAGGAAGTAAATCGTAAACGAAATAAGCTGAATTGCATAAATAATGAAATTTGCAACTAAGTAAGTTAACGAATAGTGTAATGAGAGAATTTACTTATCATGGGTACAAAAGATTTATTACACTAATTTTACAACTAAAAAAGTGCTAATGCTATATCCATACATATCAATTATTTATTAACTTGAGAAAGGCCTACGACTCGAATATGTGGGAAACAAAATTTGAAATACCGAAAAAAGTTATTTAAACTAATTAACATATATTTAAATGAATCTAAAAGTAATAAATTTTTCTTCACGAACTATGAGATTGGTCTGAAACAGAGAGAGATGCGTTGACGCCCTTATTATTATACTGAGCATCTAGACTAGTAATACATGAAGGCAAAATTTGTATGTGATGTCTTGTACTTCCAAGTCGAGTTGCCATATTACACGATTTAACGGATATCTTCCAATTAAAGCCTTAATTTACAACAGTCAAAACAGAATGAATCCTTTTTCTATGACTTTTATAAGGAGTTCTGTCCGACATTGGATCTCATCATAAATTTTTGTAAAAGTATCGTCGATCTTGCTTCTCGATGTATTCTATCTCGTCTCGAGAATGAACTATATCATGAGGGACGTACCCTCGCCACAGAATTAAGATTTCTTGTTCAAAGTAATTCTACTTAAGGAACGTCTAAGACGATTTTTCGTTTCTTTTATTTTTTTAAATGTAAATTTCCAAATCTAACCATAAGAACAGAAACACGACTAAATGTAGAATGTTACACATGTTGATTGGGAAAACAATTGTGTGCAACGATAAAGATGAAATCTTTCAGTTTAACGTCCCACGAATATCTCTTTTAGGCTAAGATGAAAGGATGATTAAGGTAAATGAAATGATATTATGAGATGAAGCGGAAATACCAGATAAGAATCAACGAACACGATGATGTCCATCACAAATTTATTTAATGTCCTACGATTATGCCCATTATGCTAAGGCACCATGAGCTAATATATTCGGTAGTCAAACTAGGGACCACCATATAACAAATGTAGCGCTTTGCCGCTGTGCCGTCTGCTCATCTTTTCAGCACCTCCAGCTGATCTAATAGCTAACACGGACATGTGGTGAACGTGGTCCTGAGTTCGATTTACGGATGGGAGAGCATTGGAAGTCAAAAATAAAGCAAGTTTATGATGATAACTGTTTTCAAGAAACATATGAGCTTTTCCAGGCGAATAAAATCTCCCCACCTCTCCCCTGCTACATTTAATATCCTTATTCAGTTTCACATCTGAAACAAAGTTTCATTTCCTTATTCACACACATTATTCGATAGGTGTATCAAAATATCATCTTTAGTAAATCTTATCTATTAAAAAAATTATTTTACATTACACATAACTCAGCGTTTTCGCATTCAGATTACACTATCTTCAGTCGCACGTGAGTATGTTCGTATGTGAAGACGACAACAAACATACATGTAATCTCAAATGCTGTATACGTTTGAAAATACGATATTCACGATTCATGCAATGCGATATTCCCCTGAGCAACTAAGGTATATTCGATCAAAGAACAGTCTGCAAACAAATTCTATTCCCATGAACCCTTACAAGTGAATTCGTGAGAATCATAAGACCAAATTAGATAAAGCAAATAGTTCATAACATACAGACATTTCGTGGGGCGTAATCTTTTGTGCTATGGGAATATGTTATAGCGCAATATCTCATCACGGCTTCAACTTAAGTGATTTTAATTACTTGTCATAACAGACATCATCATGTGAATATCCATATAATACTTTTCACATGCAATACAATCAACCCTGCTGATTTGAGCATACAAAATTTTTCATCCTACGTTTTTAAAACATTATGATATGCTATGAGAAGCTTCCGCTACCAATACGTTTTAAAAACATCCATGAACTGCAACAATCGTCTTATCAACTCAATTTCCTGAGAAGGTTCCAGACGAAAATTTTCCAGACGTTTCGTGAGAATAAGACCAGGTCAAGCTCCTCAAACTCTTCGCAGAAAATCTGGAAACTTCTATTCTTAGCATTACAAGATGGGTCTGGGGGGATGAGGGTTAATCTAGCTACCCAATACAAGACGACTAGAAAAAAAGAACACGAAAAGTTTTTTTTAAAAAAATAAAATCTAATCTATATGCGAGGCACTGACGTTCAGTAATAGAGTGCTCACCTCAAGTTGGATTACTCCGTGAAATTCTTTTTTTTTTTCGAGGATTAATTCAACTCTAAATCGTGAAGTACTGGTCTCGCGTTCGATTCCGATGAGAGAACTTTCAAAATAAAAGCATATTTAGGGTTCTGGTTCGATTCTTAGTGAAAGAGCATTAAATATTTCAAGACAATAAATTATTTCGTTCCTTTCTGTCGTGAAACGAAGTGCTATATACGTGAAATTCTTTTTTTTCATGCAAGGATTAATTCAACTCAATGGTCGTGAAGTACAGGTCTTGCGTTTGATTCCCGTGTCCTGCTGGTTCGATCCTCGATTAGAAAACATTACACATTTTAAGGCATGAAATTAATTCGATCCTTTCTGTCGTGAAAACGAAGTGAAATTCTTTTTTTTCATGCAAGGACTAGTTCAACTTTAAAATCATGAAGTACCAAATTAGATCCCAGCTCCCTACCAAAGTAGAATTTTGTGTACAGTCTTTATTTCATAAGTTAGCGAAGCTACAATCAAGGTTAGTTGTCTGCTTCACTTTCACTCCCAAAATAATAATAATAATAATAATAATAATAATAATAATAATAATAATAATAATAATAATATTGTGATGCTGTATTTTTTAAATTTATTTTTATGGTTGTTATTTATGTTTTAATACCACTTTGGTCCGGGTTCGATTCTCTATGATAGAGAGAAAGAGAGAGAGAGGGAGCATTGAACACTTGAAAGCATTATAGTGCTTCGAAATGAAGAGCTTCGAACAATGTACATATCATATGCTACGCTAAAATCAATACATGAAATTCTTCTTTTTTTTTTATACAAGAAATGATTCAAATCTACATCGTGAAGTACTGGTCTTACGTTCAATTTTAATGAGAGAGCTTTTAAAATGAAAACATATTTAGTGTTCAGGTTCGATTCTCGATGAGAAAGCATTGAATAATTTAAGACATTAAGTATGCTCTTCGATTTCCCAGGAGAAACGAGTCGGGGAAAGACGAAGACCAATCAATCAATTGGGAAGCTTCGAACTTGATATTCAATCAATTGGGAAGCTTTGAACGTGATAGCTGAAAGGACTCTCATCAAGATCCGATAGCAGTCCAAGAGTATGAGCATAGTAACAACGTTCGCTTACGTTCTTCGCAGGAGGGAGTGCAGGGGTTTGGGGTTCAAATCCATAACGAAAAGACAAAAATCAATCAATCAATTGGGAATCTTCGATCATGATAACTAATAGAACTCTCATCCGTCCAAGAGCATTTAGCTATTCAATACATAATGAAAATCAAAAATCAATCAATCAATTGGGAAGCTTCGATCATGATAACTGATAGGACTATGATCCGTCCAAGAGTATGACCATCCAAGACGATGAAGGCATCCAAGACTATCACCATAGCAACAGACTGTTCTCATAAACAAACATTTTCCCACGCTCTCCTGTACTAGCCGTAAAAGGCTATGAACATAGCAACTAAAGGCTTGTCGAAACTTGCCTCCCAATTCAAGGAAATGATATCGATTTCTAGGAGAACAAGATCAAATTTCGCTGACTCGGCCATCTATCCGCCCTGTATTCTACTGTAATAATGTTATTAATCTGTATCTATCTACATAAGATATAAATGAAAAAGACGTCGTCTATCAGAGCAAACAATAGCTTAACCGTTTGGAATGATTTTTGTTAGTTAACACTTTCACCTACCTCTGACTCATGGGCACCCGAAGGGACAGAGTGGGCCGCCCTCTGACTCACGAAATTTATACAAACAGAAATACCAAACATATTATATAGCAACAATGGAGATTGCCCCCTAGAACATTTTAGGGTGCCATGCGCGGACTGGCTTGTTGACGCGCCATTTTTATTAAGATGCGTATCCTAACAGAGGAGATGAGTTAAAATGCCAAAAATAGAATATTTCACATTTGTGACATGAAACTTGACCCCATGCCGTTAACGTCGCCAATATCTAGTGGCCCACTTGCCGGTAAATGTTGATTGCCGATTTAGTGACGCATCGAAAGATATCCGCTAGTGTGCCCCTGGCGGCAGGGTTTCGTCGAGTTGAAATAGACATCTAGAGTAGGGATGTTGCAATTACCACCACGTAGCAGCGATGACTTCTTTTCGGTCCGTCTTTTAATTCGTCGCGGAGAATCGGCGAAAGGACCGAAACGACTTATCGCCAGTCATGTGCATGCGCTTATTATTATATTTTTGTTTTTCCTGACAAATGTTCCTAAAGTGAGCTCCGGGGTCAAGAGTAACCCATGCTTCTACATCACAAGGTTGGAGTTTCGCGCCGTTCCGGGAGAACTTTATATATATTTTGTAAGTGCTTTCTAGACTCATCTCAATGTAAATGAATCATGCATATAGGCTATTTAACATATTTTGGTGGAGTAATTTTGTAATTCGTTGGCATTTCGTCGCGTCTCTTCACCCGGTGGCCTACTGGTAGTATAATTTTCAAAACGGAAGTGGGGCCATCGCGGATCGTTGCAGTGGGGCCGTCAGTTTTTGGCGAGATGTCGCTAGTTACCCATCGATGGTCCACCGACGCTTACGGCACGGTGTAGCTCTAAATTAAATTTAATTAGGAAATCACTATAGTTGCTATAAGAACTAGTTTTTGAACTTGGACTTTGTAATATTGGTCTTTTGAGGCAAACATTTCCTAAGTTCAACTTCGAGTATCTTCGGGAAACAGTAAACCAAAGATGATAGGTTCGAACCGACAATCCAACGTTCATAATCGAAAACATTCTGTAAATCTGTATTTTCCTCTTGTAAGTGTAATAAGATATGTTCATTCGTTATTAACTGTACTGTAGAAACAATTCATCATTGTAATACTTAAGGATAAGGTATTTCGAAATTATGTATACATGGGAGCACATGGTAGTTGCCTCAATCCAGCTATAATCAATGCCCTCAATTTCCTTGGTGCAGTTCAAACCGATTTTCCTGCAAGGTGTTACACAACGACAATTAGCCTAGTTGTTTAGGTGTCGATCTACTGAGTCAAAGGACGAGGGATCGAATCTCGAAGATGGACATGTAAACTTTTATTACTTGTAGAATTCTTTTTATTCAAGTGTGCAGGGAGGACATATAGCCCGGTTCCTCCATTTACACCTAGCATTCTTTTCCTTGGGGCAACGCACACCAAGCAGTTATTAAGATCATAAATTAAAAATCTAAACTGTACTTGTCAGTACAAAAGCACAAGTTCACCATGAAAACTCCTATACCTCGTAAAGACCTGTGTGAAACGTACTTTTTAATACGAACCTTCCAAAACTGTGAAACTCCGGGAAACCCAAAACAAAGAATACACTTTAACAGGATGGGGAAGCCAAAGACCGGAGGAAGCGAAACAAGGCCAAACAAGAAAAGGAGAGAAGAGTAAAGGAGCAATACTCCAAAACCAGCAAACAATCCGGAACCTCTTGGCCCAACTAAAGGCTGAGCGGGGAAAGGAAATAGAACCTTAAAAACACTACGCAAGCTAGTCTACTACGACGCCTTGCGCAACACTACAAAGCCAAACCAAAAAGAGGGGGCCCAACTTGGAAAACCCCAAATACGGCTTCAAAAATCAGATATGAACTTGGTTGAATACGCCAAAGTACCAACCAATTTCGAAACCAAACACACAAAATATACTTGTAAAAAAACTGAAATTGAAATAAATAGGTGAATCATTGAACACCTCAGACAACTAGAACCAACATTTAAAAAAAGAGGGAACTTGCCCTAGAGAAATGCAAATCTCGCTTTAGCCCACATGATACAAAAAGTGACAGTCCAGAGAAAAACACGTAGCTCTGGACTTCCCAAAAAGAAATATTCCAACCACCACAACAAGAACGAACCACAACTGAAAAGAACCAAACCACAGAAAGACGGAAACAAAAACGCCCCACAAAGAAAACCAAGAAGGAATCGATAGAAGAGTTTCTGAAGAAATTCCCAAAAATAAAACAAAAAAGGTAAACACCAAAAGAACAAGGGTCCCTCTCAGGACCACCAAACCTTCAAAACAGAGTTAAAATTTTACATACCTACCCAATCAATACTGAAAAACCACCACCAACAAACCCAACGAAATAACGACGAAAAGAAAAACAAAAAGAAGAGAAAGGAAAAGCAAGCAGAACCAGAAAAGAAACAAAAATGAAAAGAATCATTTATACGCAATCTCTCAAACAAAACTCCAACCGGCAATCAACTGAAAGTACTGGGAAAAGACCTTCCGCTTCTTAATACACGAAACAATTCAGATTGTTCTGAAAAGGAACCCGAGAAACTCACACAGAAACAGAAATATAATTCTAAAATATAGCAATAAAAGACACAACAAACACTCCTCAAAGAATACTGACAGCTCGAAAAAAAATCCCACAGACCTCCTATATACCACAGAAACCAAAATTTTACAACCAAGCATGAAAACCAAACAAGAATAGCACTCGCAACAAACCATCACACCTCGAGATATGCTGAAAAAAAATAAAAAAAAGAATGCGAGGGAGGAATTCTGTAACCACCAGCTTCATCGCTAGACAGGAGAGGGCTGGATAGTATTATGTATATTATTACATTAGACTTGGTGACAAAACATTTCTCCTGTGCAAACATACAGTGGGTAAAAAAAAAGTATTCGGACAGGTAGACCTAGGATGAAAACACAAGAAAATATCGTATATGCAAATTAGTATGGAGCAAAAGATTATTGGGCCATTAACACCAGTAGTATGATAGTTTGTGTCACCTATTGAGTACTATCATGTACTACACTTGAGAACCGTGAGTGAAGGAAAAGGAAAGAGGTAGGTAAGAGGGTAGCAAACGAAGTATTAGGACAGCAGTGTGATCGCCAAAAAATCACGCAAAAATAGGAGCTGAAAAGTTGCTTCAGTGCATCTGGGTAGTCTACAAAGTAGAGAGAGGCAGTTCATGATAGTTGAAGACGAAACTACTATCGTGAGGAGAAAACAGAGAGAGACAACCCTAGAGGAAATAAAGTTAATTGTGAAATTGTATGGGGAAGGTAAAAGTTACCGAGAAATTGGCCGTATAGTGAACAAGTTACCTTGCACTGTTGGTTATATTGTAAATAAACACAAAACAGAAGAAATACTACAAAATAAACCGCGAACAGGCCGACCAAGGAAGCTAAATCCTCGTCAAGAAAAGTACATCATTAGAACTGTGAAGAAAAATCCACGAACAAGTGCAAGACAGCTGGCTACATCACTCACCCAAGACATGCAAGTCAATGTTACACCTCAAACAGTAAGAAATACGCTTAAAACAGCAGGTTTTCGGGGATGTACAGCTAGGAGAAAATATATTTCTCAGACAAATAGAAAGAAAAGACTAGAACTTGCAAAGAAATACCAAAATGAACCTGTAAACTTTTGGCACAACGTGATTTTCACAGGTCAAACTAAAATCAACGCATTTGGAAGTGGTGGCTATCAACATGTGTGGCGAAAGATGAATAATGCATTCAAATAACAGAATATTGTTCCAAGAGTTAAACATAGCAGCTGCTCAGTGATGTTGTGGGGGTGTGTAAATGCTAAGGGAGTGGGAAATATCTATGTGATTCATGGTATTATGACTGCGAGAGTATATTTGGAGATCTTAAAATCAAACTTAAAGGATAGCGCGCAAAAGCTTCGCTTGGGTGATAAGTGGATGTTCCAACAAGATAACGACCCCAAAAACGAAGCTTACGATGTTCGCCAATGGATCATTTACAATGCATTGCATTATCTGGAAACTCCGCAGCAATCACCAGATTTGAATCCACTGGCAAACTTATGGTTTGAACTAAAGAAAAATATCCGTAAACGCAACCCTACCAGCAGAGAACAGTTGGCTCAGTATGTTCGACAGGAATGGGCCCTATTTGATTTCAGAATATGTCGTAAATACATCAATTCAATGTCGAAATGTCTTCAAGCAGTCGTCGCAGCTAAAGGGTATCAAACGAAGTACTAAGAGGTCCTCTTGTTTTCATTTCTTAGCTTTTTAATGTTCATTTTTCCTTGTGTCCAAATACTTTTTTTGTTGTACTGTCAACAGTTGTTATCCTTCGTTCGATATTATAATGTATAATTTTCATATTTTTTAATATATTTACATGCAAATAAAAGACCGTATTTGCCCCTTGTTTCCAACGTACAATCCAATCTATTATCTTGTTATGTACGCTGCAAAGTAACGGCTCTTTTGTTTTTGTACGAGGTGTCCAAATATTTTTCTTACCCATTGTACAACCACAGGAGGACCGGTTGTCGGTTGCCCATGCGAACGACTACGTTCACATGGAGTTAACTCAGATAGAAACGGGCTCTAAGAAATCTTTATACGAAAACAGAACTGAAGCCTATCGTGAAAATAATCCTAGGTACAAAACAAAGACCTGAAACAGAAAAACCTGCCAAAAATCATAGGTGTGTGGGGACTCACCATGGAAACAAACCAAACCCAATCAAACTACCGGGATGTAGCAAGATAAAAGACAATGCTGTCTCCTAGAGACAAAAATACACCACAAGCCCACAAACAAACCAGAAACTCTGGGAGAGGACTCAGAAGAAAAGGAAAAAAGAAAAAAACGGACAAAATAAAAAAGGAAAAATAATAAAGAAAAGAAGGAAAATCAGGGGAAGTAAATAGAAAAAGGAAAAATACCAAACGAAGGAATAAACAGAAACCTATCTAACCAAGGAAACCGGAAACACAGAATGAATAAAAAATTGAAGCTAGAACCCACGAGGAAAGAAAAAACACAACCAAAACCGTCAAACATCCGAACCAGAAACCACAAAAGAGAGATCGGAAACAAACCACACACATACACAAAAAGGTTTTAATGCAGACCGAAAGATCGAACCAAAAGATCAAGCAAACAAGAATTAAAAGCAAGTGAAACACAAATTATAACAGAAAAAAATACCCAGACACGGAAGACAAAACATAATAAAGAAAACGGAAAGAACAACAACAAAATAACGAAACAACAGAAAAAATAAACACATTTATAGTGAAACAACCACAGGTGTGACCACATCAACATAAACCAAACTATTTAACGAATAATAATAATAATAATAATAATAATAATAATAATAATAATAATAATAATAATAATAATAATAATAATAATAATAATAACGAAAAACAGAAGGAAACAGGGAAACAAAAAAAGACGATATACAGGGGAAAACTAAAAACCTTCTGATTTTATATATCACACACACACACACACACACACACACACACACACACATATATATATATATATATATATATATATATATATATATATATATATATATATATATATGCATCACAAACGCTGGTATAAAGGAGAAACCAAGCTCTCTTGAAGGTATAAAGAAATCTCACTGACCTAAAATCCATTACGAAATAGGACCTGCCAGAAGCTTCAACACCACGTCTGCGTCACTTCAGTGAATGTTGTATCGAAACCAGAGCCCTGCAAACCCAGACCCGAAGACGGCCCGGCCCGACCCGACCCGAATGGATCTGAATTCTGTGCTCGGCTCGACCCGGCCCGAATCTCAAGCCGGGCTCTAACCGAGCCGAACCGAAACGGGTCGGGCACATTCCGGGCCGAAACGGGCCGAGCACAAACCGGGCCGGCCCGACTCGGCCCGAACACTGTAAAAGACGGATCGGAAACTAATGTTGGTAGCCTGTGTTAATCGTAATGTGTTTGGGAAATTAACTCTTTATTCAAGACTGTAGAGTACTGTACTTCTACTACTCTTATTATTACTACTACTGCTACTGCTATTATTATTATTATTATTATTATTATTATTATTATTATTATTACTTCTACTACTACAACTGCTACGACTTCGCGTCAGAGTTGACATGCCTGGTGGTAAATACTTTACAATCTAAGTACAGAAAAAATCGAAGAAATACTAGTTATTATGGCCAGTCTGCGTAGAACAGATGCTTGACGAGGGGCAGTGGTGGCTCAGTAGGTGAAGCACTCACATCTGGTGCTAGAGGTCGTCGGATCGATCCCTCCTCGTGTTATGTGAGCTTTGTGGTGGACAAACATCGTGAGACGAGCTCCACCATGGCTAAACGGTTAGCGTACGCGCCTTTGGCGTGGGAGACCCGGGTTCGATTCCCGGCGGGAGCTCATGTGGTTCGGATTCCACGTTAATCAGTAGGTCCACGTCTCATATAGCCTCGCTGCTAAACGGGACGTTAAACTCAAAATCAAAATCAACAAACATCGTGAGCGTGGGAGTTTTTGGATTAGCCCGTTTTCGTCCACTGTCTTTATTCCACCAATTCATCCATCATCATCCATACGTTTTGAGCCGTAATTGCCTAAAGAACATATGAGAAAGTCAAGTCCTTGACCTACTAATTAGAATTTGTTCCGCTACCATTAGACCACGGAGGCCGAAACCATGAACTGGCGTGTTCATAAGATTAGCGCAATTTGTAGTAATGTTCAATTAGCACGGCAGATTCCAAATCATATTACATGTTCCTGTATTCTTTATAATTCGATGCTACAATAATAATAACAAAAAACAATGATGAAATAAATCACCCAGACCCCAGGATCGATGAAGTGTTCTTGGAACGGTTCGTAACAAGTAAATAACAGAGCTATATGACGGAATGCAAGGCAGTAAATCAAAACAAAATCCACACATATCATTGTTGAACGAAAAATACCTCAAAAGTCCCCTGAATGAAAAATGTATAGATATCAGGTATCAAAAATGCCTCTTAACATCACATATAATAGAAGGGATAGTTGATATTAAGAAAATGAAAATATAAGGTTTCCTAAGAAACCAATAGTGCAAAATGAACATCGCTTTACTGTATGTCCTTGTACGCATCGAATAGCACGGAAACAGAGTCAACAGTTTCAGGCTTTAGAGCATTTCTCCGTTCCTGAGTACTAAAAGCTCTTTCAGTAGACGCACTAGAAGCAGGGATGACGAGACACTGACACACTAATTTACACAATTTTGGTAATGTTTGTTCTTGTTGCTTCCACCACTGCAGTATATCTAGTTCTCTTACACATGGTGACATGTTGAGGTATATGTCTACTTCATCATCAAATTCACCAGAGACTGAATGTCTATCTTCCCAATCCATTAGTTTATTCTTCTTGGTAGGTGGTTCCAAGTTATGCTAACTAGCCTAAAGGAGACGATGGTGATGAGAAATAAATGAAATAGTGGAATAAATAAAATGGAAGGAAACAGGAGAACACCGCGAACTTCCCACACGGTGTTTGTCCACCACAGAGTTCACTTGGCGAGAGCTCGGATCAAACCAGGGACCCTATACACCAGAGGTGAACGCTCAACCACTGAGCCACCGTTCCAGGAACACCTAATAGACCCTGACGATTTGGTGATTTATTTGATCATTATATTTTGTTATATTTGTAGCATCATACTATAAACAATACATGAACATGTAACACCATTCGATATTTGCCTTGCTAATTGAACATTACTACAAATTGCACTGATCTTATGAGCACGCCAGTTCATGGTTTTGCCCTCCGTGGTCCAATGGTAGCGTACCAAATTCTACTTACTAGGTCAAGTACTTGACTTTATCATACGTTCTTTAGGTAACTACGGCTCAGGCTGAATGGATGATGATGGGATGAATTGGTGGAAAGAAAACAGTGGGAGGAAGCGGGACCATCCCAGAAACTCTCATGCACACGATGTTTGTCCACAACAAAGCTCACATAGCATGAGTAGAGATTGATCCGACGACGTCTAGCACCAGATGTGAGTGTTTTTTCTACTGAGCCACTGCTCTCCCTCGTAGATCAAGCATCGGTTCACATTCTACGCAGACCGGCCATAATAACTAGCATTTCTCCATTTTATTCTGTACTTAGAAGGTAAATTCGGTACCACCAGATATGTGAACTCTGACGCGAAATCGTAGCACTTGTAGTAGTATTAGCAGTGGTCGTAGTAGTAATAAGTAGTAATAGTAGTAGTAGAAGTAGTAATAGTAATAGTATTAACAGTATATCGCAGTCTTGAATAAAGAGTCAGTTTCCCAAACACATTACGATTAACATAGGCTGACAGTAAGACCGTACAAACACGGCAAAAATAGAGGTAGTGGAGGACATTAAAAAAACAAATAGGCTGACAACATTAATTTCCGAACCGCTTTTCAGAGTATCCGGGCCGAGCAGGGCCGGCCCGGCTTGGCCCGGTTCGGCCCGATATGTGCCCGGCCCGATTCGGCCCGAAATGTGCCCGGCCCGGTTAGGGCCCGGTCTAGTTTGATATTACTTGAAACGGGTCGTGCCGGGCCGGGCCGAACCGGGCGCGCCCGACCCGTGCAGGGCTCTGATCGAAACTTCCTATATAAATTTCACTCACTTGACGTCTAGTCAGTCGACCGTACTTGGGTTGTTAGCTAACTGTATTGACGAGGTATAGACGAACAAAATGCAAAATCCATTTTTCAATTTTGTCAGGAAACGAAGAAAATGTGACGCCCTTATGTTTCAGAATTATTGAACATTTTTTTTGGGGGGGGGGGTAGATTTCATTCATCTGCTGTAAGTAGTGACTACTGCTGTTAACCATTGGTTTCTTTTATTTCTCATTTACACATCCTATCCTCTTTCAAGTTCGGTTCCACATGCCATTCTATTTAGTTTCATATATTCTGTTTAATTAAATACACATTTCTCAATCTCTTATAATATGTCCAAATTAACAAAACGGTTCTCTTGCTTTCTTTCTATTAATGATGATTTAGATTTCAAGAGACTTAATTTTAAATAAACTTGCAACCAATTTGTTAATTACTACGAGCATTGAGTTCTTCCTCATTGTGTGTTAATATATATTCTTCAGTGTTTACATTCTAATAATAATAAATATTTATGCCACAATTAGATATAATTATAGTTAATTATTTAATTACAGGTAATTGTTTCTTATGTAGCAGCTAATATTCATGCTATACAGTATAAAACAAGTACACATTCAATGTAAATAAATACAAATGTAAGATATTACAGATTACTGGCATTGCGATTTAATCCGATTTTAAGCAATACATATTTTCTAAATAATTGTTCAAATTGCTTTATAAGAATCCAGATTATGAGGTACCCTAAGTTTTTGTAAAGCAAAAAAAAAAGCACATCTATCTATCTATCTATATATCTATATATATATATATATATATATATATATATATATATATATATATATATATATATATATATATATAGGTGTATTTTAGGGGACTTCCGGGCTTGAACCCCCAGAAATTTTATGTTTATTCAAATAAAATATTGCAAAATGAATTAAATATCTTGTAGAATGTTCACATTTCCAAGAATGAAGTTAGCAAAGCCCCCCGAAATACATATATATATATATATATATATATATATATATATATATGAATAATTTTCACGTTGGACGTGTGGTTTTAGGTATTCAACTGTGTTCACATTTCTCATTTTAGCGTTTTCGTATATGAATTATGGACATGGCGGGCTAGTAAATGTGACAGGGATTTGAAAAGTGACAGTTCGTCGAATAATGTGTTTCCAATCACTTCACAGTAGAAATTTATATTTATAAAAAAGTTCTCATATATTAAAAAAAAGGAAGAAAAAGTTTAAATTTCTGCACGGAGGCTCGAACCGTCGCCTTCGATTCAGAAATGTTAGTAGCAGTACTAAACCCGCTTGACCACAGACGCAACTTACAAGAGATTGTGTTATAATTATGATAATACAATCGCTCCAAGCACAGGTTCCTACTTGGAGGTTAAAATACGCATTTTCTGTCGTTTTCAGCAATTTCTACTTAAGATAATGGTTGATTTTGCATATTGGAACTGTCCATGAGGTGTGCAATCATATTAATCTCAGAAATAAGTAGTTTGATTTTGTTTTTACATTTTCACATTACTCGAATGACTGTACGGTTTGCAGCTAGTATCTATATAAAGAACGGCGGGAACATGCAATTCCCTGGGTATAGATATGCGGGAATTGTGACGGATCTAGGTTCATTTTTTCGGACTTAGTTTCTAAACGAGTTTCCAGCTTTTTGTGAACAGGTGTGTACAAGCTACTACAAAAAACAGACGACAGAACTTTAGCACCAACGCTACATAGGTGCAGCAATATAATTCCGAGGATCACTTCTACCGGCATCAGTTTTCGGATGGTCAAGTCCCCTTTCTTAGCTTCTAGTGAAACTCTGGGCAAATCTTAATCTCACCCAAGCCTCCTGTGTTGCAGTAGAGCTTAGAGGCCTCCTTACCACTTAGCTTGCAGTGAAGGACTGTTGGGAATTTAACAACTCAACTAGCTTGCAGTGGAGCTATGAGACATTCCTTACCACAAACCACGCAGCTGGCTCTGGAAGTTCGGTGTTACCTTTTCCCACCTAGCTTGCTATGGAGTTTTGCGGGACTCCGATCTCTCTTTACTTGCAGTAGATCACTGAGAACCCTATCCCATCTCACTCACGTTGCAGTGTAGCTTTGTGAAGATCCTTCCGTTGCCTGTCTGGCCATTGGGACACCTATTTATCCTAATCATTAGTGAACGCTTGTACTTATTATGTGGAACTGCATTATAACGTTTTACTACAGGAAGTTTTGTAGAAGTACCTTCTACCTCCTTTAGCGGAATTTTATAATACTTTGATTTTTCGAGAAAGAAAGATTAAAAAGATTAAACGTACAAGGTTATTAGCGTTTAACGGAAAACAACGTCGGAAAACGAGAGGGATACCAATCGATAAAACTTATTGAAGTAAATAAAATGATATGGGTAGGTGTTAATTTTCATGTTTACTTTTCGAGAAAATCGATCTTTTTATGTAACTAAAAAAATATATATTACACGATAATCACAGGATTTCCTAAGATCAATCTGATACTGCAATAAACCTTAACAAGGCTTTTGACAATGACAGTAGCGAGAGAACACAATGTAATATGAATAATGTCTTATGGTCCAAAATTATGAGTAATACCTAAAGTTTAATTTCTATTTAACGATAATATTGTTCGAATAGAAGAAAAAACATACTTCAGTGTGATAGGACACGCTGAGCTGAACAAAATGACATGCGAGTGGATAAATTCCCATGTGCAATTTCTGATACCTCAAGGTAATTTAATTAATTTTTATGGCATTAAAAGTACATCATTCGTTGCCAGTGTGACGTAATTGATAGTTTTCGATCCTCTGTAATTGATTATCCTATTTATCATATACTATGTATGATATATATATATATATATATATATATATATATATATATATATATATATATATATATATATATATATATATTGTTAAGTAGAAAATTAGCAGATTTATTGTCTTTTGATTAATTCTAACAGTGACAAACGTACCAGTTGCAAAACTTTGGCAACAATTATTTTTTTTATATTAACCAAAAAATGCGAAAACTTTTGTGTGCAATTTTCAATAAAACCAAGTATTTACGAATATTAATAACACTTAATTTCCTAATTTTGAAAGTACTAAACACATTTTTCCATTATCTACTTATGACAAATGAAATACTTGCTCTAAGTGCGTAATTTTCAAAGGCCAAAAAAAAAAAAAAAAAAAAAAAGATTAGAACTGAAAAATGTCTGGCTAATCAATATCGTCGCTGTATGGAATCACACGAAGTTGTCTTCACTCACCAAACGATAGCATTCTGTGGCGAAAGTATTCTATAGTCTCTAATCCGAATAATTCGTTAACTACAGGCTCCAAGTATATTTTTTTTTACGCTCGACTCTAGCCATAGGAACGAAATACACTTTCTTGTTGGTTGCATGAGGTCAAGGCGGAACAAAACAAGCCCTGTGGGGCTTCTAACCTGTATTCTTCTTATTGCTCCACGCGTGTTGTTTTGTGTGCGATGAATGCAAGTACGTCTCATCCATGCAAATTATGGGGCGGGTCTGCGTTCTGTAATGATCTATAGCTCGCAAATAAGCCAACCTCTTTGACCGAAATTCATCTTTTTCAATAAGTAGTCGTCTATTGTTTTCAGCCTTAATCCATATAAATCCTAAGAAACGGATTATTTTCCGTAAAGACCAAGTGCTTCCATTAAAATTAATCTTTTCTCGAAGTACTCGCAACAGTGATTTTACAGAAGGTCTTTGACCGTGAACAATATGAAATTCATTAATTGTTCGACGAATAACGCATTTGTCAAAATCATCCACTGAGATTTTTGTTTTTCGTTATGCTCGCTTCTTATTCGGAGTAGAAAAGCTCGTTCCCGTGATTTTTTTCCCCGCTCACTCAAAACACGTTTTAGTGTACTTACTGAAACACCGGTAGCTTCAGATACTCGCTTTTGCACTTGTTTTACATTAATCGGATTTCCACTGTCAGCCTCTCTCTTCATAAAATCATAAACATTAACCAAAATCTCTCTGCTTTGGCTGTGAATTACTTTCGATCCTCCAAGTTTTCCGCTCTTCTTATCCTCCATTATGATTTAAAAAAAAGGAACAAACCAGCACACAACACAGACTAAAACAGCACAGAACGATGCACAAAGAACCACTCTTCACTGAACACAAGAACTCTGTGTCCAGTTCGGCTTCTGCATGTGTCTCCTAAGACGCCCCCATCTGTGTTATAAATAACCACCCCGGAGGGGAGGGTACCAATAGGACCACTTTGTTTTACCAGAGGAAATGACAAATTTCCCTGTATAAGTGAGGAAGGAGTTGACAGGTCTGTAGCCACGATTTTCCTAAGGCTAGGACATGAGTCGTTGTCCCCAGAATGAATGGATTGCAAATATAGGCGGTGTTATGTGATATAATTTTTAGTTATTTTAGCTTACTTTACGATCATCATGTATTAAAAAAAAATAATAAACGAGTAAGGAAACCTTTAACGGACCGAGTGCACTTTTACATCTTATTAAATAAATATGCTACTTTATTGTTCAGATTTTTCTAAATGAAGATGAGAAATGCAGGCTGCAGATTGATTCAAAGTGTCTTTGTCATCCCTTCCCAGAAATGCTTCAAATAGCCAAATTCTAGTTCACCGCTGTGGCACTAGCAACACTATTACGATTGCCTGATCCTTTCAAGTGTGTTGATATCGGATTTCAAGGCCATAGCTCATGCTATCCCTCGCGCACTGTATGAATGTTTCATATTCTGACTCATGGAGAGTCAGCAACGTTGTTTGAGCTACATGTCTGCATACATTGTCATTCGTCAAGTAGGAATCCATGTTGTTTAAACATTTCTGGAAGCTTGTGATCAAATTTGTGGTGCATTTCATGCAGTTGAGCCCTGTAACGATTCGCAGTGACGGTTTCGCTTTTACTGAAAGAGACATGGTGGATCAACTCCACCATAGACCACCATATCAGAGATAACATCTAATGGTTTTGGAAACCGTTCTGAATTTTGATTAGGATCTATCACTGTCCTAATCGTTTACACCTGTCCTATCAGATTTAGTTTTCATCTGAAATGGCAATAGGATGCACAAACCTTTCCCGGTTTTTCGTTACGCTTGGAGATCTGCATGCCTGTACATGGCAATTTTTGTTCATCGATATCCGATCGTTTGGTACCTATGAGTCCTAGGTTGTTTCACCTTACTGATTGAACGAAGCTCCTTATACAGTAATGTGATGTATGTATAACTCTTCTGCAATAGCGCGAACACTTTCCCGAATTTCCGCTTCCAGTATGTTCCTAAGAAACTCATGCGGCATAATATTGGTCGGTGCATAGGATACTCATTTTTCAATACTGTATTACTGGAACGAAGTTTGACAAATGCGACCGTTTTTGTCTGACTTTCAATTCGTAAAGAAAATCACTTACAATTATGTTTTGCGTGACCAACAAACAGCAATAAAACGTACACCTGCCTCCAAAAATCAATTCTTTAGTGTTTGTGTGCTCACATGGACGACTACGGTGACTGACTACACTCGCACTTAAGCAGAATCGATTCGTTGTTCCATACAAATGTTGCCACTTGCGAAGTATACTAGAGAGGTGTTTGGTGTGAGGTCACTGTCTCTCATACTGTACGTCAACGATGGATTGCTGACTCGAAACGACACATGCCAGCGAAAATTCTGTTCAGCTATTACCGATCTCTCAGTCCCACTATATGATTGCACTCAAAGTCGCTTAATCGTATAATAAGCATTCAATAACATACCAAGATTGGATGGGTTAAAACCTTACATCCGAATCCATTATTTTTTACGTGTAATGACAACAGCATATTATCTGGCATAGTGTATACCCTGTCGACTTCAATCTAAGTGACTAAAGTAGAAGATGGCACTAACATTGAGAATATAATCAATGGCATCCAAGTCACTTATACTTTGACACCTAGCCAATTTTGACGAAAAAATACAGTTTGGAATGAACGAATTTGGAACGTTTGTGTTTTATCTTTTTGTGGAACACTGGTTTTATCAAAGATGGCACCTACTCTTAAGGCAGGCTTTGGACCAGGACAAGAGATTTAATCTATATATATAAAAGAGAACGTACAATTTTTGTCCGCTCATCACGCTAATACGGCTGAACCAATTTCTTTCATTTTTGGGGGGTTATTAGGATTTGGACCCTAGATGGTTTTTATCATATCACTTTAATTTTTAATTACCAGTGTCTTGAGATAATTGACCATTCAGGTGTCCATAACGTACAAATCCTTTGTTATTAGTTCATCATAGGTAAAAATAAACGTATTTATATGCAACCCGCATGACCGTGTCACTCGGCGGGTTAACATAAATGACAGGCGATATACAGCGGAAAATAGCTTGAATCTTCTGTTTAAAATTTTTTAATTGATTTGCTTATTTTTACAGACACTTTTACAATATGCCAGCACCGGGATGACCGCAGCGAAGCGGGGCGGGTTAACATAAATGACAGGCGATATAATGTTAAGATTTACTGCAATCTTCTATGGTTTTTATCATATCACTTGAAAGCGAAAAAGTAAAAATTATCTAAGTAACAAAGTTTATTGCGTTCCGGGGTGACCGCAGCGAAGCGGGGTGAACGCTGCTAGTCTGGTATAGTTGGTGGGTGCACAGATCATCACGCAAGATCTATTCACAGCACAAATTTCATCTACGAAGCAGCTGGATTATAGGGTGATGCCATCGGTACAGCTTGATTAGGGAGATCTTCTGCCTTGGATGTCAAGCACTGTGTGTTAAGGAACGCGGAGCAAGCCTTGTGAAGCTTTACGTTCCCTTCGTAACTCACTTCTTATCGATATTGACAATCCGTGGTAAAAGCTAGTCATTTTGTAGCAGAAAATTAAGAATCAGTGTCTGGACTCTTCCGTCTCCTTTGTCTATATTCAGCCTTGTGGAATCCAAAGATGGAACTTTATGGAGAAACTCAGCTCTTTGAGTTGTCTTGTTATCATTGTTCTGTGTATCTCAAAGATAACCGCTAATTTCGGATCTTTTTATAGCTCGGTCAAGATGATCTTGCTAAAACATTATTAGACGGGTAGACCGTGGTTGATTTAGACAACTTCTGTATATGTGTCTTAATTGTGGGAAACCGGCGTCAATATATACGCATATGCTATCATCAAGTGCATCTACCTCATATTTTTATCAAGAATTCGGACAGTACTGCCTTTATTAACCACAAAAACTTAAATATGTGTGATGAGTTAGTGACTGGTCTCCACTCCACTCACACACACTCTGTTCGGTTAGAACTTTTCGTCCCCACTCACTTTCTGTTGCTGATCTAAGGTCTTCCTGATTATGTGACCACCGACTCATACTCTGATAGCGTCATATTAGATATCGGTACTTTGCTAATTTGCGACCTGTCAGAAACGAGCAGAACTTTCGAAGATGTGCATTAAATAGTTAGCAACCTATCCCTAGTTGCCGCTATTTCTGACCCTCCACACCAGAGGTAGTTAACTATTTAATTAAAATCAAATTTCCTTAAGCTATTGGGTCACTATCAAAAGTTCTGTGTTCCATTTAGAAGCGACATATATTAAAGGGACTCACGATTACGATTGCTCTTCAACTGAAAGCCATTTCTGTTTCTTCCTTCAAACTTCTAGATTTAGTGTGATGAATTATGAGTCTCTTAAAGCTATTTGTTTTGAATGTTTGACTCTGTATAACGAAAAGGAGAAACATTTCTATAGAATTTTGTTTTTCAATTTTTGAACTGGAAACACGTATCTTGTCTTAAGTTTCAGTACACGCCTTCCCAATTAATACGAATGAAAATATCTATGAAAATCTATCGTAGACATTAATTCCTGTATACGAAGGAGAACGACCAAAAAATGTTAGTTATTTTAATACGAAATCTGAGAATATGGCCATTGTTCAAGAGAGACTTGGGAAACAATAGCATAAGACATTTTATTTTAAATGAAAAGAATAGTAATTTCCATTTCTGGAAGCTGATTCCTTATGCTTACAATACCAACTATGCATCATTGTTAGGAAACATATTCGAGGTATTCTAAGTCCTCTCATATAATGTGAACGTTACTCACGTCATTTTTGCGTATTTTTACGTTCCATTCGAATTGCGTGCCCTTACGTTCCGTTCGAATTGCGCGCCCTTGTGATCCATTAGAATTATGTGCCCTTATGTTTCGCTTGATTTGCGTGCCTTTACGTTCTGTTCGACTTGCAAGCCTTTACCAGGGTGTCTACTAGTCTGGAAAACATGGACAACCTGGAAAAGTCACTGAATTTTATCGTTTCTGGAAATCTCTGGGAAAAGTCAGGGAATCTTCTATATATTCGGGAAATTTTTGGTAAAGTTATTTCTATTTCGTTGCTTTTACATTTTATCTGCACAATGTATGGGAAACATCTTTTCGCTACAGCAAAGTCATCATAAAATGAAGGACTTCTGACAGGAGTTGGCTATCCGTGCGTTTGGAGCTCGTGGTTTCTGATCTCAAAGTTAAAAAATGATCCTTATGTCCAATGATGTAGCTAGACTAATGCAACTGGTAACACCCTATAAAGTCCTAAATAAGACATCCTCTGATCTTGTTGATTTTAATTTTTGCGGTAAGTTGGAGCCTAACTACGTATGGTTAACTCTAATTTATATTATAGTGTGTACCTGCAGTAGTTAGATTGAAAACTCTTATTCCATTTCCTCCATATTCCATTTTCAGTGCGGTTTGGCGTTCCACGTGCCTTTTGTTATGTTTATTATTGTTTTGCAGATGATTTCCGTGAGTACTTTTGGTATGCTTGTAACCTTTTAATAAGATAACTTTTTTCTACGAAGTGCTAAAATTTTATAGAAAACGTGGATGTAGTAGACAGAGCTCAGTGATTATTACCACACTTGAAGAAGTTTGTCAATTCAGTTTCAGGTAGTAATTGAGAACCATCTTATGATAGCTTTAAAGTTGTTAGATCGTGTTAGAAAGATTCTTTGCTTGGAGCAAAATTAGCTTTCCTCCTGACCGTTGCTGCAGACATTTAAAATTTTTTTTACGAAATTTCACTCAGGCTCATCAATGTTTCCTTTCCTTTATGGTGATATACTTAAACGTCTGAAGTCGCTTGTGATTAGATTTGTTAAAATGCCCATTGTGATTGAAGCAACAAGTTCTGTAGACCTGATGAAAGTTTGCCTAGAAGATGATAGTAAGGACCTGTATTCGGCTAAGCAGGTTAATGTTGGATTTGCAACAAGTACAGCATTAAAAATCAGAGACGTATTTGAACTCGATACCCTTCGTTTTTAGAGGAATTGTTTGCATATTTTAACAGCTTTTTGTAAGAAGATTCTGTGTAAATTGCTTTTGAAATACAAACTTACTTATGGTGCGGCATGTCTCTCTCCATATTCAGTTTTAAACAAAATACTTGGGTAGGAACAAATAACCGTAGCGTTGGAAGTGCTTGTTGAGAAACATCATTTGTTTGGCCCTACTGCTGATGAAGTGAAAAGACTCTACAGTGAAATTTGTACTCAAGATTCAGTTGTCATAAGAATGAAGAATTTTGACGTGACTAAGGATCAATTTGATACCTTGTTGTTTTTCTTCATTCTTGACAACACTAACACACTAACACCAGTAACAACTTTTCAGCGTTCATTAAGGAAATTCTAGTGTTATCACACGGAAACGCTTCCGTTGAACGCAGTTTTTCATTGAATTTGGAGTTTCTTATGGTTAATCTACACGATAGTTTTGCAGGAAATAGTACATAAAGCTGTCACGTTCCACGGATGTGTTCAAGCAATGTCAATTGCAAAACAATTAACTCGAGATGCAAGAAATGGAAACGCCGAATGGATAGAGGCTCTCAGACGGTAGCAGACAAAACTGAGACAGAGAAAAATTGTTCGAAAGAAAGAAAGAAAGCAGATGCGGAGTTGGAAGAACTGAAGAAAAAGGAGGAAAAATCCTTGAGAAGGCGGCGAAAGAAATCAACAAAGTTGATGAGCACCTGAAAAATCTTAACAGAAAATCTGGCAACGTGATCATAATTGGAAATCTCATGTATATTTTAGTATTGTAGATTATTAAAGTACTTAGTATTCTACATAAAAATACTAAATATAGAGTACTTTTATAACCTAGAATACTGAAATCTACATAATACTGAATGTTTGTCAGTATTTATATCTCGCAATGACATTCTTCTTAGTATCCATATATCTGTGTGTATTGTCGTGTTTGTATTAGCCCTACTTCATGTCCTGGAATAATACAAAATCTGATAGAAGTAAATCACTTGACTAGTCCAGTTTATGTAACGGAGTGTATCTGACAAGTACGTGATATGAAAGGTAAAATCTTTATCCGCACTTTTGTGTATTATTATGTATGTTTTGTCATTCACACTTTTTGTATTTGAAGAAAAGTAAATATTAGTTATATTGAAACATGGAGCGGAGAGAGGTAACTATAAGGGGATATGGAAGGCCATCAAAAAGTACAATTTAATTAATAATATTGCTCTCATTAGAGATAAATAGATACTTATTCAAGCGCTGTTGATACTTTAATAACACCTGTTGCAACTAAGAGAACAGATATAAAACTATAAGTGTTTAGAGAATAGCGGTTACTTAACTTCACTAAAATATAGTCTGGAAAATTTTCTGTTTTGGTCTGGAAAACCTGGAAAGGACAGGGAATATTATTTGTCTGACATAGTAAACACCCTGCTGAACTGTGAAAGCTATTTATTATTTCATTTAATATAGGGTGTCTTACTCGTGTGAAGCCCAAACTGCTGATGCGACTGAAAAAAATCCATTTTAGATTCGAAACCAGACATTTTCAGCAGTTTTCTCTCTTTCTTTCTTTCTTTTTCTTTTTTTCTTTTTTTCTTTTTTTCTTTTCTTTTTTTTTTTGTATTTCTACTCGTAACAAAGTTTGCTATCGTCTCTGACTTTTAATACATCTGGTACTGGTTGGAACTGGAAGAACAGTTTGAAAAGTATGGAAACAAATATATGACTATCAAAGTAAGAAATTGATTCCTCGCGCAACCTTATACCCAGGATGAGAGAGACGGCTTTAAAGAATCAGGGATTTCACTGGTATTTTATAAGTAAAGTATTCAAAATCATTAAAAACAAATTATATTAAAAATCACATAATACTCAATGAATGAAAAAAGAAAAATAGAAAGATAGGGTATTCATCTTTTGTCAATGCGCCTGCACTGCGAAGTCACCAAATTGCGTTGAAACTGAAGTAAAGAGTTCATATAAGTCTACGTTCAACAATATTATTATTGTATTTATATTATTTACATTATTACATGAAATTAAAGATTAATTAAAATGATTTGCTTCCGTATATATATATGAGCAAGAGTCAAAAAGTTCCCAGAATTCTGTTGTATCTCTTTATTACCACAATATAAGTACACATTTACTTATACAAGATAAAGAAATTAAGATTCAAGATTTGATTCGAAAACTTTATAAGGTAACTAAATATATATATATCCTGTACTCTTAAAGTTACCTTATAAAGTGTTCGAATCCAACCTTGAAACTTAATTTAACAGATGTATAAAAAATATTATTGTGGCGATACTACAAGTAGTAGTGTGCTATATGGTAGCGTACATGTAGAGGGACACACTGTAGACTGATAAGTGAGTGGATAAAACAGCGTGTAGTGATAAAGTTTCTCTTGCACATAATTGTAAAATTCATGAAAGACTCTAGAAGACTTCAAACACATTACAGTTATGAAACGCTCAACCACAGCAAGGCTCTTGAATAACGTTGTAAACGTTTCAATGATGGCTATACGTCCGTTAGTGAAGATTCCGGTTGTAACATTTCCCAACCCACAAAACAATCTTATGAACGTTAAGCACGTGAACTCATGATAGACACATAACTTTCGCAAAAGTGCACAATTTTTCTGTGGGAATGATGTACACAATAATTCACGTCATTCAAATATAGAAGCAGATTGTCCTAGGATGTTCAGATGCTCTGACAAATCTTTCTACGGTGAAACTTTACAGGGATTAGTTAAACGATGGAATAAATATATGTATAAATGTAGTAGGGGAATATATTTATAAGTAAATGCAGTGTCCACTTCTTGAAACACAAGTCTCGATTTGACTTCAACATCCTGCGTATATATGCACTGAATGTCTATGTTGGCAGCCATCGGTTGCGTGTAAAAGTGGCTAATTTACAAAATATAAGTGCGTTATGAAGTACTACAGAGTGTCCGAAAACTCGTGCAACCCGAACTTTATAGTATTAGAACTTTTGAACAATAAGTGCGAATAAAATGAAACTAGTACATTTGTTTGTGAAGATATTTTTGAGATATAAATCATGGAAAGGGGTTTGACAATTATCCTCAAGAATGTCATATACAGTGATTTATTTGTGGATTTTGTAGAAGGGGGGAATATTTATAAAGGATTGCTACTAAAACGTGAAGTTGAATTATTGTACTTTATAACAGATTGTATAGCCTATGAAAGGGGTATTTTACCTGGGAAGACTGAAATAAGAGACAAAGAAGTCAAAACTTAGAAGGGGGGAAATTCCCAGGCTTCCCTGGCTACAAATAAGTCCCTACATATATATATACAAAGATTTTGATTTTGATTTTTACGAAACGACAAAAATCACGAATTGAAGATAGATGTAGTATTGTTTGTGGACAAATAGGAAAGTTATTGGATAAACTGGATGGGAATGTAGTGTTCTGAAACAAGAGGGACACATTGGAAGAAGGTGCAAACATCCCTCAGCTGTGATAATTGCATGCCATAAAGAACATTTGTTTCCTGGCTTATGGTGTAATATAATCATACTGACTACATCAGAAGGTTTCAACACATGCAACTGGTAATTAGCTATCGTTAGGACAGACGCGTTACAAACAAACAAGAAACTTGCAAATCATTAAGATATTGTTTCTAGGTTTAGGTAGTTTATTACTTTCACTCAATGATTTGTATATTTCTTGTTTGTTACAGCCTATCTACAGGGTCGTTGGTGGCCATCCACATGTGTTGACACGTCTAATGCAGTCATCACTGTCTCGTTACGCCATAATGCCGGAAAACAGGTGTTCTCTTAAGGTATTCTATTATCGCAGCTGAGGGATGACTGCACTTTGTGTCAATCGGTCGTGCTTGCTTTAGAGCAGCGTTTTCCAACCGGTGTGCCGCGACACACTGGTGTGCCGTGAATGGGCCACTGATGTGCCGCGGGGAAATCGAAACAAAATTATTAATTCTATGGCAATCAGATTGCAAGACATAAGGGAAAATGTATATTTATATTTCACATTACTATGAACCTCTACTATGAATCTACAATTTTAAGTTTCATACTGTGTACAATTTTAATGTTGAAAGAAGTATTTGGTATCATTGTTATGACCATTGTTGCTCCTTTATTGTTGCAGACTATTTCGTAACCTGAAATTTCAAAATATCATTCAATACTTTCGACAAAGCAAACATGCATACAAATTACTCACATTTGTGTCTTAAAAGTAAAAGAGATTTGCTTGTTCGTTTGTTATTTAGTGATCTATCTTCTTAGTGAAAGGTTGGATAGTTTTCGAAAAAGAAAGGGTAGTTTTGCAAACCTGAGTCCAATATTTCATTGAATTGTTTTCTATTTTTAAATTAGAATGAAAAGTACAGCATAATGATTAACCACGGGAGAAAACCAGTGATCGAACTTTATTCTCCGTGAGAAAGATCATTATTTACAGAAAAAAAATACCACGGTATTTATATGTACAAATAATAATATTTATGAGTGTGCCGCGAGAATTCAAGTTACACCCATAGTGTGCCGCAAGTTGAAAAAGATTGGGAAACGCTGCTTTAGAGTGATACATTACCACCCAGCCTACCTTAAAACCTTCCTATTTGTTCACAAATAATGCCAGATTTGTCTTCAATTCATGATTTCTTACGTTTCGTTAAAAAAAAAAAAAAAATGTAAATTTCCGATATCCTTGAGGACGAACGTGGAACCACTTTTTCATGATTTTTTATCTCAGGCTTTTCCTGGGCAGTACTTTAATTCCATTCGCACTTATGATTCAAAAGTTCTGAAGCTCCATAGCTTGGACTCCCTGTACTATAAATTGTAACATGTATTTCTAATGCAATAACTAATTATAGCTTGCGTTTTAGTATGCTTTTATAAATTATATTACCGCTCCCTCTAGGTAAAGTGGTTGGCGTACTCACTTTTAGCACGAGATTCAGCTTCGATTCCCACTGGAACCTCATATGGTTTGTATTATACGTTAAGTTGTAGCTTCATGTCTCAGGCAGTGTCGGCGCTGAAAGGGATATTAAACTAAAAACAAACTTCCATAAAATATGCGCCTAGTAAAAATTTCTTCTTCAGGGATATAACTAACTAACTGACTCTATGGTGTATGAAACCCTGCCATTTATTTTTATTTAAAAAATAAATGGCAGGCCAATTTCTGTCGTTGATGTTTATTTGAAAAGCGCATGTGCCTTCGGTGCGATAGACCCGGGCTTGATTCTCGGAGGGAGCTCTTGTGGTTCGGATTCCACGTTAAGTTGTAAATCTACATCTCATATAGCCTCAACGCTGAACGACGCGCTTAAATCTAAGCCTGCCTTCACACTAGGATCTTGTGAGCCGCTCATGTGAACGTGTAGTGTGAAGACATTGAATACTTCTGAGAAGCTCAGAAGATCGTGATACTAAAATGCAAGCCACGAAAGAGCCAGACGAAACTGCAACTTTAATCTTGGCGATAAATTGCAAGAAAAGAGGAAAAAAGATATACAACAATATGAATTCATCCTATAAATATATCAAGATTGAAAGAATATTCATTTTACAGTCTGTTTCCCAAACTGACAGAAGATGAAATAAAATTTTCAAATACTTCGGGATGCCTATATGTTCGTTTGACGAACTGTACAATAGCATAAAGCATTTCATCAGAGTAACATCAAAATGAGAAAATTTTCAACATTAAATATACGTAGACCTTTCTCCATTCCAAATGAGTTCACGCACACGTGTGAAAGGCTCTAATAAGACTGTGTTATTTACTTCCCCGCCAGCAGCCCGCTGGAGCCAGCTACTGGCAGGGTGATAGTCATAGTAGCTTAGAGCCTCGGTTCACTTACACCGAAGCGCATGTATGAAGGCGTACATGCTATCAGTTGCAGCTCACGCGAGTAGCTCACAGGATGCTAGTGTGAAGGCTACCTAAATCAACCATCAACCAATTAAGAGCAATAGTATAATATTGGTACAACCAATCATATTGTAAAAGGTAACATGGAGTTAGTTAATACTCTCATCCGAAATTTTAGATTATTCACGTCTTAATGGCACAACAATTGTTAAGAGTACTTGTAGGTTCATAATACCTGGTAATTAATCCAAACAACACAAGTGGATATATATATATATATATATATATATATATATATATATATATATATATATATCAGGTGTTCCAAAAATGGCGCCCACGGGCCACAGAGCACTATTATACAGCTTAAAAGAAAGCGAAAATGCTATATGATGAAATACCCTCCGCGGTCTCCTTCAGCCGCTACAGATAACTGAAAATTTACAATATCGCAACATTGTAGATAAACTTTGAAACATAAGCACAGTGTTACCAGACCAGTCAGTTGGAGAAGCAGGAGATTCGAAGATAAAAAAACAGGAGAAAGCAGTAGACACATACAGTGGTGGCGTTTGAATGTAAATCCGGGGAGGAGGCAATAAAATTTGCCATTATTAAGGGGGCAGTAGTCAAAACAAGCAATCCAGAATTCATTTCCGATGAACTACATTGAGCAAATGAAAGGGAAAAGTCCCGATTTATATTAATATTATTTGATACACACATGTGTGAAGTAAAACGTAGTGAAAGAGCAAAGTGGAGTGGGAAAATGTTTTTCATGCACGTAGCGATAACGTAGTTATATGGTACAGTCACACGTGATCGTATCGTAACACGATTTCTTGCTGATGATCGTGGAGAAATGATCTAAGCCACTCTTCCAACCCAAGTCCCAATATAAACAACACTTACTTGTAATACGATAACCATAATGCATATAGAAGATGACGTACAGTTGTCTTCTTTGGATTCATATTATATGCAGTAAAGCTCTATAGCTATATGCTCTAAAGAGCTTTGCGAATTATAACAGAGAAATTTCATCTTTTTATGTGAGGAAACATTGAAAATTCAATATTAATAATAATATATTTCTTCAACTTCTCGAAGTAAGGAAAAAGCAGGAGATCGTTCACTTTTCATTTTCTTTCGCAGTAGATCAGTAGAACGTAGAAAAAACAGGAGATTATAACGAAATACTTTAGTTTGCATAATATTTACCTGTACCGTGGGCAAAAAGTGTTCATAAATATGTAATATACTTAGTAGAATGTTCATTTTAAATTAACAGAAAAGAAGAATGTTTTTAATATCTGTAAGAGAGATTATTATGGGATAGTTGTGACTACGTACATGTTATGTGTTGACCTAGTCAAGTGAATTTATGTATTTTACGGTCTTAAAAAGAATATTAAGACATATCAAGCAATAAAGGTGAGACTAGTAATCTTTAAATATCTGAGTTGATTTTTGCATTGAGAAAAGTAATTATCGCTTCGTAATTTATATGTTACAAAACGAACCAGGTTGACGACGCTTTTCTATAGAGTCGTTATAAAAATTTGGTTTACCAAACCCGGGACTTTTGAAAATTCAGTTCCCGAAGAAGGAAAGTAGGGCTGAATTTACTTGGATATTACCATTTATGAATACGAACTTAACCGTATTACGAAGCGGTAAGGTCATCAAAAGAAAAATGGATAGTGAAATAGTGCAACAGGAATCTAATACCAGTAATCCAGATGAAATTAGTGCAACGCCAAGTTTGTCATCTGAGGATCGACTTTTGTTAGCTGTGCAGCGACAAATTATGCAAATGACGACTGAGATAAAACAAACCATGGAACAGAAGCTCAATGAATCTAACGCAAACATGGAACAAAAGTTCTATGAAGCTAACCAGACCATGGAACAGAAGTTCTATGAAGCTAACCAGACCATGGAACAGAAGATAGAATTGAAATTCAACGAAGCTAGCAAGGAGTATGAAGAATTAAGTAAACGAATAGAACGGATAGAACTGAAATCAGACGATACGAAACAAACAATCGTCCAGGTGATGAACGACATATCCTCGCAGTTTGAAGAGAAGTTAAAAAGGTTAGCCGATGAATGTCAAGAAAAGCACGATCATCAAAATCATGAAATCTGTGCTGTAAAAAAGGATTTAACGTCAATAGAATCTTCCGTTAAGCATCAAAAGATCCAGTTGGCTACTATGCAGGAAGAAATTAAAATGTTACAGGCTAGAGATAACATTTATTGCAATAATCTGGGCAGTGATCGCTTCGAGTTTCCCCGATCACCGGATATAAATACGCCTTCGCCGGAATCTGAGGAGGATATTATATTAGAGGAAAATTGCCCGAAGATCACTGATGAACGAAATATAAATGGTATCATGACACAGCACGCTACGGACCGGAACAATCACACCACAAGAACAAGGAGTGAGAAAAGAAAGGTTAAGTTAAGTGTCAAGATGAGCGAAATCAAAGCCATGAGTAAATTTAGTGGTAAGTGCAATGAAAATGCTAGTTCTTTCTTAGAGAAGTTCCAAGACGAATGTAATATAATGTCTATCGACCGATCACAATACATGAAATTAATACCCCATGTATTACTCCCACCTTGTTCCTTATGGTTTAAGGCAATACGTGATCATATTAGTACATATGAGGAATTTAAAGCGGCATTGATCGCGAATTACGAAAATGACTTTTTGCTGGCAAACAGAGATGCCACTCTTAGAAATCAACATTTCAATCCTCGATTGCACAAATCTATTGTAGAGTTTGTTGTAAATGTCTATAATGAATTAAAGGTTGTTAATCCCTTGCAATCGGAATCAAGAATAATTGCATCGATTCGCAATTTGCTTCCATTTAAATTACAGCAGATCTTATTTTCCACACAGTGTATGAGTTTCAGTCATTTATTAATGCTTGTACAATGCTACGAAACTCAATACCATGCTATGAATCTAACACAATCAGGAATGGGTAAAAATAAGAATAATTCAGATCATTTGGTCCCTATTCGGAATTTGAATATCCGAAGTGTGAATAATAATGAACCGAACCTAAGACGAATATACTCTAGCAGTCAAAATGAACAAAATAGACAAGGTTATGTAGGGAATCCGCCTAACCTAAGCAACCGAAGTAGACACAAAATTAATAGAAATACATATCGAAATCCTAGAGATACTACCAATCCTATGTATAGATATAATCATTGTTCACGAGATGGTACTTCGTATCCAAATTCAAATCACGATGAAAGACATGTACAACCTAATGTAGAACCTAACCACGATTGTGCGGTACAATGCACTTTATTAGATTCATATGCCAGTGCGAATGTAACATGATTACCGTTAACGAAATTAGGTTACACCCATGTTGATTATAGATTCTTGTGAATTTTCGTTTTAAAGTTTGTGTTGATATTAATAATGAAAACGATGGTTATAAATATTTGAAATGCATCTAGTTAAAGAGTTAGTATCACCCAACATTCTTGATCAAATAAATAAGAATGAAAAATAACAATAATAATGAAAAATGTGTTTATTTAATAACAAAAGGGTGTCTTTTGTTTCTGTAAAATAAATTTATTTACTTCCATTTGATTATTCAAACGTAGGTTATGTTTAATTTTTATTCTTTCTTATTAATATGAAGAATCATAATTCAATTTATAATTAGTTAAAGACAAAAATTATTTTATATTAGATTGATTTGTGTTTAATTATCAAAGATTATGTTAAGAATAAGATCCATTCTATAAAATCAATTATTCAATGACTACCTTGAGTGAAATTCTTTTTTTATTTTGGACATCTTAGTGTTACTATGTATACATTGCAATTGCAACATCTAACTTATTTGTTATACAATGCGCCCGAAAAGAACAAATATTATTTGTCATATCATCGTTTGTAATAATGATCGAAACTAGTAATCTTGATAGTTTGTATTTCACCCTCGTTAATTATATTTATAAGCGACGATGTTTTTAATGATAAAGAATAAATAATAAGGTAATAAAAGAGAAATATTAATGAAATCAAAGATTTATTGTAAATGTATTTATGTGAATGATAATAACTAATATTTTATATATATATATGAGGGTTAACCAAAATGTAATGAAGATATGTACGAGGTGTGATCGAAATATAAAGAACATACGTAATGTACGAACATTAATCTAATCAGACCAGTGGTTCTTGAATATAAAAGCCAAGCCCACTCATGACTTTTATATTCAGTCCCTTTATCGGGCGACATTTTCTATAACGAAATACTTTAGTTTGCATAATATTTACCTGTACCGTGGGCAAAAAGTGTTCATAAATATGTAATATACTTAGTAGAATGTTCATTTTAAATTAACAGAAAAGAAGAATGTTTTTAATATCTGTAAGAGAGATTATTATGGGATAGTTGTGACTACGTACATGTTATGTGTTGACCTAGTCAAGTGAATTTATGTATTTTACGGTCTTAAAAAGAATATTAAGACATATCAAGCAATAAAGGTGAGACTAGTAATCTTTAAATATCTGAGTTGATTTTTGCATTGAGAAAAGTAATTATCGCTTCGTAATTTATATGTTACAAAACGAACCAGGTTGACGACGCTTTTCTATAGAGTCGTTATAAGATCTCCTGCAAAATCAGTAGATCTGGCAACACTGCATAAGCATTTACTCAACGAGTTTTCATCAACTAGTTACATCGATTGTCGCCAGATTGAGTTACAGCTGACAGGCGCAGAGTAAATGGAAATGATAACCGTCATATTGAGGGTATACTATCGAATATGCTGATTGGCTGATCGTCTGTTTCAGCGTTATCATTGGCTAATCTTTTCTCGATAGTAGAATGGGTTGTCATTTCCCGCATTTTCATTTAGTCTGAAAGACATTGATACTAACGCCACCTGTTAGCATCGATAGCGTTATATCATGGTTCAAGAAAAGTCATAACTAGAGTAATTTATATATATATACCTGTGTGTGTGATTATCACAACTGAGGCCGCGGATTGATACGGAAGCAAGACTCGTGTTTCTAACTTGTTTAGTATCATAAAAATAAAAGGCATTTGTAAATACTTGTAGTAGTAAAATAATTGTCATGTTAACTGTATAACTGTAGAAATCGAAGAAAACGTCCAACAGAAAAACAACATTTCTTTTTATCATTTCCATATTAGTATTACGAGGATAATGCTTTCTGAAACAGGACCAAAACCGCCAATTCTCAGAAATATTGCGATGTAGAAGCGCCAGTTTTTGTAAATATGTAAAGGTCTTTTAATTAACTGTTCAAGATTGAGATTCTAACGGTACGGAAACCACTCAGGCTTATAGAAGGGCCCTTTTCTGAATAATTCTGGTGATGGGCTCTCCTAAAAAATGCAATTTTAGGTATTTTGAGTGAATAGATTCTTTTCGTGTTTCTTCTTTTTTCACAGTGGAGAATATGTATTCTTGGATGAGAGTATTGCTGTGTAACTAGGGATATTCTAAGATTCTAGTCCGGGAACTTGGTTCTCGCCACGCCTGTCGTTTGTGATATATGAAGCATAAAAATTACAGTTCAACCTGTCATTTAAAGATATCGCCACTTCGTTGTGAAAAAATACAGTGAAGATGATTTTTGCTGTTTCTTCACCATCAGCATCACAATTTCGGATTTTTCAATCCCTACTTAAATCTCAGCTCAAATTTGATGTATTTTTTTTTGTCACCTAGAAAAACGTCGGTTCCTACTATCATTTGGAGTGTTCAGAGCACAAGAGATTCAAGTTCAATTATTATCAAAGGTGCGGGGAAAAACTGGTTAAGTTTGTATACATGGAAAAAATATCACTGTTTTCTACAATATAAGAAGTACTTACAATGCCCAGTGGCGGATCTAGCCCGGGGCAGGGGGCCTAGGCCCCCCAGTTTTTCGAGTAACAAAAATAATTGAACCTATTATTTATATATTTTTGGAAGTTTATGGTAAGCTAATGCTATAATAACTTCATAGTCAGAGTTATGGCTGGCCCCCAGTTTTTATCTTCTAGATCCGCCACTGACAATACCTGGGTATGAATCTTTCAAGCACTGAAAAGAGCTTCATATAAAGATCTTAAATATAAAATATCACCAAAATAACCAAAAATTGGATTTTAATCCATTGTGCACTGAATGCCCCATTGAGAAATAACGTTGTATTAGGATACAGTTTTCTTTCATTTGTCTTAGTAGTTTTATTTTCTCTTTCCCTATTTTTGTCTGTTTTGTTTGGTGTTGAGAACCCCATAAAAATTCTGCAGAGTATTCCTCCGGAGTCTGTGATTCTGTTTCGTTTAGTAACAGTTTTTTTTCAGATATGTAAACTGATATTAAAATTATATTTTCTTTATAACTAACTAACTAACTCTATGGTCTATGAAACCCGGAGGTTCAATGCCGCGTTCACAAAAGCTCTCCACTGACTTCTATCCTTAGCTAACTGCATCCAGTTTCTACTTTGTATTCCATTCTCTGCGAGATCCATCTTAATATTGTCCTCCCATCTGCGCCTAGGTCTTCCTAATGGTCGTTTTCCGATTGGTCTTCCAGTCAAGACTTTGAAAGCGTTTCTACTTTCTTCCATCCTAGCTACATGACCCGCCCACCTAAGCCTCCTAGACTTAACGACCCTAACAATGTTGGGTATACCATATAAATTATGTAGTTCCTCGTTATAACATTCAGAAAATATTCCACTTGTAATAAACTGTTCGCACGATATTGCTTGTTGTGCACCCTATACTATACAGAAGAATAAAACACGATATATCTGCGCATATTTTTTTCTTTTTAGTTGAGTATTCCACGATTATGCCCCGAAGTCAAGAGAGGCGATGACGATGATGATAGTGAACGAAATGTAAATTAAGAAAGTGGAAGGGAACAGGAGAACCTTATACAGGAAGTTAGTCTATAACAGAGTTCACTTGACAGAAGCTGGGATTGAATCAAGCCATCTCGAGCACTTAATATATGACAAAGTTAACTTAGGGAGTAGGAGTGTGGCGATAAAATGAGAATTAAAAATAAATGTAGTAGGTCTATTTATAAAAGAATAGAGTGAATAGCTTCCATACACATTCATTTGCACACATCAGTTAATAAGGCATTACTTATGTAACGAAAACCCATATACTGGATACGGTAAGAGGTGATATTACAGTAACAAACATTAAAGAAAGACTAGGGCGCAAATCTGTCTTCAACATTGGGGGGACGGCTAAGACCCTTCCCATAATCTTTTTCTTTTTTAAGTGATGTTCAAAATATTTATGAACGTAAAAATCACTGCTGTGGAGGATCAGAGGAGCAGAGTTGTCTTCAATATTGGGAGGCAGATTTGAGGCTTATTCTGGGGGAACAACAATTTCATGTTGCTTCCCTTTCTGGTAATCGGACACAATAATCACATTTCTCCCAAAAATCACATTTTAAATCGGATTATTTGGGGGACGGTCCTCCCTGTTTTAAGATTGGAAGGAACATATCCCCCTCATCCCCCCGAGATTTTCGCACATGGGAAAGAAGTAAATTTCCTTTCTCACTAAGGCCGTGCGTAAAAGAAGAAAAACAAAACCTCCGCAGGTCATATCCATAAAATACACTTATACATTATAACAAATATCCTGATCTATAACATTTAGCTGGATTATGTACAGTCAGGATATGTTTCCTTTTGCCGTTTCTAAATTTCTAGACTGTAGCTGAGTCTTACAGGTTTAATTCCAGTAGATCTCCAATTACCTCCAGGTACTGAATTAACGCAAAAAAATTTGTGACTCATACTAGGAAGCGAGTTTAGAATTACGATTACCTAAGACAAACTGCAAAAGACCATAATGTTTAATGTAAGAAATAATGCATAAAAACAAGTAGCAGTTACGTGTATCCCGTGAAGGAATTTATATATTTTGTATATTTCTGTTTATTTTTATTTTATTTTGTATATTTTTCATTTCATATTTTTTCACATTGTATATTTTTTCACTTCATTTTGAAAACGGAAGTGATTGTAGATTTCTAACACTTCGGGCCTTAGTAGAGATATTAGTGCTTTTAGTTATAATATGAGTAGCTGCTGTAGTTTCCAAAACATTTTCGTTTACGCTTATATTCACCGTCGCTTTGTGCCTACTCCCTACAGGTTTACCCTGCACAGGCCCACAAGTTTCGTTCAGCCGTGAAGGGGACTATATTTATAATTATTGTACAATTCCTGCATGTTTTCCACTTTGCAGGTATATCATTAATCTGTACAATTATTTGGATATGCACCAAGATAATAACACTCTAGAATGGAGTAAGAGGTGCTGCTTTAGTTTTGGTGCACTACATTGTGGAAGTTTACAGGTAAAATTGAATACTTTGCAAGAATAGACATATTGATAAGGAACAAATTTCTGCAAGCGACAGAATTAAATACAAAGTAATACAGCTGTATTTTAGGTTTACAAGTAGGGTTACTAGTGTAATATCATTACAAGTGCTTTAGGAATGATAAAATAAGTGAGTACATATGAAAGCAGAGTCTATTAGATGCTAATTTCCACCGGCGGTGTATTTCTGCATAGTGTACAGTAGTTGTATTTTATGTTTACAAGTGGAGCGTTACTAGTATGAAACTATGACAAGTGCAGCTGAAACTAGTATCATTGCCAAAATCCACTTCTTTTCACTACTCTCGTTTATGAGCATACCCTCCACCACTGACGCGCACCAGTTATGCCCTTTACGGACTCGGTTAGATAGCATTCATGCTTTTTAGTGCCCACATAGCACAGGTTGGCTTGTGTCTTTTGCGCTGTAGTTTTTATATCATGCATTCGAAAGCCATATTCATACGTAAATCGTACGAGAATGATAATTTTTCAGCAATTACTTCTGGTGGCCCCCTTGAATTTTATCTATACTAAGTCAGATATTTTCATGTCACCCACCGCAAATCTTTTAGGAAACAATAAGTAGGAAATTAGTGAAAGAATTGTTTTTTTTTTCTACAATTATTTCGAATGGTGCGCCAAAACTAAACCTGCACGGATTAAGATATTAAGAAAGGAAAATGAAATTAAATATTGTAAAGTAGACGACAGGTCATAAAACAGCACATATGCTACTTAAGTAAGTAAAAAATGGTACTTCCCTGTTATTCTTGAAGCTGTAAATAAGTAAATAGAATTTGAAAATTTGGTGTCAGTTTCCTGCACTTAAGAATACAAATTACACGTTATTCTTCCACAAAAAGTACACCCACTAGCGGATCCAGAAGGATCGTTTGGGAGGGGCGGTTCGCTTTCTCGAAGATGAGCGTAGCTTCAAGGTGACCAGAATTTTAATTTGCAAGAATGGGACTCATATGAATCCGGGACTGGAGGGGGGTGGGTATAAAAAAGATTCCCAGATTCCACTTTGGGAGCCAAACTTTTTTTTTTGTAATGGAAGTATTTTTTTCTGTAGATTTTAATTAAATACATACTTTAGTTTCGGAGGCGTGGTGGGTGGTGTCATGATTCACTTCACACACAGTCACCGCAACATATGCGATGCACTGTCTGGCACAGTACTTCCACAAAAGAAAATACTGTATTGACGATAACATTCATTTTAACGAGAGAGTGTACAATTTGCTCTAATCATTTATATTTTGAGTAACAATTGCGGGACAGCAGTTAGAAAAATTAATACAAAATTAATCTATCTCTATATTTGTGTGGGGTCCACAAAACATAGTATAATTATAGTTATGCTTACAACAACAATAAAATTACCTAGGTATATTATATTAGCCTTCGTCTAGGTGGGGCTTCGCCCCCAGATCCCCAATCTGCTCGGCATACGGCCTTGCACAATATAGCAAATAATCCTACGTGGTACTGTGCATAATATTTCGCGTTCTTCCTTCTGTCTTTCATATAGAATTGGATTGAGCTAAGACTGTCACGAAATTCAAACACCTCGTAAGGCATTTTAATGAACTTTTTTCCTTTTCTTCTACGTTAAGTGAAAAAAAAAACGTTCAAATACATGTTGAATTATTTTAAATAAAAAATCAAACTACCAACTTTCATGTTTCTAACCGCAAGAGATCCCGAGATATGGGCGTCTTATAATAATAATAATAATAATAATAATAATAATAATAATAATAATAATAATAATAATAATACAACGCCTTTTCTTCCTTTCTAGGTAAAATATCAAAAACGCTGGGATACGTATTCAATTATTTTAAGTCGAAAGTCCATAGTAGGATGGGGACACTTGGGGCTGTTTTTTCCTACTGCGCATGCGCAAACCCTGGACGCTGATTGGCTGGCCACGCCCCTTGACGCTGATTGGTCGGTGCAGGCCACGCCCCCAGCCACGCCCCTTGACGCTGATTGGTCGGTTCCGGCCACGCCCCTTGACACTGATTGGTTGGTGTCGGCCACGCTCTTTTACGACCTCCTATCTACTGCGCTGACTGGCTGGCGCGGGACCTCCGCCGATTGGCTGGCACCGGACCCCGTCCCCTTGACACTGATTGACCGGTCGGCACCGGACCCCGCCCAGCGCACATGCCACATTGCAGTAGAGAATACGAACACATAGCATAGCAGATAATACATAAGATTCGTTCCCTTTTATGAGCACTTTACGAACACATAGCAGAGCAGATATCACATTCTTCATTCGCCTATTTAACATAGTGCATACTACACAGAGACTCGTTCCCTTTTATGAGCACTCTTTTAAACATAGCAAAGACTCGTTCCCTTTTATGAGCACTTTACAACCACATAGCAGAGCATATATCACATTCTTCATCTACCTATTTAACATAACACATAGCAGAGTATGGCTTATTTTCTTTTACGGGGGTAGCAACACCCCCAACCCTCCTCCTTTCTCATCCAGGGCTTGGGACCGGCAATGGCGGAGTTTAAAAAAATAATACCATCATACTCTCATAAATGAATAAAGCATAATATCATTAGCATCAATAGTGGTGAGTGAGAATTTGTTTAAGAAATAGTGCAGTGAATAACCAGATGCACGACATGCTAGATATAGAAAACAGTAATGCCCACAAATTGAGATAAATCACCTTGAATACGTCTATTATTCCATGTATAATACAGACAGTTTTGTTTTAAAAACCTTATATGATGTTGTATATAGGGAGGTATACCATAGCTATCGAAATACTCTCCCACACACATATTAGATATATAAACAGCAACCCAATGTTCACCAGGCTTATCACTAGAATCAGTGTTTATAATTATGGCTGCTGGAAATGTATGAATAAACAGAGGTAACTCATCTGCGGCATACACACCAATAAAATGATCTTTAGGCAAATTTTGTTGTAATGCTTCATAAAGTTCAATTGTATTTAACATTTTTTAATTAATATATATTTTTCTCTGGAAATCAATTTCTAATTCTGAAGAGAATTCACCATAAATAATTGTTGTTACAGGAGATGGCAGTGCTTCTTTAAAATGAACCTCTAGGCGTACACTTCCTTGCCGTTGTGGACTAGTATGAAATCCAGCACTAGCACTAGAATCGGGAGTTAAATCAAACACCAGTAGAGTATAACCATTAGGATATTCGGCTAGTGAAATATTATTACCTTGATTAGAATAATAAATACCTGAACCTGTAAATAACGTGGAATATGCTTGTATATATAGCTTATTATCAAAATCAGGTTGTAGTGGTTTGGATGGCACAGGCGTTCCATCAACATACAGTGTAAAAACCTCTAGGCGTACACTTCCTTGCCGTTGTGGACTAGTATGAAATCCAGCACTAGCACTAGAATCGGGAGTTAAATCAAACACCAGTAGAGTATAACCATTAGGATATTCGGCTAGTGAAATATTATTACCTTGATTAGAATAATAAATACCTGAACCTGTAAATAACGTGGAATATGCTTGTATATATAGCTTATTATCAAAATCAGGTTGTAGTGGTTTGGATGGCACAGGCGTTCCATCAACATACAGTGCAAAAAATGACATATTAAAATGCTGAAAATTGAACGGATTTGTCTGATAAGTACCATTAAAAGCAGTATTATTAACAAAACCAATAATAATACGTTTAGGCACTAGGCCTGAAAATAGATCTGGAAGTGTACTATCCATAATTCCTTGTGGCAGTGTTTCAGTCTTCACTTGCACTTTTGTTATAGGATATTTTACTCTAAATTTAGGATTTTGTAATACTTTATTCTGTGCTATTTTAAAGGCCGGTGACACATCAACCTTTTTCACAAGCAATGTTGCATCTGTAATTACAATTTTTCCATCAGCATCTGCGTCACCCATTAGACAAAATGTAGGTTTAGCTGGAATTAGTTTAATGCGCAGTTGTACACCATTCAGTAAAATTTTCTCCTGATTAAATATATCAGCATGAATATAGCCCAATAGTTCAAATGACTGACTTAAAGTAGTGAGAAGAAAACGTTGTTTAAATCCTACATTAGCATCGGCCACACTGTCCATATGCCCTGCAGTATCTTTAAACCACATTGATGTTTGAAGATGCGTTGATTTAGCTTCAGCATTATAATTTAGTAGTTTTTCAATATACGATCGATATGGATATGTATGTGAAGAGTAGGAAATAAGTTGATTATTTAAATATAATTGCAATTCACTGAACATTGCGTTGAGAAAATCATTTACAGGGCCGATTTTCTTATCGGCAGAAGTTAAATTAGAACCATCTGATTTAGTAATTTTACCTTTAATATAAAACATTGTGTGCGGTAAGTCAATATAGTCATCCCCATGACCGGGGACAACAAATTCTATTGGTGCATTATCAGCTATCGAAGACACAGGCTTATATGGAACTATTTTATTACCTATAATACTGGTTTGAGTGGGTAAACCAGCAAATAAATCTAATTCTGATTTCATACACTCACACTGCATTTTTCTCACTATTAATATTCACACATGGTAAAATTTATAATACCGTATTACGTTTGCGAAAATGTAATTTTACACATACACTGCCATGTTGGAAAGGAAGTGGATTACCTGTACTATCTCTTAAATCAATAATAATTTGATCAAATTGTTTACGTTGCACTGGCACATATTGAGGATTGTCAAAAATATGTACATTATTAATACCATACTCTGTAATATTTGTATTTATAATACGTAACAATGGAGCTACGGTGTCACCCACCATTTGTGGTTCTACAATATCACTGTAAATATACATAAGTGTAGGTAGCGATTTTTGTAAATCAGGTGGATAACGAGCATGATGCACAACTGCAATATCTTCTTGTTGTATGTGATCAAAGCCTAGTATTGTGGCTAGTTCAGGAGATAGACGTACTTCTATACGCCTCTCTTGATCTTTTATTTCTCTACTGACTTCAATTCGTTTTACTGATGCTTTAACTTTTAATTGTAAATTTAATATATCACTTTTATGATTAATTTGAGATAGAATATCATCAACATTATAATAGTGTCCTGGTAGGATTTTAGTTATGTTCCAGCTTTTTGTATTCATGAGACGGTAATAAATATTATTAGTATATTTGGAAACATTCTGAAATGAATTTGTATAATGTACTTCAACAACTGCCGTCTCCCACTCACCTTTCTCTAGCACCAATGGATGATATAATTTGGTAGTATAACATGACAAAGTATTTTGTGGAAAATACTCCATAGAACTGTTACTCGGTAGTGTAAGATAAAAGCTAGTCTGTTCCATATTAATCAAAAATATCACTCTTCCTTTTCTTTTTACCACCAGTCTTTGCAAAATGAACTTTTCTCCGTTTTCTTCTTCCAGATCCTTCCAACACTTCATTTATTTTATTTTGAGCTTTAGTTTTTAAATTATTTTTAGCTTCTTGCCAACGTGATGTTAAAGCTTCGTCAATAGGTCTATTATCACCTAATACATCTCCAGCTACATTAATTCCTGTACGTAACAATTCTTTACCAACAGTTTTTGCTCCTTGTTTAATTAACGGAAATACACTTCGAAATAAACCACCTAAAAAACTTCCAATACCATAACCTTCTTGATATGGTGCACCTCTATACACGTTATAGCCACCTCCTGCTTGGTGAGTATAGTATTTAAAGTATGGATCATTCATTATTATTATTTTTTCCTATATACAGAGATATAACAGTTGTTTATAATATTGTATTGTGGCTAAATGTTTTTTAAATGTGACACAGGAATCCATGAATTAAAGGAAGGAGGGTATCCCCGCCAACGAACAAGTACACGTTTACCTTTAACTTTTAAAATTTCGTCTATTTCATAAACTTTAGGCAGAGGCACTCCTTGTAATTCCTCCTCGTAAAATGTACCATCAATTACTTCACCATTTAAGTCCTCTAACACATAAACCACTTTCTTTTCCTTATGTATCACCTGTTTTATTTTAAATATTTCTACAGTCCACTTTTCTTTGTACCCTTTTTCAAAATGCCGTTTTGCTTTACTAATGCGCACAGTATCACCTTTTTTATATTTTGCAATGTTAGTATGTGGCATTGGTTTTATTAATTTATTCCAAACTTGTTGAAAAGTGTCCTGGTTCACACTGGCGGGTGGTAATTGATGAGCTCTATGTGGTCTAGAATTATATGCCTGAACAAGTTTCGATAGCACATCTATGTATCGGTAAGTCTTCTTGGCTGTAAAATATTTCCACATTCGTTCTTTAAGAGTTCGATTAAAACGTTCCACCACACTTGCCTTAATATCGGAGTTTTGGGTTGTGAAGAATTTAATATTTTGCTTTTTTAAGTATAACTGAAATGGTCTATTAACAAACTCTGTACCTTTATCTGTTTGTAGACGTAAGGGTCTACGACGTGTAGATGCAAATATTTGCTTAAATGCTTTTATAACGTTTTCACCAGTTTTTGTATGTACAGGCACAGCCCACGCGTAACGACTAAACAAATCAATCACTGTTAAAATATACCTATTACCATCATTATACTTTTGCAGACTGTGCATATCGTTTAAATCAGCTTGCCACTGATCGTCAATATTGAACACTAAATAGGGATTACGTGGAAATTTTTACGTACTGGCTTATGCAGAGTATAAGTCGACTGTTCTTTTACCCACTGTTGCACTTTGTGTAAAGGAATAGATTTCTTCACAGCTCTCCATAATGACGTAGCAGTTGAAAACGAAGCTGGGTGTGAAGGGTTATAATAAATATCGGCCAGCTTCTTCATCTTTTATAATCACACCATCTGTTGACAACTTTACGTTTACGTGGTGGCTCCTCCTCCTCTTCTTCTTCCTGTTTTGGATCAGCGGCAGCGGCAGATGATGATGATGATGTCAGCTTACGAATATATTCTATACGCTGTGGGTTGCCTATATACTCTAAAGGTATATTGGATTTTGCTAACAGTACAGCAAAGGGTTCCCAACCTGTAGTGGGAATATTTTTCTTGTGATACCTGACAAAATCTGCTATTAGATCTACTATATTAGCTCCAGGAATTAATTTATTATAAATATTAACATTACCATTGTCATCCCAATGAATGTTGGAATTTTGTTTTAATCTACGTAATAAAGGTCTTGCTTTACGCAGACAATTTTCGGGGAGAGTAGATAGTATCTCATCGTCCTCCCCGTCCTCATCCTCCTCCCCCTTCTTAGTACCAACACTAGTTGATGTTGTTGCAGTAGGTTTTTGCACAATGTGTAAATATTTTTGAAACACCTCTTTATAGCGTATCCATTTTTCTTCAACACTCATATTTTTATTTTTTAAAATATTTTTCATCTCATCATCTAAATTAGATATAGTTTGATATTGGTGCAATTTTTCTGGTGCAATTAAAACAAGCTTTTGTGCATGCTGCATAATTATTTAATTAAAGTAGATAGTATACCTCCAATAATAGGTGCAAGCAAAGCGGTAAGAAACCCACCTTTTTGTACAATTATTCGTTTTTTCTTTTGTTTTAATGATGGAACTTTTTTCGCTAAATACCTCAATTCCTTTCTATATCTTTTTAATCTATTTTTCTCTTTTTTATTTAACGGAACATTTCCTTGTAATACGTTATAGGAACATTCACAAACAGAGCGAATTAATTCGGGATCAGCATTTTGTAAAATTGCTTGGCGTACTTTAAGTTTTGCCTTTGCTAAAAGTTTTAGTAAATGTGCACTCTCTCTGCTAATCATTTTTTGTAGCTATTATATTAAAATTGAGTATTAAAACATATCAGTTATTGAGATTATTTTTTTACTGGTACATAAACATAATTGTAAGAATCTGAGGGGAAAATTTTTGTTCGAACACGACGTTCGTCGGGAGTGTCCTGTTTTAAATCAAAAACCAAATAACTATGAGGATCTCGTGTTGCGTCCTGATAGGCCTCCTGTACAAATTTTGTGTTACCAGGATATAACTGGCGTGCTAGATAATTAATTTGAGCCTGGTCTCTGGGGTTTTTAAAACATATTATATAATGGCAATTTAATGATATGTCTCGCATACCTTTAGCTTGATGAAACATATTTTGTGTTATAAAAATAACACTTAAATCTCGGTGGTGGCTACCTTTAGTAAAAAAGTCAACAATTCGTGTATCACATTCTCGCATTAAATCATCAATAATTAGCAGATGTGGGCCAGCTAATGCTGGAAAATCATCTAATTTGGGGAGCCCTTCTTTAAATGTACAACCTGAGGATAGAGTTTCATACAGAGGTTGCCACTCACCATAACACAATACTATATTTTTCCATTTTTCGGCATAATGTTTTAAAAACTCTTTTACAAAATATGATTTACCACACTTAGTGGGGCCAGCTATAATACAAGTAAATGGATGTTGAAACTCCATATTCTAATACACCACAAATAATTATGAATATAATAGCATATTACAATTCAAAATGTGAATACTTTCAGACATAATTGAATGCACGGCAAATGAAGCTGGAGTTTTCGCCATGTACTGACACAGAAATTTACCTGACCATTACTATCATCATCTGACAATGATATTTTATAATATACCTCCCTCATCATCGTATGCTAGACCAACACATCGATTTAAAATTTGGTTATCCATTTTTTACTCTCTCTCTCTACTTAATTAACCTATTCGTTTTCTTTTATACCCGTAGGGAAGTGTATCAAAATTTTCTATTCGTTTCCTTTTACTAGCAGTAACCTGATAGATTTTATGCGCCTCCGGCTTAGTAATCAATTTATAATCTTTAGTACGTACAATTTGTCGACCGAGAGGAACACTAATAGAAGGTGAATTATTTAAAATCATATCTTTCATTTGTTCAAAGTTAACATATTTTAATGTTTTATTATTCAGTGTGATTCCCTTGATTTTACATATTGTCTTTGTTTTACCATTAAGAGTGTTAACAACGGAATAGCCATAATATTTGGGACCACCAGCACAAAATTCTTCGATATATGCATCCGGACCATATTCTGCCAACTCATTCTTCCATTCCCCTAAATGCACTCCTATTTTTAACTGCGGCTCACCAGGCGATTGAGTGTAAATAATACTATCGGTATCATAATATAACACACGCTCGCCAAGTAAATCCAAATAACGAAATAACTCGAGGCGAGCGTGTGTTGTGGTGTATGCTGCGATTATCACGTTAATGTTTTTAGCAGGAGCAATAACGCTCTCATTAACACTCCAGTTGAGCACACGGAATTTGTCGCCGATTGGAATACACGAATTAACCTCAATATTTGGATTTGTTAATTTATCGAAATACTCCTCGGGAGTTTTAATGATAGCGATTTGCTCCATGTTTTCTCTTTGTGCGAACTTACCCCACAGGCTGTTTACTCCTAGCTTTGAAATTCGTTTCTTAGGTTTGTTGCGCATAATCTTTTCCCGGTCTAATCGGATACCCTCTTTCTCATAATACTCCTGTATGAACTGGTCTTTTTGTTGTTCGGTGACGCATCCTGCAGGCCAACCGTTACACTCAGTCTTGATCTTCATAAACAGGTTAATGTATTCCGTGAAAAGACCGCCCTCTTTCTTTTCAGCGTCATACATTAGAACCTCATAGCTCCATACCTCGTGTTTTTCTAGCACTCTATATCCTTTCTCGACAGCTACCCGCACTTCGTCTACAACCCACACTCCAGTCAAAGCTCTTTCCCCTTCCGAATGCGTGCATTCTTCTTCTTCATTCAGAGTGTCCGCGCACGTTCGGCATAAGGGAAATAATAATTTTCCACCACTCCGATAGGGCAGCACCGGGTGGTAAAGATTGCCCGGGGGTAAAACCGAACACTTTATTATTCCCTCAAACGCTGAAATATCGGGACACTCGTCATCACCCACATAAACTTTCGGATGACCCACAGGATATTTTTTCACCTTACAACAGTAAGGATAGAGGGAGATTATATCAGTATACATGATACGTTCTCCCTCTTTCGCCTTTCTGTAGAGTTTCACGTTGTCGACTCTACCGCCATACAGGGCATCCCGCGGATGAATTGGGGCTTTTTTAGCCATGATGTGGTTTTTTACAAATATACTCACCGGCGGGTGTTCTTTTAAAAACTCGCGCCACCGGCATTCCCACATTTCATGAACTATATACCCCAGCTCTTTTAATCGAATAATTTTGTTTACACTACTTTCATAACGCATATTAAAAGTAGTGTACGCGTCATTATATATGGGGTTGTCACGGCCTGTGGGGTAACACTCCTGGCACCCGTGGAATAGACACCCTTGGTACTCCCAAACATGTTCTGCACCGTTATAGTGCGCATATCCATCCACTTTATACCCTCCTCTCACCACAACCTCTCGCCCGTTACCAGAATGCTGGATTCGTGTTTTCAATCTGTCGGCCTCGTACACGAGCCACTGAACGGCGCCGACAGATTGATTATCACGCCACCTGTACCCACTATGTGGGATAATACCAATGGTGTCTGTTCGCAGGAAATTTTTTTGATACATTAAGTTGCACGCGCTGGCAATGTTTATACTCTCGAGGAACGGGTTGACGCCGGATATAGCCTCAAACTCGTTCATAAATTTTACGCAAGCATTGCGCAGCACGTTCACATAGTTCACACAGTATTTTATAAGTTGTTCTTTTAAAATGAAACCCGTCTCTCCAAGTGTTTCCTTTTCCTCATTATACCAACGCAAAAACTTCTCTTTCTGTTTCTTTTTCAAACCCCCCACATCGTAATACTCGATACCGGGTAAAGCACCCCTATACTCCTGATTAGCTTTTGCGTTGAATAAATGAGGGAAATGACCCTTCGAGACGGACAAATCGAACGCGTCGCCTAATTTTGACAAAGGCATCGGTAAGAAATTTAGACTATAAATAAATCTTAAATATAAATACTCCAACAATAAAACTTTGCACCCCCGCATAATTCTTCGCGGCGTCCACTCTTTACGAAGCATCATTGCACGTAAAATAAAATGGGCGTCGTAGCCCTTTGCGTTATGAGCTACAACGACTATTTTATTTATTTCAGAACGCCTTTGTGCTAAATAGTCTAAAAATTTGCCAATGCATTTGTCCTCGTAAAATACATGTGTTCTATCGCCGCATACACCACACCGTTCACTCTCACTGTTTTTACAACAGTAGCACACCTGTTGGCTGACTAACAGGTTGGGCTCATGCTCAAAAATACCACCGGCTACTTCTTTATCTTGGCGGCACTTAATATCGTAAAACACTAATAGCCATTTCTGTGGGGTACGCGTTCGGCATGGTTGTATATAACATAAATGCCCTGACGGCATCATATTATTACACCCTTTGCAGAATACCTCCCCACAGACATGTGGATTCCGCCCTTTTTTCACGGCGTAGGCTTTACGACATTGAGGACACACTTTCAGAATAGCGCACAATGAAGCCTTATGGTTTTTGAGGCACTGAGCCCCATAAAAGCATCTATTGCATTCCCGGCAGTATACTACACTTTTCGTAATTGTGCATGGTGGTCTGTTTCGGCATTTATTGCATAAAGCTTTACACTTCCCCACGTGCCTGTCTTTAGTCTGAAATGTTTTGTGGCATTCCTCGCAGAAGTATCCGCATGAAAAGGCTGCTGTCAGACTAGTGATCACGTTATAATGGTTGTTAATATATAACAAATTAATCTGTTTGCCGTGGCCGTGACCCTCAAAAAATATTTTTTCCCCCGATAACCCATCATACATTGTGATTTTATAGTCCACTAAATATGCCTGAAATTTTTTTAATTCCGGTATCCCCCCGCCATTCTCTAGGCTAACACCAGCCTTTTCACTTAACTCGGATACCTTTTGAAACATATGTTTTGCGTATTGGTGACGATATCTATCTCTTTCTTTTGTATCATTTTTATGTTCAATAAGCCCTATAGCCACCACCAGAGCTTGACCCAAACAATAGTGTTCAGGGTTTTTAATGACTATAATACCTCTGTTATGTTTTATGTACTCGTTTATGTCAGAAAAATTCTGTTTCACCCGTCCCATACCAATAGGTAATTCGACGTGGTGAAAATAGAGAATAAAGCGATCTTGATATAAGAATGAAGTATTGTATTGAATTACTTTTTCTAACGCACCCCACACATTTTCAGCAGTCATATTATTAGCAGTTCGAAAAGACAAATAGAATGGTTTATCTGGGTGATTTTGGTTTATAAAAGTCAATCCTACACGATGATGAGGGAGCACACCTCTCATTACATACCGTACCAAATCATTAATACCGTTTTCTACCCATTCAAGGGGGTTTTCTCCCTCTGGGGGAGGAGTTAATTCAATTGTCAGTTAATTCCCATTATCTTTAAACTGTCTATAATATTGCTGAGATTCGGATATTATATTAAATCGCTCCATTTTTTTGCTGTTTATCTATCTTTTAGAATATTGTAAAATCTTAATTGCTGTCTTCCAACTAGAGAACACCAATTAGTGTTTTTTCTAATAACCTGTTATTCTTAACGTTCAACAATTATTCACTGTAAAGCAATGCTTATAGAATTCTTATTTCGGAAAAATCAGGTGTTTGCAAGAAAAAAGTAATTGGGGCTGTTCCAACTATAGAACACCAATTAGTGTTTTTTCTAATAACCTATTATTCTTAACGTTCAACAATTATTCACTGTAACGCTATATTTTTTTGCAAAATTCTTCTCGGAAAAATCAGGTATTTGCAAGAAAAAAGTAATTGGGGCGGTTCCAACTATAGAACACCAATTAGTTTTTTCCCAATAACGTATTCTTTCTAAACCTGTAAACGAAAAAAAAACAGAATTTTACTTTGCAAAATCTGCACCGAAAATTTTGACAGAGTTCAAAAATGCTTATTTTTAAAAAAATCTATATTCGGCTTATTTTTGGCCGCTGTGACGCGTGGTTTTCACGATCGTATTCAACACAACGTATTCTTCAAAAAATAATCTATCATGGGTGAGGTTATGAGGAACACTTAAAAATCCGCATCGAAAATTTTGACAAAGTTCAAAAAATACTTACCATTAATTCACACAAAATTCACTTCACTGTTCTCACACACTGCACACGATGTTATCTTTTTGCAATCTGACGAATAACTGACTGAGAACTGCTTCGAACCTCACGCCTTATATAGTGTTCTGCTTTCCTCTGATTGGCTAAAATAAAACTTTTTTTCATTGGAGCAAAATCTACAAGTCAAGTATCTCATTGGCTAAAATAAAACTATTTACTATTGGCTCCAAACAAAAACGCCTAAGATATGTGCTAATATTTTCTAAGTTCATTTTTGGGTATCCAAAATTCGTAAAATGGCCCATATCTCGAAAACGGTCAAAAATATCAAAAAAATAATCGAAAAAATCCCCCCGTACCTCACCCCTTGCCGTTTTTAGACATGAAGAACCCATGGAACCATGTTTCAATCTTGTACGACAAGTGTGGGGGGCCACGGTGGCCCGAAAAAAACTTCTCTTGAAAACTGTAAGAGATAGAGCAGCCATAACACATTGAAGTGCTGTTTCTCGTCTTTCATGGTAAAAATTTTCTAAGTTCATTTTGGGTATCCAAAATTCGTAAAATGGCCCATATCTCGAAAACGGTCAAAAATATCAAAAAAATAATCGAAAAAATCCCCCGTACCTCACCCCTTGCCGTTTTTAGACGTGAAGAACCCATGGAACCATGTTTCAATCTTGTACGACAAGTGTGGGGGGCCACGGTGGCCCGAAAAAAACATAACACATTGAAGCGCTGTTTCTCAGCTTTCATGGCGTCATTGCTAAAAATACTCCAGACAAGTCGTCTAAGTCCATTTTTGGGTGTCCAAAAATCATAAAATGGCCCATATCTCGAAAACGGTCAAAAATATCAAAAGAATAATCGAAAAAATCCCCCCGTACCTCACCCCTTGCCGATTTTACACATGAAGAACCCATGGAACCATGTTTCAAACCTGTACGACAAGGGTGGGCCAAGTTGCCAAAAAAAACCTCGGATCGTCATATCTCGAGAACGGTGAGAGATAGAAATAAAATTTTAACGGCATTCGATTTAGGATCATCAAATGTATAATCTACCCAAGTTTGGTAAACAAGCTTCGCCCAACTTTCAACTTTTTCGAAAATCGAAATTTTTTGCCTCTAGACCGTCATATCTCGAAAGCGGTAAGAGATAGAGCCACATTTTTGACCGGTCTTTCCAGTGGAGTGCACATATACAGAGTTTCAAAAACTCAGAAACCAAATGGGTCGAAATTTTGAAAAATTCGAATCGTTATATCTGGAAAACGGTGAGAGATAGAAATAAAATTTTAACGGCATTCGATTTAGGATCATCAAATGTATCATCCGCCTACGTTTGGTAAACATCACCCAACTTTCAACTTTTTTCGAAAATCGCAATTTTTGACACGGCTTAAAGAACAAGTTTTCAAGGGTTCCACCACTTTCTGTTCTCATGTTGAATGAATACACTCCCTTATTATAGGGGGCTGGAAAATAAGCCATACTCTTTTATTAATTCTGCTATGTTTAAATTGGGGTTGGAAAATATGCCATACTCTTTTATTAGCTCTGCTATGTGATTGTAAAGTGTTCATAAAAGGGAACGAGTCTTTGCTGTTTAAAAGAGTGCTCATAAAAGGGAACGAGTCTTATGTAATATGTGCTGCGTTAAATAGGTGAATGGAGAATGTGATATCTGATCTGCTATGTGTTCGTAAAGTGGTCGTAAAAGGGAACGAATCTTATGTAATATGTGTATGCTATGTGTTCGTATTCTCCACTGCAATGTGGCATGTGCGCGGTGCCCGGCGCCGACCGATCAGTGCGGTACTCCTCCTAAAAGACCGTGCGCGTGGTCCGCCAATCGGCGTAAAGAGGGAGGGTCCTGTGCCAGCCAATCGGCGGGGGCCCTCCGCCAGCCAGTCAGCGCAGTAGATAGGAGGTCGTAAAAGAGCGTGACCAATCAGCGTCAAGGGGCGTGGCCGGGGGCGTGGCCGGCACCGACCAATCAGCGTCAAGGGGCGTGGCCAGCCAATCAGCGTCAAGGGGCGTGGCGGGGTCACGTGACCTGCGCCAGCCAATCAGCGTCCAGGGTTTGCGCATGCGCAGTAGGAAAAAAACAGCCCCAAGTGTCCCCATCCTACTGTCCATATACGAAATTTCATTTTTCTAACCTTCAAAGATTCTTAAATATTGATATCTTATTATACTATTTGCAGTCGCTGCCACTTTTTCTTTCCATCTCTTTTTTCTTCGTGTTACTATAATATAAAAAAAACGTTGAAACGCGTGTCAAATTATTTTAAATGAGGAATCCAAATGCCAAATTTCAAGTCTCTAGTCTTATCGGATTTAAAGAGATGACCATCTTATTAAAATAATTTCCACCCCATTCTCCCTTCCTTTCTTCGGATTCCCCCCTCCAAAAAAAATCCTTCCTTAGTGATACTCTGCATAACAAATCTTATCTACTGTCCTAATTTCAAGTTTCTGACAAGTGGTTTGGCCTGTGCGAAGTTACTCACTCAGGATATCGTCTTTTATGAATTACAATAACAGCTTGTAGCTTTTCTTATTTCTCAAGAAAAGATGAAATGCCATTTGAAGCCACAATAAATCCCTGGTCCCTTCCTAATGTTTCCGTGTTGAATCCCAAAAGTCACGGCTCTCTTTGTTGATCTAGTAGCTAGCGAACGTACCTATGATCTTTGATGCATGAGGTTCTGTGGTTTAATTCCCGGTGAGTGAGCATTGAACGCACTACAGTGGCTCAGATCCAACTTTAAACTCTAGTTCTCGTTCTGTTTAGCATCGCTTTTGACAAACAACTTAAATACATATTAATCAATCAACCAACCGAAAAGTCTCCTCTTAGATTCAGAGACCTTTTCTATATTTCTCTTTATTAAAGGTAAAGATAATTGAGGTTATAATCCGGATTTCCGAAATCCATTTCATATCCTTTTTCTAGGACACAATAATACATTTTTAGTACAGAGTAAGCCGTCTTACCCTCCTTCCTACAGCTGTTCGTGCAACGAATGAATCATATTCTCGCTACTTTGGGGCTTATGGTGACCGCCCCAAGGAACTAGCGAGAGAAGTATTCGCAATTCAAATATGTCTGTATTAAAACTATTAAGTACCGCACATTTTGATTAGATTCTGCTATGCTTGTCACACAGTTTGTATCGGTCGGGAAAAAGACCATATTAGTATTTCCCAATGATAAATTCTGAAAGTTCAAAAAACGATTTGGAGGGGGCGGTCGCCCCTTCCGCCCTCCCCGTGGATCCGCCAGTGAGTACACCACAATAAATGTTTTCTGTTTTCTTAATGTATGAGCTCGTAATTTATGGGAATTAGATTTTAGACACAAGTTAACGTAAAGTTATCTAAATAACAATTATATTCATTAATATTTCTAAATTTTAAAATGTATTTCAACTGCACCAACAATCATTCCACCACTTCAAATTTTCCAATGTCAAATATTCTGCTATTACATAAAGTATATTTAAGTAATCTTTCGAAAATATTATTTAATCTTTGCTAACTGAGAATAAAATAATGTATGTACGTTGTTTACCAAAGACAGTAATGAATACAAAAGAGCTGAAGATAGTTGTATGGATTGTATAGAATATAGTGTAACAGCATCTTATTTTGCAGTTGGCTTGGTAGCCGATCGTGCAAAGTTATGTTTCTTTGTTATTTTGTAAATTTAAGATATCATTTTTATCTTGTTCAAATCCCGCTGTGTTCTGTTTTATTTTTTTCTCTTACGATCTAATTGTATAATTTACGTATTTATTTTCAATATCTATATCAGTAGGGTAGCGTGTATTTCGAAGTGGGGATGCCAAAGTTAGTCACTTGTGCGATACAATACTGCTGCAATCAGCAATATATAGCTATTCTGAGAGGAAATATAGGATTACCAAAAATTAAGGGATGCCAGGGCCTCCTAACTGGTGGTCTAGTGGAGCATACAGAAACAAATGCGTGGATTACATTAGAAGAGAATAAGCAATTGTCTCATGTCCTTGCACTACTGTTGTGACGAGAAAACTCGGCTCCATTGTTGTATGAACATTGTTTTCAATATAGTTTCCTTTATTTCTTTCTCGTGGGCAGCTTCTTTCTCTGCATACCATATTTCAATCTCGTTCTTAAATATATATATCGCCCCTAGAAATTTGTCATCTTTGGTCCGGAACTCAGACCGCCCGTTCGGTAATATGGCCTGAGTGTATACGTACATCATTTGAAGATACAAATAGAAAGGTCTTGAAACAACTCAGCCTGTTTCTGTGTGTCTATTTCGTTGTCAGATATCCAGATACTGAAGTGCCCAAACAATCTTTGCGAGGAGCGGGGAGTGCTGGCTCTCTTGGCCTACCAGATCGGTGTCCGTGATTCAACAGAATGTTTTATATTTATGCTTGTGTGTGTGAGTTCCCTCAAAGAGCTTCTGGCTACGCCACTGGGCATACTATGTATTGATTATGAAGATTAATAGTTTGCCTTTATTTACGATTACAATTACGATACATTTAATTACGATTAAAGCATAACTATTTTTACATTATTATTTACATAACCGACATACTTCAAAAAGGCATTGATCTAGCCATTTCTGTTTTGTTCTATTTCCTTGACGTTAGCGCTCGTAAGTTCTGTACAGAAACTATAGTTTAGTTCAAAATAGATAGAGTTGGAAATACTTGAGAATATGCCAGCTTATATATAAAGCAAAATATATAGTTGCAAGGGGTGAGGAGGAGTGGAAAATCAAGAGTTGAGCATGCGCATTCGACAGAAAGCAGACGAAAACCCCGATGCTTGCAGTAGACCTGGAAGCCCAAGGAGCATAGCATACGACAAGAGGAAAGACAGAAAATATGCATCTGAGTGATGCGCATACGTAGGTTCCTCTGTCAAAGTTAAAGCGAGAGAGCGCATTCAGAAGACTGCAGTGGAAATATTTGAGATAATTACAAGCAAACGATTTATATATAATGAAATACGTACTTTTTCTTATTAACAGGGGATGCCGGGCATACTGGCGTTCCCTTATGCTACGCCACTGATCTATATTATGTAATTATGCCTTTTTTTAGAAGGAATAATCAATATTTCTGTATAGGCCTATATTTTGAGATATCACTGAGACTGTGGTGACATTATAAAAACATTTAAGTAATGAAGCAGAATTTATTATTTGAATCTAGCAAGTCTTTTGATCTGAGTCATTCTCTTTTTTAAAAATAATTCTTTATTTGGGATTCAGTACAAAATATAATTACACTGATTTAGCTAGAATATTACATATTCTATATATTTTTGTAGAAACTATTTGGCTTAACTTGGTAAGTACGTATTTGCTCTTCTATTAGCAAGTGAATTGTTTTATTTTCTACCGACGCTAATAGATGGTGCTAGTATCAACGTCTATAGACAACTGAAAGCTGGAAAGAATCGATGCAAATATTTGATTATAGGTTAACTGCATGCTCTTTTATCTGCAATACGATGTTGCCACATAGTGCAAATCGCGTCTTGATACGACCATCCGAAAGGTATATAATTTGTGACAGTTGCCTCATGTTCATTTTAATTTAATTTTAAATAAATTCTTTTAATTCAGTTATGCATATAATTAAAACAACGTTAGCGAATGTCATTTTAATTTTTTGTGTTATAAAGCGAAGTTAACTCAAATCACATTCTTCATTTTCCTTCCGTATCCAAGAGTAAAATGTTTTCTTTTTATTTTGTATACCTGTCGTTGCGGCGAGGACATTTAAACGGCCTTTCTTTTGTCTATTAATACCCCCGCTGCCTAAGCCACACGTAACAGACCACACATACAGAAGACTCTTCGTGAGCCCAAGCAAAGGAAACAGAAGAGATTTTAGCATCTTTTTGTGAAACAGGAGAAAAATAGTAAAGTCTGCACAAACTGAATAGAATCCAAGTGGAAAATAATCTCTGTGAATTTGTCCAAACTCACATACTCGTCAGTAAGTCTTCACGTAGAACCTAGATAAAATCTTGACACAGGTCTGTAAGTTGGTCCAAGAGCACGAACCTGACTCCCCCATAAAATTTTTCTATATAGCTTGTGAAATTTGAAGAAAGCACATCTTTTAGCAAAACGTCGCTTAAACAGCATATATGGGCGGAGACCAATAATATCAAATTTAGGACACCAAAATAATTTAACAAATGAGAGAACAGAGAGGAAATCGAAGACGCAGTTAGAGGCGTGTCTTAAAGCATCGGGAAGTTGAAAATTCAAAAACTAAATGTCAATCGTAAACAAGTCCATCACCTGGAACCATTAAACCACAAAACACAAAAACATACCCGGAACTTACACACACACACACACACCTCGTTAGTAATCACACGTTAATTAACCGAAAATATGTGCGGCTAAACTCACCGACGCCCAGTGTACGATGTTGTAACTTTGCTAAACTATAGGAACTTACACATAGAGCTTCTTCAATTACGAAAAACTTTTAACACTCCGAAATATAGCAACACGCTTACAGACATTTTTTTTGAATGACAGATTTTCGCGCATATAATCATATTTACGAGCAATTACAGACAACCAGCGAGAACGGACTTAAAAGTGGCCTGCACACTCACCGAAAGCACTTAGACTAGCTTTAATAATACGTAATCAGTATTATTTAAAAACAATTAATACAATTGGTCCGTGTAACACTACACTTCTGATACAAAGAGTGATGTTGGTACAGTGCGACATTTAAAAGTTCTGCTGGGGTTGAAAGTGCATCGTATAAGATATGGACCGACAGAAGCCCCACTTTGATGGACCAGGAGACACCAAAGAGCGACGCCCCTTGCAGTTTAAGAGGAGGACGCAGCAGGAGTCTAAGGAAGGAACTCAGGACCCAGGACACTCCTCGCGGAAGAAGAAAGCCAGGAAACGTAGGGACCTCTGTATGTGTGTGGTCAGCTCAGTGGCGACGACGAAAGTGATGAGATCAGTGTGGGCAGGAAAAGGTAGGACCCATCCGAATTATTTTTTGTTGATGCTAAAAGGGAAATTTTCGGCATTGAATAAAATGTAAGACGTTCGCAATATAAAAGTTAAAGTCGAAAATATTTGAAACCTTTAAACACATTTTCATCGCATGGAGAATAGATTTTGCAATTCGAACTATAGTTACCAAACATTAGAATTCTTTTTTTCTATTTTGAGCTAGGCTTATTTAAATAGAGACACACTTTGACAATGTTACTTATATATTCTGTGACATCAGAGACCATGTCGTTATTTTTATTAAAGAGATAGTAGTTTATGTAATTTTTCTATTTGTCATTTAGTATTTATAAATAATCTATAAAGAAAGTTAAATTAAATGTAGACCAAATAACATGTTGTAGACCTTTAACGACTCGAACTGTGAAATTTGTAATGAAAGAAGTATTTACCCTACCATATTGAAGTTTGTATGAAGCGAAAGTGCATCATCTGCGCTATGGACTTGCAATATTCGAAATGCAAGATAATTTAGAACAAGGCGTGATATGCATTCCTAGAAATACGTATATTCAGTGTATTGCTCCAATTGTCCAAAGATTATTGTGTTTGTAAGGTCATTTTGCATAGAAGTTAATGGATCAAACTAATCTATTTCGATCTATATGCTAGTAAAAGTCTAATAAATAATACCGTAATGTCTCAACAAAAGTATGTTATGCAAGAGAGCTGAAAGATTAATTAGGGATTATAATGAATGCGACTAGTCTCACGATTAATCATTTTCTTGGTTAGAAATACGCAATCAGTAAATAAAACGGAACCGACATTCTTTTCAGTCATGTAGAATACATATGAAAAAACACGAAGTAGGCTAAGTAAAGCCGCAATTATTACATCATTCTGATCCTCTAAACAATAGAGCGATCAGAAGTATATGCGCATAGACTATGCAAATAAACGAAAACATACGGCCCTATACCGATCTTATTGACGATACAGAAAGAAAAATCGCGAAAACTAGATACATTTGTGTTAAAATCTCGAGAGACGTCTTTGCATTATATATGTTTGTGTCTGGTGATTTTCTATATGTGCCAATATGTGTATGTGTATAGCTTTCATGCACAATCAAATAGTAATGCTACTCTCACTGATTTTATGTAAATAATGGTGTATTTTTGTTAGTTATGTCACTGTCAAATTGCATATCTAGTGTACTTATACCCTATTCTCAGTCAATAATTAGAAATGATTAGCAGCCAGGCATAGGTTTACTTAAGTCCTTTAAATCATTCTATGTTTCTTTTTTACTTCTCACTAATCTCAAATCACAGTCATGACTTGTTTTTCGATTTATTTTCGATTTATTTCAACTTATTTCGACTCGTTTCAACTTATTTTAAAACATTCCAATATTTAGTTTTCACCCAACTAAAGTGTAGGTAGTTATATTCAAACTCCGTCAAGCAATATAATATCTTAAATTCGTAATTTTGGAAAGGTCATAGTCAGAACATAATAGCTGATCAGCGTAAACTATATCCTAAGCATATGATGTCAAATTAATAGGTATTTTCAAATGAGAGACTGTAATTTAACCAGTTTGGCATGATATATATGTAATTATGAAAGCCCTATATGAAAGATAAACAATGCAAACTTGTATCTAGCACTGGTTATAAATATCAGTTCCATATTTTGTTGATGTGTATCAGGTTAATGATAACAATTCATTCACTACATAGGTCAAGAAAGAAAACCAAGATGTAATTTACTTGAATTGATTTCTTTTTGTGTTAGAGGCCTTATGCCTTATTCTTAATATTTGTTGTCATAAAACTCCAAATTCAATGTTAATTTTAGGCCTACTTAATTTTTTTAAAGAAAGACTTTTTTGTTGTTCTCGTTTACTCATTAACCCCATTGTTAACAACAAATTCGTATCCTTTTTCTTTCATAAACAAGTTGTATCCCTAACCTTAAGCATAACATCAGTTTCCAAAGGATCTGTTTGGCTAATGAGGCAATATAAACAATTTCTCGATTCTAGTGGGGATTAGACTGATTTTCAATCATAATTTTATATTCTGGATATTCGTTTATTTTCTGGTACTGTTATTATTATCATTATCTTTCAGTCCACATGGAAAGTGAAAGTCAGTTTGGTTCATCCACACAATCCAAAGATTAGAACAAAATTCTCTTCAGCGTTGCAGCATGTGAATACAGGATACGTATGCGAATAAAATCAATTTTCATTTGCTTACACGGTTTTAGAGGGACCTTGTTTCCCTAAAGCCCTGGGACACCGCGGGGAGATAGGATTTCCAAACCGTGAAATCAGTCCTTATCGAGTCACAAACCATTTTAGTACGGGGAACGGAGACTTTAACGGTGGTGCATAGGGGATTAATAGCGACAGTCGGAATGTGAACCCGAAACCGGCCATCTAAATTTTTTTTAACTCTTACAAAATTTGGCGCTACAAACGATCACCACCAAGACATCTCTCTATTATTTACAAGTTTTATTAACTTAACGACCCGAACAGAAATTACTTTTTTTCTATTCATTTCAAATTTTACAAATTTGGCGGTCCAAACCAGGATCTCTCTCTTCATCTTTAAATATTACAAATTATATATTGTTTTTATTTATTTTGAACTGCAGAACCTGTGGTCCGTGGGCGCCATTTCTTAGAACATTCGATATATATACATATAACTAGCCTTCCAGAAAAGAATACTTTTTATCCACAATTGCACTCCAACTGACACGCGCAAAGCCTTCCATATTATCACTGTTGAGATATAAGAGCTGAATAGAGAGCTGAATAGCTGTTGAGATATAAGAGAGCTGATACATAACAAAAAGCAACATCTTTGCTGTTGCCCCTGTGATAAAATAAGGAACCGAGTAAAATAAATAACGAAAATCAACGCCTTCGATGTTGACCCATATTGAAAGGCATATATATTTTCACGCGTTACCCTAACCAACTGTGTTTAAGTTGGTCGAAGCGGGTGAGGTTAGATTTACATCAAAGTTGCACCACCCGAGTGTGACGTAATGTCACGTGGTATTATCATGGGGGCAAAGGTGGAATAAGACTAGCCCTGCGGGGTTTCTAAGCTTCTTCGCTCGCTGACTCTCACTCAGCTATATTTCGTAACATAAGTAAATAACTTCTTTTATCAATAAATTGTGTGTGCCCCTCTCTAACTCCTCACTACCCCCTACATCCTTCGCCTCTGGAGGGCAACACCTCTTACTCTTCTGTTGGTTTCTAATGTCATTTTATAAGGGCTATCAGAAATCTCTAGGTAAATTGTGGAAAAAAGCACAATTTATGCATGATATATTATGTACAAGAGCAAGTGAGTATTAATTTCATTTTATTTTAATGATAAAATTGTTATGAAAATTAAAAATGTCTCTTGGGGCCGGTTTGAACCTACGCCAGAATCATTTTTCATTACTAGTCTACTCGCTAGTATGCTCGGCCACGTTTGTTTCTTTAAGAGATGAACCGATCATACCTCAAGTATTCTGATCACCCTAGTTTCCCCGTATACAAGGCTTCTTTAACCTTTAATAAATTCGACAGAGACAAAAACACATACATATCCAGGACAGGTAAAATTCCAAAGGCTCCTTTAAATTTCCACCGGGACGCCGTACACCAAAGGCAGACGTGCTAGCCATATATATATTTTTTAAAAAAGTTTACTGACTCACCGAACATGTCTCAGTAACTTACTCGAACTATTTATTACTATACTTCGGATTTTAAGGCAAATGTCTATTTTTTTTCCTTTCATAGTACGGCTTATAAAACTTTGGATCTTTACGAATTATGAAGATTTAGGCCTATTGAAACAATGTTTAGTGACCTGAAATGTCCTAACAGAGGTGTTAGGGCCTATTTTTGCCTTTTTGTCCTTCAAAAGCCTAAAATAACCTAAAAGAAGAAAATAGCATTTTTTTCACGTACATACACGCCAGAACACAGATCTGACCAGAACAAAATTAATTATATTAATAACTATACGTTTTTTGTTACAGTTTCAAGGACCTAACGGCCTCTTCATCTGACATTTAGAAAAGACAGATGACAGCAAATCTTATATCTTCCTCAGCCGTTAGTTAGCATATTCACTTTTATAATTTTAATTGTTGTTTTTATATATAAGATTTAAATTTGTAATAACAATATCATATAAATACATCGTTAATACATGTTAATTGTCAATGCAATTTTTTAATTTTGTATCTTTTATTTGTGAACAAGGTACGTATAATTAATATTTGTAAACGTAAATAATCTTTGAAAAATAAATTTAAATTTATCAAAATATACCAGAAAATTATTTAGTACAAAATATTAAATTATTAATTAATACCTCGTTCAAACTGTTTAATTAAAAATTCTCCATTTTAGAGTAAAATGAAATATGAATTGTGTCACTAGGTATTTTTTTTAATTATATTGATCTTTATATAAAATAATATAACAGAAATTTAGAATTATTCAAATTGCACTAATATCCTTTATGTACTTTTCTTTTTACTTTTCTATAATTTCTCCCATTGCTCATGTGTATTTATACCACTTGTCCAGTTCATTAAGTTCTCCTCTTGTTCTTTCTTTATTCTTCTTGCTTCCTTCCGCTTCCTAATAATCTTTCTTTTCTCTCTTTCTAAACCTCTAGCCCCTTCCCAATCTATCCTGTGTCCCGTTTTTTTCACATGTTTGTAAATAACATTATTTTCTCTTTTCATTCGAACATCATCTTTATGTTGTTTTAATCTGTCCGTAAGACATTTTCCCGTCTCCTCTATGTATTTCATATTACACTCACATTTCACTTCATAGATAACTCCTTCTTCTTCCTCTTCTATATTGCTTTCCCTCCTTTTCTTTTTCTTCCTTATACACCTCAACAACGTTTCTCCTCCTTTCCTATATGTCTTAATACCTCATTCTCTTAATAACTTCATTATTACTTCCGTCTTTTCTCGTATGCTCTGAATTCCATACCACTTCTTATTTTCTTCTTTTTTATATAATTTCTTCTTTTCTAGAAGAGAATATGTAATTTTTTATTCGGTCTACCGTTGACAAAATATTCTCTGAACGTACATACATACTGACTCAAAGATGTCAATACGGAAATGGTAGGTCTTCACCCAAAATTTGGTCATATGTGAATTTCCATTAGGCATTTTGACCCTAATACAATACTTCCTTTTTATAGTGTAACATGGGAGTAATAACAATTACTCACAGAAATGCAATACGATTATGTCACCAATGTTGTAAAGAGTTTGTTTATACATACAGTATTTTTCCAGCTAGAAATTGTCTTGATTTGTCAACATCAAAAACGTAAACGTAACTGATATTACTCTGCAATATCTATTCGCGAAGTGTCTAGAGGGATTTAACATGCAATACCTTCCAAACGGTACAACCTATTTTAAAATTCGCTACACCAGTGAATTTCGGAGAAAATTTTACATGAATTTTATGTATGACTTGCGCCTATTCCCATGAAAAACCGAAAGTTGAATCCAATATAGCGGATCCAAGAGGGCGGCCGGGGTGGGTAATATGTGTCAGAGAAGCAATGCTTGATGCAATTAGGTTTGCATATACCCACATTCATGTCCAGTTTCATCTAAAGAAAATAAAAACATTTTTTTTGTCGAGCGTTATAGTAATGCAGGATTGAATTCCAGATATATATATATATATATATATATATATATATATATATATATATATATATATATATATATATGAAGGCCCATAAATATGCAAATTACCAGTATGGGTCGCTAAAATTAGTACAATACGCATTGGGCCGCGGAGAACTTTGCATTAGAATCAATTTTATACGAATCCCGAGGAGACACTTTGCGAATATACATTGTTAGAGATGAGGTTACAATCATAAGGTGACAAATCTGGTGAATTCGCTGGGTGCTCAGTCCTCCCATCCCCATAGGCTCAGTAGGTCCCGTACACAAGCTGCGTTCTCTGAGTTTGCATTATCGTCCAGTATGATTGCATTATGCAGTACATCTGGAAAATTTTCCCTAGCATCATATCATAGATGTCGGTGCAGGAAGTGTTTTTAATTTGTCAATGGACTGTAGTCTAATGCAGATTACGTAGATTGAGATCTTGCGTCAAAATTTTATGGATTGTATGCTTCTCAATCCGTCTTCGTCTCTGATTCACACAACATCTATCGTTTCAGGTTCTCCAATCAATGTGCTAACATGGCACGTGACGCATCGGTGCGGACATTCACAGTGTGGCCTGGCTGTTCTATTTCGCTGGCTGCTTTGCATCCTCACTGAAAGGCTGCTACCCATCTTGCGAGAGTTCTATATGGCAGAACATCATTCATTAACGCTTCTACCAATTCTCGGTGGCAGTGTTTCGCATTCCTATCTAAGAGTGGCCACTTTGATGTACGATCGCTGTTTCACTCTAGTCATTTCCACTTTACACACCGACTAACTCACAACCAGTGTTGACAAATCCTCGCTCTGGAGTGGGCTAAAATATAGTACCAAATTGAAACAAAAAGGGCTGAATTCATTATTTTATATCAGTGTACAGAAGGCTGTTTCATCCTTATGGTAGCAAATTCCAGTCGCCACCAGAGGCGCTAGTTTCGCGTCAGCAACGTGACGTACGCAGTACGGGGTAGCCAGACACTTGTGTACAAGCCATGCAGAGGAGAGACGTGTGTGAGCAGAATGCCGCCGAAAATCGACCTTCTTGGGAGGGCTACATCGTAGCACTTTCTGATATAGGCTATAGCCGAATAAGAACACAGTGCAAGAAGAAAGGTTTCACAGTCTCTGATAAGGGAATTAATGCAGCCATCCATCGCAATGCAAACCCAGAGCAAATCATTGCCATCAGGCACGTAGCCAGGATTTCGTGAAGGGGGTGGGTCCGTGACATGAAATACTGTGGTCATCACAAAAGGGGCTCGATCACTCTAAACTATTTTACTGAAATATCGGTTCGTTTAGCCAGGATTTCGTAACGGGAGGAGGGGGGGAGTGCCATGAAATTATGGAGGCCCAGAACCTCGATCAATCTCAACTACTTTACTATCAACATATATTGGTTTATTAGGACAATAAAATGAGGATATGTTGGCAAGTATTTTAATAACAAACTATGAAGAAATTTCCAGCAAAGTAATAAAAAAGTATTGAAAAAGATTTTGCAATATTTACGTCTTTCTCCTGTTTATTCAAGTATAACAATTTGCTTTCGTTATGACCTCAATTATTATAAAAAGTACATACTGAATACTGTCTTGTAAACTATCTTCTAATATAAATAAAATAAAGAGTTTGTTTGTGTGTTTGTCTGTCTGTTTGTGTGCAGCCTGGGGACCAGACGAGTAGACCGACAGTTACCAAATTTTGGTCAGGGGTACCTTGGCCCAGGCCCCAGATCAAGACGAAGCGCTGTTTTAAAATTTCGAAACAGTTGGGTCTCAGGGGGCGTTTACCGGAACCGGCTTGGGAACCAGACAAATTGACCAAGAGTTACCAAATTTTAGTCACGAATACCTTGGTCCAGGCTCCAGACCAGAGTTAAACGTTTCCGTCGAAATTCGAAACAGGGGGTTCTCAGGGGGGCGTTTACCGAGATATGTAAAAGTAGTAGAAAATGACCAATATTTATTTATTTATTTAACAATCACCAGATACAGCTCAGAGGCCATTTTACATTGGATATCCAACAACATTAACAATGGAAAGGATTTGGGAAGGTATAGGCCAGGGCCTGTTTAGTAGGTGCCATCCCGGCGTTGACCTGGTAGGACTGAGGGAAACCCTGGAAAACCTCAGTTAAAATGGTAGGCAGTGGGATTCGAAGCCACGACCTCCCGAATGCGAAGCCAATTACTTGAGCTATTATTGTCGAATTCATATTTTCGCGGTCGCTGAAATCAATGGTGAAACTCCAGTCGCATTAACTTCCAAATTCACGCTATTCGGCTCCGGACCGTGGGTCACCGGAGGGGGCGTGAGATACCAAGACATATAAAAGTAATCCAAATTGACCGATATTAGTGTCAAATCCATAGTTTTCGCAGTCGCTGAAATCAATGGTGACATTTCCATTAGCGATGACTTGCAAGGATGCGGTGGATACCGAGACATGTAAAAAATAGCCCAAAATGACCGATATTAGTATCAAATCCATAGTTTTCGCGGTCGCTGAGATCAATGGTGATACTCCCACTGGCGTTGACTTCAAAATACAGCCCTTGCGCGAAGCATGTGTATATTCAACTAGTTTTACAATATATGAGTTCCTTTCTCTGTTGAATCTAATGCTAACAGAACTTTCTTTCAACATATTTTTTTTTTGTTTTTATTATTCCGTCAACTACTGTCGTTTCCAAATGACAGGTTAAAGGAGCAACAGAAAATTGTCCTTGAAATAACATGTTTGATACTGCAAGGATGCGATGACGAAAAATTATGATTAAAAATATCCACGCTGTTACACAACAGCACTTATGCTTTCGAAAGCTTGAAATCTCCCTGACTAGTAGCAGGAATTCTGAGAATTCCATAACTTTTCTTGAAATTTTAAATTCCCTGACTCTTCCAGAATACCTCGCTTATCTTGCCACCATATTGAAAGTAATACAAATCTCTTCATAAGAAAGAGTAAGCAAAAGCTTCCTGCAGTTTTCTTTTTAATTTGCTGATCCTTCTTTTTGTCATTTCATTTTGTTTTATCCTTCCTTAATTTTTTCATTTCTGGTCTCGAAGGAGGGGTCCGGATCCCCCGGACCCCCCTTGGCTATGTGCCTGTTGCCATGCGTCGTCAAAAGGGGTAAAAGAAGCAACCAGCTCCACAACGCAGTCAATACGTCATTGCCCAGGTCCGCCGGTTTGTTACCCAGGAGAATCCGCCCACCCAACGTGACATAGCGAGGCGTGTTGGATGGTCAACTATAACTGTACACCAAATCATACGCGACAATTTGGGACTGGAAGTGCACACAAGCGGCGGGTCCATGTTCTGAAGCCAACGCACATCGCAGAACGGCGGTTGGCATGGAAAAAGCTGTATGAAGGTTACCTGACAGGTGGCAAATGGCGTTACGTGTTCACCTTCGATGAAACATGGGTCTATTTGACAAGATCCCAGCAGATACGAGCAATTTACTACCGCCGCAGTGATGGAACCGATCATACAAAGTGGGTTTGCTCCTGCAAGGAGAGTTTTCCAAAGGGATTTATGGTAGTGACGGGTTTTCGTGCAAAGGGAAAGCTTCCGATACACCGGGTGTCATCAAATGTCAAGGTGAATGCAGCGTATTATATCGAGCATGTACTGGAACCCGTCTATCGCCAACATGTTCCGGCTTTGTATGGCAATGACACTGACAGAGTGTTCATCCACCAGGACAAGGCCAGAAGCCAAACTGCCAAACGAACAGTGGCCTACATGACACGTATGGAACACGAGACAGGTGTAAAGGCTATCCCATTTCGAGACATCCTCGTCACGTCACCAGATGCATCCCTATGGACTTCTGTGCTTTCGGCCTCCTCAAACAGAACATCAATAAGCGTCGTCCGACCACACTTGGTGGCTTTTGGAAAGTGAGCAAGGCGGAGTGGGCGAAATTGGATCAGGCAGTGCTCAATAGAGGTCTCCTTCAGTGGAAACTACAATGTCGTGCAATCATCCACCAACGGGGCTCTCACATCGAACATGATCGCTGGTGGAAACGGGGTTTTACGCCCTAGGGTAGTGAAGTAGGGGGTCTGTACTTCACAACCATAAGGCTGAAACAGCCTTCTGTAATACATGGTTCTATAACACGAAACTAAAAGAAGTAAAGTTCTAGAACACTCCCCCCATCTTCCAAGTCCAAATAAACAAAGTACTCTTTTTAAAAATTATTTTTAAAAAACATCCAAATAGTAGGACCCAGTAGCATAACAATGGCCTTTGGCGCCCCTAAAGAAATTACCTAGTGGCGCCCCCTCACCCATTTAATAGACCAATGTATGACCATCTGTAACTTCCGCGTATGCGCCACATCCCACATTTGACTAGCTTTGGGCAGTGTTGCGAATATGAGATTTTTCTCTCCGCTAAAACAGGGCTAAAAATTCGCTAACTGCAAAAAAAAAAAAAAAAAAAAAAAAAAAAAAAAAAAAAGTTGGTGCTTGGAGAATTTGTCGTTATTGTTGAAAGCCTGTTGCGCAGGGGAATTTTATTTATTTATAGTAAGCTCAGTACATGTAACATAGGACTGGTATCATATTAATACGGTAATAATTAACTACCAGGAGGATTAGTTTCTTACTCATACAGTGCTATAACCTCGACGAGTTTACAGTAATGCCAATAATTTGATACACAAATGTAATAAACTGCGAGAGAGGGGGGAAGGAATTATTATTCCTGCCATGTTTGAAAGTGAAGACCACGAAAACTTGGGGCTCCATTTATATAATTTGTTTCTTTTTTATTAAAAATCTGGGATTCCCCGTAATATACCGAAACGTCCTGCGCCTATAGGCAATGCCTACTCTGGCTACCCTATTGCTACGCCGCTGGGAGGATTCCAAACAACCGTGGAAGTAGATGAAACTTTTATCGCACGTAGGAAGTATAACAGAGGCCGCAAATTAAAAGAGAAAACAGTTAAATTAAAAGAGAAAGTATATATAAAAAACGAGAAACAAATCAATCATCTCCGAGTTCGCTCCTCATGACATCACACAGTATGAGTAACGTGAGATGTAGGAAAACTCTTACTGACAGTTTTGAAAATATAACAAGTATTTGTTAAATGGTGCTGAATTGGGTAGAATTGTACCAACTTTTCCACAAAAGGGGCTGAAAATGCCAGCGTGGTACCAACGGGCCGATGAGTGACAAAAGGGGCTGAATTTGGTACAATTGTACCAAGTGTGGCAACAGTGCTCACAACTGTTTCCGTTCATCCAGTACATCACACAGAGCCATCTATTGACCAAAGGATAAAGTACTGGTGTCATGCTTCCTTCCGCATGTATATACAGTATGGTAAAAATTTGTCTTGTGAGAAACTCAGTGTTTGTTTTTAAATATATGCGTTCATATTAATAGCAAAATAATCGTTGTATCTTTTCTATGGATCAAATTCTGCAAACCACTGACTCAGTACAACGAACTTAAGGCATTAAAAGAGTTATTGATAGCGGTAAACTTTGAAATATACCGGTATTTAAATAGGGCTGAACAATAGTAAGAAAAAAATATCCTTGCAAGTAAACCACCTAAGAATTACTACTTGTTTTACTGAAGGGAAATTTAAGACGAGAAAATATAATTTGGATCTTCAAATCAGACGTTATCTTATTACCAGGGCCGTGCCGTGGAAGAGGGGCGAGCGGGGCGATGGCCCCGGGCGCTGAAGTAAGGGGGGCGAAAAATTCGCGAGAAGAAAGGAAAAAAGATAGGAAAAATTGCTTGCAATATATGTATGGGGGCGCCGTCGTATACTCTCGCCCCGAGCGCTGATTTTTCACGCGGCACGGCCCCGTTTAGTACATTGAAATTGTTTGTCTCTGTAGCTACATAATGTTACAACTGAAGAAAGATTTATTTAACGTATATTGACTTTAATGAAAAGATAAATACAAAACTTTAAAAACCTAATTCTTACCTTTGGTTCCGTTTAGTAAGAACGTGATTACTGGAACGTACTTGTTAAATAACAAGACTAAGAAACGATGAAAAACATTCCTATCTTTCAGAAAATAATTTTTGATCATAACATTTTTGATCATCTCCTTATACATGTTCACTTTTGCTTCAGCAACACGTTAAAAGTGTACGAAAGACACTAACTTTGGCGTCTTTAAATCAGCTATACTAACCAGAACAATTATAAGTTATGAAATGTTTTGTTATTTTCAATCCAGAATGTTTATAAATGTGCTTATTTAAAGTAGTATTGCAGCTATTTCTTTTACTCAAGGTAGAAATGCAATGCAAATGAAAATTTGGTGGCAAATTAGGGTCACTAACTTACCGGTATTTTTTTCAGCCTCAAAACTATATATTTAAACGTTTAAAATACAATTATTCTTTATCTGTTTTCATAATTATAAGCAGGAGCTGCTAATTTTATTTTTCAGACTTGACAATCGTACAATGCACCTATGGTCATAATTCATAGACCATCATTTATTTATGGTATATTTTTGTACGACAAAGGCCTAGTATTATATAGCGATTTTCTTAAAGTTATAACGATTTTCTTTTGATTGCACACACAGTTCATGTTCAGTATCTTATAAATATCTGCTGAAGATGATCATTATATCGTTGGCTAAGAAATCGAACCAAGAGACGAGGACTATAGGACTGTTAGTCTCATAGCGGATGTAGATAAAATATGTACTGCACAGAAGGTTGTGTGGAAAACCAAATGAAAAAGTTGATAAGGAACTGTTTGTGTTTAGGAGAGATAAGAGCACAAGGGAACCAATTGCCATTTTAAAACTTAATTACTCTGGTGGGGTGTCAGAGACCCCATACCAAGTTATTCTTCATGTATTTTCCTAGCGTTGACACCTTAGATATTCTCTAGTGGGCAACAGATGACTCTGTTATCGTCTTGACTTCTAATTTGTTCCGTACTGTGTTGTATTTTTTAAAGTAACATTATATGCAAATGGGTCTGTGAAACAACACCAATGTAAACGTTTTATTTTTGTGAGTTCAGTGAACATTTCCTGAGAAAGTTTCTGTCATCTGCGTGTGTTACACTTTCGGAAAGTGAGCTTCAATTGATTTGCAATGGCCAGGAATACGTTTTCACCGGATGATGAAATCCAACGTCTGGTGGATGACGTAACAGACGATAATATGACTAAAGATGAATTGTATTGTATTTAAATCTAAGATCATTCAAATAGCCAGCAGGCCTACTACGAATTTGTTAAAAAAAAAGAGTAAAAAGTAAGATTCATTACACATATTATTTTGTGAATAAGCCACTTGCGCTGAAAGTTAAATTTACGTATTCTGGTTTAATCAATCTTTAAGTAAAGAAAAAAAAAAAGACTTGAGTTACGAGAACAGAGTTTATTTAATATTGTCACGGCCGTATAAGTAGTTCCTGTTGTAAAATTCCAATGTATTTCTTATTGTGTTCTGATGTGTATGTGAGATTACTTAACTAAAACAGAAATATGTAATTCAGATAATTTTGAGATTGAAATATGACCATTTAAATGTATATGTTACCGGCGAAATCATTTAACATTGAATCTGACAATCCTTCATACCGCGAGGACGGAGGTTGTGGTATGTGCTTCCGATAATTTTCAAGAGCAGTGAGCTATCCCTCGCACCAAGTCCAAAGGTAAAAAGAGGACTTAAGTGTTAATTATTACACACAGATAGCTCGAACGCGACCGACCACGTTGCGTACCATTTCTCACTCAAATTTTCCCAAGTTTGAGTGACAGTTGGCAAAGTATGTTATGTATTTGGTGGAGGGAGATGATTGGGAGATTTACACGTTAATCCATATGGGTTTTTGAGTGCAAGGATACTGTACATAGAAGCGACCTTCCACACCAGCGATAACACTATCGAATTGTACGTGAAGACGAAGAGATTAGCAGAAGACGTGGAGCATGGAAATTTTTCAATTGCTTGAACTGACAATAATGGCAGAATATCTGTGATGATCAGGGGCGGATCCAGGAGGCAGGCGATCGGAGCGAATAGAAAAGGAAATTTTCTTATTTTATATATAAATAAAACCCATCGCAGAGTTTGGAGTTATTAAAAGTAGCTCTAAGTACTAGTAATACAATCCACCGCCCCCAAAAGGTCGTCCTGCATCCGCTCCTGGTGATGATGATGATGATTTAGTAATGAATGATATTCAAAACGTGCTAGAAATACCCAAATCTTACATAAGAAACTAAAGACCAGTACCTTGACACATATAATTGGATATTTTATTGCATTTGAGATTTTGGCAGTAGCCTCTGTTCTCTCCTTCTGTCTTTTATTTTTTTTTTATTTTCAAGTTCTGGTAAGTTGTTTATATAGGTACGCATCTAGTTATTTCATAGTGTTGGTCACGAAATACTTTTTAGTTCAGAATGTATATAAGAGGCGAGCCTATGTATACAGTATATAATCAAATCACGTACCTTCCCAATCGCTAGGACGAAGGTAACTATTATGGTATTTATTATTTTATATGAATACAGAAGAACCGAATGTAAGTTTGTCATTTTAGTTTGGAGCACAAAGTCTGATTGCTATCATTTATAGATTTGGGAAGAACGTGAAATCATAATCTTTGATACAGGCTACTTTACATTCCAACTTCTCTTGCTTCCCTCGTCCTTCTGTAGCAAAAATTACAAAGGGATGCACAATTATAACTGGCGATGTGCGTGCTCAAGCACCCGGCAAGGTATTTGTATTACAACCACACTCTCATTGTTGCTTTGTGTTTTCTGTTATGTACACTGCTGGGAAGAAGAAAGATAAACCAAGGGAGAATTGTAATCTACGTACATGGAGATATTTAATTTTGAGTTCCCTGCACGTGTACCTCAGTACTAGAGGGGAAAATTGGGTCGGACGATTCGCACGCTGAAATAGAGTGATAGGATATTAATTCCAAGAATGTTAGCATAGGAAAAATAACACTCCTTGCTTGCGGAACGCCACTAGCCTGAAGCGAGCTGTGTACAGAAGTCGGAAGTTGCGGCCTAATGGCTTTTCGCAGAACCAAATCTGCTAATGAACATCTATACATGGTAAAAGTTAGTATGAAATAAAGTACTCTCTTATCGTGCTTTACGATACGGGATTTAATAACACTCGATGCGTGTTTACGTTACTTCCTTTTTCAAGGATTCACGAAGTGAATTAACAATTTTTAATTACATTTTAGATTAATTTACCTCTGAGCTATTACTTACAATGTAAGCATACGAAAGTCAGATACTACGAGTCTCTTTCGTTGTATTACTAGGCGTCAGTGAATTGTTTTCCTAATGGTGAAGATATTTTTAGCCAATTGGTTAAGATTTCTTTTGTAACAGGACTTATGAAGGGTGAGGCACAATTTAATTATTATGAGAACGAATGAAAGGAGAAGAATCGGTTTTGGAATTGGTAAATTTTTCTTTTTTAAAAAGAAAGTAGAGAATGTGAAGTTCTGGTCACTCTGTATAATGTTATTAAGAGCCTGATTTTATGAACATCCTATATAAGGAGAAGAAGTGGCGTAATAAACATTCATGTACATTCGTATTGAAGAAGTGATGCGACAAGCAGGAAAGCGTTATATTTCGACCTTGCAAGGATAAATGACTTTTGAGACTAAAAGAAAGAAAAATAAGGTCCATCTTGCATTTTGCGACAAGAACGGAAATACAAGTGTAACGAAGTTGGATAACAGAATGAGATATAGTTTATATTTGAAATAAAGAAGTGTCAGTGCACCTTTTGTTGTTTTTTTATTTTTTTCGTTTCTTCTGCTGTTGGTCCCTCTTCTTTTTCTGGTAAGTACTAGGAATTTTGTTAAATTCCTCTTCTTGGATTTGTTCCTCTTTCTTCTTAATCTTGTGTTCCCTCAGTTTGGTGCTCGTAAAGTGGTTTTAAGCGGTCGATCGCAATTTCTTGAATTCTGTCCTTGAATTTAGATGGTAATTCGACACGATATAAATTTGAATCAATCTTCTCCAGAACGCGTGCCGGGCCGTCGGAGTGAACTGAAAAGTACTCCGGTAAACCTGCTTTCCTTGTGGGATAATATACCAAAACAAGGTCCCCTGGATTATATGTTGTTTGTCTATGGCGCTCATCGTAAAACTGCTTTTGTCTGTTATATGCCTGTTCTAAGTTGTTTCGTACTTTCTTCCTGATGGCCGCTAGTTTATCTCTGTCAATTTGTATGTGTTGTTTTGATTTGAGTGTACATTCTGGCGGGGTCCTGGGTTCATAACCAAACAATCAAAAGCTTGCAGAATATTTGGTCCTCCCTTGTGCATACGTATTGATGCCAAAAATAACATGCGGTAACCATCCTTCACAGTCCATATGGTGTTCTTGTACGAAAAACTTAAAACAATTGTGTACGATTTTATTAGTTTGTTCTACTAACCCAATAGAAGCATGATTATAAGCGAATGAGTAATTATAGACGAAATCGTACTTTACCAAATTTTGTAGACGAGTTTCTCCATGTACTGGGTGTCGGTCCAAATATAATGTTGCAAATGCTCCAAATTTGAGGATAATATCATGTTCCAAGAATTTCTCTATATTTTTCGCGTTTATGGTTCTACTGTTTTTGCAATCATATGTCGTGTGACTAATTTCGTGGGTACTAGTATGTACTTATTTCTTCCTTCTCTGCTTGGAAAGGGCCCTAGTTCGTCATATATCCATATTGTTGCTATCTCTCCTGTCGGGTGATGTAATACTTCGGGTTGTTTGTTTTGTGGTAATTTCTTTAGTCGTTGGCAATCTGTAAACGTGCGTATCTTGTGAGCAAGATAGTTTTTCAGATATGACATATAAAATTTCTTGTTAGCGGTTTTGTATGATTTTGAAAATCCAAAATGCGGATTGGTCGCCTGTTGGTGGAAGGTTGTGAACCACAAATTGGCTAGGGACTTTGGTATGGATAAGAGATGTAGTAGTCCATAATTAGGGTGGTTTTGTTTTCGGTATAAGATGCCGTTTTTAAGACAAAAAAATCTTGATGCTCTTACTGTGGAGATCTTGTTCGGCTCCGTTCCATCTAAAACGGAAATGGTGTCTTTGTAATTTTCATCCTTGCGCTTTTCCCTTGCGATATTCGGTAAAGGCTCGTTATTTCCTGCTTCTACGGTATTAACTTGAAGGCTATTTGATTTAAAAGCATAGTAGTCTTCTCCCTTTTCGTTATCTTCTTCTTTTTCCTCTTCTTTTTTAATATCTTGAGTTTGTTCGAGCCTACTAATTATATCTGCTGGATGTTTGGATCCAGGCAAGTACTGTATGTCAAAATCGTAATCAGCTAAAAATAGCTTATATCTTGTGTACTTCCTGACTTTGACCGGCTGGGTGTTCATCGTCGATATACACTTTGCGTCTACATACAAGTTAAATTTTCTATTTAGTAGAAAGTAGCGAAATTTGCGCAATGTACAACTCTTTTTGCCATATGCTAGTTTTCTCTTCACTCTTCGTTACCTTCCTAGAACAGTACGCAAACACCTTCTCAGTGTCAGTTTTGGGTCATAACAGGTCAATATGCCCCTATTTGCATTTTACTACTATCGCTGTAGACGCGGATTTCTAGTGAATCATCAAAATAAGCGAATGATGGGGCGTTTAATATGTCTTCTTTCATTTGTCCGAAGAGAACGTCGTGATGCTCTGTCCATTTAAATTTAGATTTGGATGTTACTAACTGCTGGAAAGGCTCAATTTTTAACGTAAAGTCTTTAATGTGGGCCTAAGATATGAACATAGGCCGATAAAGCTTTTGAGTATCCGCTTTGTAGTCGGTGTTTTAAAGTTTCGTATCTTCTTAGCTAGTTTTGTAGATATTTTAATGGATTTCGCACTAACAAGGTGTCCTAATACGTTAAGTTCCTGATAGCCAATATATGTCTTCTTGGGTGGTGCCCGAAAATCATGTTTCCTAAGCTTCTGGAATAATAATTCTAAATCCTGCAAGTGCTGTGGGAAATTATACGAACTAGTGACAAGGTCGTAGTCAAAACTTGTAATCCTATCTGGTAGTCCTTCCAAATCATTCTCGTGGCTAAAGACAAACTCTGAAGCAACGTGCAATGGCCGATTGTCTATCTCAAAAATTCACATGATTTTCTATTATGATTGAACTCGAAAGTCATATATTTACGGCTCTTAGGATGCAACAAAATTTTGAAGTAGGAATTCGAGAGATCGGCCGTCGTTATGAAGGATTTCCCCTTTACAGAGTTTAGAACGCCCTCTGTTGATTGAAATGGCACCGATAAATACTTGGTGTAACTGTTACACTTCTACAGATTGAGAACTATCTGAAATTTCTTCGTTTTAGGCTTCTTGAGCACAAGAAGTGGAGAAGAGAATTCATTATTGTCAGTGGCCTGATTATGTTTGCCTTAATAATGTCTTGAATCTGTTTATCTACCTGACTTCTGATATTTAATGGAATAGGTGGGGAGCGATCGTGAAATACGGCAGACTTAGAAATCCTAATTTTATGAACGTATCCCCTAAAATATCCGATATCATCAGGGGCATATGTAAAGACGTCTCTATATTTAAATAACAAGTCATATACTGCTTGTTTTTGCTTTCTGTCCAGGTTCGGGTTAACGTCAAAGAGCCTTTTATTGAAAAGTGTTTTTGTGTATTTTAGACGTTCTTCCCGTTCTATTTTTGTCTTAAATTGATATTGTTTTCAATTTGTTTTTTCAAAACATTTGGTTCTTCTAGGGCGTTAAAAGAGATTTCGAGCCCTTCCTCAAGAGCCGCCACTGGCGTATTCCTTCTTATAGTTACGCTTTCGACATTTGGATTTGAAATTAAAATTATCAATTTGCTTGTTTCTATCTTTTGATCGAGGGTATTTAATCTATACTTCTCGCGTAATCCAGGAAGCAGTGATACATATAGATATTCTCTGTCAGCTATTTTTTCCTTCCTGCTACTTGTATATATGTATGCGATCTTGGAGGCAAAGTTATATGCTTAGTCACGTATAAGCAATTCTGGTATGTCTGCGATACTATCTGAGTGGTTAGAGCTGACAATGTATTCTCTGTGCATTGAACTGATAACTGCAGTTTCCTCGGTCGTTTAAAAAATGAGATTGTATTCTTGTTTAAATCGATGGTGGAATGCGAACGTTGGAGAAAGTCGATTCCTATAATTATTGGCATTGTCTTGTCAATTACTGTAAAGTAATGAGTGAATGTTGTTTGACCTATTTTAAATTTTATTAATGCTATTTGGTTCAAATGAATGTTATTTCCTGAAATTCCTTTTATTGTTGTCTGAAATGGAATTAGACTTGTCCCGGGGGGATCGGTCTGAGCTGGCCAGAGGGAAACCGTACTTCCTGTATCAATTATCCCATTCTGAAGGCTAATTTAGTTTTAATTTTTAAATTTGACCTGTTATTTTCGTCATCTAATGCAATATTTTCCCCTTCTTTCTGCCAATTGTCCTGATTGTTCTTTTTATTACAAATATTTCGTAAATTTTCGCCAGTTTCTCTTAGGTTATCTCGTTCCGTGTGACGGTGACTGTCGACCCCCTTGTCAAGGAGCTGCCTTATGCGTTTTTTCACTCTTGTAACAAACAGATACACCATGCCCCTGCTTCATGCCTATTGCGCACACCAAAATTTGATCTTCCGTGGGAGGAGCTTTTTGATTGTTCGGGTTTTCCCCTGTTTTTCTTACCCTTATTATTGTTATTTCTACTTCTGTTTCCCTGGTTCGTATTCCTCGGATAGCTTTTGTAATTCGTCTGGGGTATCACCGGCGACAATTCTGTCATTTTATTGGCCAAGGTATAGAGGTCTCTTTGTGGAGGATTTGCTCTCGGTGGGGAACGGCCTTAGGTTCTTGACTTGAAATTTGAAATTCTTGAGGGTTAGGGTGAGAATTACCATTGAAGGATTACTTTGATGTTGATATCCAGGTATATAGCTGTTCATTGGTTGTGCAACAGGTTATATGATCACAGGATAGGTATGATGATATATAACTGTTGTCCCGGATGTATTGACTTTGGCTTGGTTGGTAAACCATATGATATATTCTGCGGGTTAGATATATTATTCTGACCGTATAACATATGTAATTTTTGCGATAGCACTGCATGTTCTTTACGTTAAAAGGTCATTAGCTGCTTCCAGTGTGTTTAATTTATTCTGTAGCGCTTATACCGTTGCAAACCTTTCTAATGCTATCTTATTAAGAAATCCTTCTGCAAACCCAAAGATAAATGGTGGATCTTTTGTTCTTCATTCGCTTCCGGTAATAACTGCCTTATTGCTCGAAGTTTACGTAAAAAATATGAGTCTATTGGCTCGTCCATTCACTGTTGTACCTCGAACAATTCCTGTTCTGCTTTATGCGATGGGACCTTTGGCCTACATAAAGTTATTAACTTAGATATTAGATTGTCATATGTCATCGTATCAAATTGATTTTGATTTTTAAGTTGTAATACGAGATCTAGTGCCGTGTCTTGTAAATATATTGGTAGAATTCCCTTTTTCGTAGCCGGTGACCATGCCTGCATTGCTGCCATATGGTCGAATGGCATAAAAAACCTGTCCGGATCCTCGTGCACATGTCCCACATATTAAAGAATATTAAAGGATATTAAAGGATACAAATGTGGCATATTAAAGGATAAATTAGATGCACACTCTGTCATGTTCGTATTATTCTCTTCTGAGCTGTGGTTCCTGTCACCACGGCATGGCGCGTCCTCAGGTTGCGGATCGAGGAGAAGGCCTCTAGATATAGAGGTTAGCTGCGAATATACTGAATAAGCAGTCGCGGACAGACGACTAGGAGTGGTCCTCCAGCTTGGGGGTTTGGGTAAGGCTAACACCCTCATCCTGTAAAAAAAGGTACTTGTTCAGAAACATTCACAAAAGCCTCGGACAAGGACTGATAACTTGGCACGACATCAGCAAAAGAAAATGGACATGAGATTTGGAACATGGAATATTAGAAGTCTTTATAGGGCAGGCGCGTTAAAATCTGTAACTAGTAAGTTAGAGAAATACAGGATGGACTTAGTAGGAGTTCAGGAAGTTAGGTGGGAAGGAAATGGATCTCAGAATTCCGGAAATTTTACGTTCTTTTACGGGGAAGGAAATAAAAATCACCAGTTAGGAACAGGGTTTTTCGTTCACAAACGAATATTACCAGCAATTAAACGGGTTGAATTTGTTACTGACAGACTTTCTTTTATTACTCTTAAGGGACGGTGGTGTGATATTATTGTTTTAAATGTACATGCTCCAACTGAAGATAAGGGTGACGATATAAAAGATAGTTTTTACGAAGAAGTTGAACGGATATTTGACCAACTCCCGCGATACCACATGAAGATTCTATTAGGGGATATCAATGCGAAGGTAGGACGAGAGGATATTTTCAAACCGATTATAGGGAACGAAAGTTTGCATAAGAAAAGTAATGACAACGGTGTTAGACTCGTGAACTTTGCAACATCCAAAAACCTAATCGTGAAGAGTACAAAATTCCCACATCGCGACGTTCATAAATACACTTGGACATCGCCAGACGGAAAAACACATAATCAAATTGATCACGTTTTAGTAGATAGAAGAAGACAATCTAGCATAATTGACGTCCGGTCGTTTAGAGGGGCTGATTGTGACACTGATCACTACCTGGTAGCAGCGATAATACGGGAGAGATTATCGTTGAATAAATGTAATCCTCAATGTCCGAAAACGGAGAGATTTAATTTAAAGAAATTAGAAGAGAGCAAGGTAAGAGAGGAATACCAGATTGAAGTTTCGAATAGATTCTCGGTTTTAGAAGACTCGGAGTGCACTAGTGTTGAGGATACTTGGATTGAAATTAGAGATAGCATTAAAAGTTCAGCAATAGAAAAATTGGGACACGCGGAAATACGTAGGAACAAACCATGGTTCGACCAAGAATGCATTAAACTAGTAGAGAAGAGAAAACAGGCAAAATTACGGTGGCTACAAAATCCGAATGAAACAACTACACAAAATTTCGCAGATAACAGGCGGGAAACTTCCAAAACTTTTAGAACAAAGAAACGGGATTTTTTGAAAGCTAAAATTAAGGAACTTGAAGATAATAGTAAAAATAAAAATATTCGAGACATGTATAAGGGGATCAGCGAATTTAAGAAAGGCTATCAACCTCGCGCTTATATATTAAAGAAATCTGACGGAACAATTCTCGGTGATACGGATAGCCTCTTAAATAGATGGAAAGATTTTTTTGACGATTTGCTGAACACGGAGCCAAAAACTAATGTGCGTGGAGAAAAGGAGATACACACCGCAGAACCGTATATTCCAGAACCCAATCGAATAGAAGTGGAAGCCGCTATAAAGAAATTAAAGAAACACAAATCTCCGGGTGTAGATGAAATTCCGGCTGAGTTAATTTTAGCTGGAGGCGAAAAATTGTGGAACAAGATACACAAACTCATTCTCCTTATCTGGAACAAGGAAGAATTGCCACAAGAGTGGAAAGAGTCAATCATTGTTCCAATTCACAAGAAAGGCGACAAAACTGACTGTAATAATTATCGAGGCATTTCTCTTCTGTCAACATCCTATAAAATCCTTTCAAATATTCTGTTAGCAAGATTTACCCCATACGCAGATGAAATTATTGGAGATTATCAATGCGGATTTAGACGAAATCGATCAACTATCGACCAAATATTTACCATTCGCCAAATACTCGAAAAGAAGTGGGAATACAATACCCCGGTACATCAACTATTTATTGATTTTAGAAAGGCTTACGACTCGGTTAGGAGAGAAACATCATACAATGTTCTTACAGAGCTTGGAATACCGAGAAAGCTAATTAGATTAATTAAGATGTGTTTAAGTGAATCCCAAAGTAAAGTCCGGGTAGGAAAATTTTTGTCCACGAGCTTCCACGTCGAAAATGGCCTGAAACAAGGAGATGCGTTGTCGCCATTATTATTTAACTTTGTGCTGGAATACGCCATAAGGAAAGTCAAAGATAACAACCAGGGCCTAGAGTTGAACGGCATTCACCAGGTTATGGCATATGCTGGTGATGTAAATTTAATAGGGGATGATAGGAGAACAGTAGAAATAAATGCAGAGATATTATTAAACGCTTGCAGGGACATGGGTTTACAAGTAAATGCAGAGAAAACTAAATACATGGAAGTGCGTCGGGACCGTAATACGGCAAATTGTGGATGTGTTAAAATATTAAATAATACTTTTGATAAAGTGGATACTTTCAAATATTTAGGATCAATATTAACAGACGAAAATCATATTCACGAAGAAATTAAATGTCGACTAAAAGCAGGGAATTCGTGTTACTATTCGGTTCAAAATCTCTTGTCGTCGCGAATTCTGTCGAGGAATTTGAAGCTTAAAATATATAAAACGATAATCATGCCTGTTGTTCTGTATGGTTGCGAAACATGGTCGCTTACTCTGAGGGAAGAACATAGACTGAAAGTATTTGAGAACAGGATCCTGATAAGAATATTCGGACCCAAGAGGAACGAGAATGGGGAATGGCGCAAGCTTCATAACGAGGAACTACATAGTTTATACGGTTTACCCAACATTGTTAGGGTCGTCAAGTCTAGGAGGCTTAGGTGGGCAGGTCATGTAGCTAGAATGGAAGAAAGTAGAAACGCTTTCAAAGTCTTGACTGGTAGACCCATAGGAAAACGACCATTAGGAAGACCTAGGCGCAGATGGGAGGATAATATTAAGATGGATCTCGCAGAGATAGGAATACAAAGTAGAAACTGGATCCAATTAGCTAAGGATAGAAGTCAGTGGAGAGCTTTTGTGAACGCGGCACTGAACCTCCGGGTTCCATATGCCACAGAGTTAGTTAGTTAGTTAGTTAGATCTGTACGTCCGTTTACCTGACCTAGTTTTCGGCATAAATCGCACCCAGGAAAGGTAAAAAGAGAGGGAGGGATTGTGTCAAATTTAGTTGAATTATGATACTAACCTCGTTAATGTTCAGATAAAAGGTTAAGAAAAAGAGCGCCCCGTACAAAACTCTGGTGTCTACACCATATAATGTTTATAATGTTTTAGTAGAGTCAAATTATAGACCAGGTGTCTTTTCCCCTTCACCAAGTTTTATTACAAAATATAATAAATACAAGTGTCTCTAATTCAATGTCTTTTCCTCAATGACCAAGTGAAGGAATACTGTGTTTTGCCGGGTGGCCCTTCCACTCATGGCAGTTTCCAGAACACTTTGACAGGTTGTAGGTTAGACTCGAATTATAACATTAAGATGGAATCCCTAGTCTAGTGCGACATAGGGTAGGGAAGAGGTGCTGCTAGTCCACAGCGATATAGGAAGGTAATGGTTAGGCGATCAGTTAGTCGACTGATACCAGGTCCCTAGGTGGTTCTCCTCTTATTTGTCCTCCTCGGGTCCTTCCGTGAGGTCCGTCTGCTTCCGGTGTTCCTCGGTGTCCTTCGTGTCGGCTTCTTGTCTGGTAGGTTGTTTATAATCAATAACACGTGTTGAGTTGACACGTGCGTCTGTTGTGATGTGGGGATCCTTGCAATATGGTTCACCGTTTGAAATATTCATTTTTATGTACTTGTTGTTAGAAACCTTTACCAAGTTTATCAGAGACGCATATAAACAAACGAAATATGCATTTGTATTTATATTCTATGTCTAATTATAACATTCCGAATTTATTGGATCACTCAGTTCCGCAAGAGAGAGAATGGAGGCGGAAATCCGCACCTGTTTCAAAAGCGAACCGCAAGTTTTTAATTATATTCAGACTTGGGGATTGTTTGGGGTACGGGAGATGTTCAGCTTTATCCCAATGCTCCTCAAACCACGCCGCAACAACTCCAGCTGTAAGAAGGGAAGCATTATCATCCTAGAATATGGTATCATTGCCCAGAAACAATTTCTACGGTCATCTAAAACCACCATGAGTAACGTGACTAGTAAGACGCTTTTTTGGACGTCCCATACACATAAACATGGCCCGTGAAATAAGGTGATCTATGGCTCAATCAACCATATCACACGTTGCCAGTCCCCTTTGATCGACGTTGCACGTTCGCGATGTCATTGGTGTCATGATAAAATGTTATAATCCCTTATGACCAGTTCTGCCAGTACGACCCGACATCAAATGTCTATGTCAAAACACTTGCGCGACTAAATGTAATAATCTAGACATATTTTGTCACTCGCACCCCAGTCACATGATGATTCTGAGTAATGACAATTAGCGTTACTGCTCGGAAAGATCTGTTACTGGCGTTTTTTCCCCGATGACTGTTTCTCCTTACTTATGTCATGTAAAATGGTGACGAGGACATACTTGTACTAAAGACGGAATTTTTGTACTAGATTTATACTAAAGCGTAAATTTATGGTAACTGTGGTTTCTGCTTGAACCCTATTTCCTAAATATGTGCGCTGTCTTTGCTCGAAATCTTGCAAATCAATCAAACATGAAAAAAATTAAAGTCTAATATCAACTTCATATCAAGTAGGAATACATTAATTTAAAGTATTAAATTCCTCCTAAATCATAACAACTTAAATGGAATTTGTCAATTTAAATTATTCCAAATTGTACTTACTTTGCTACTTTGATCGGATATACAATTGAAACAAAACGTTTCTTTAACGAGGTAAATAAATCTCGATGTATAGAGAATTCTATATTAGCAGAAATTCTATCGTGATTTCGAAAATAAAATAATTAATACAGTTATATTTAATAAATCAGAGAATAAGTAAAGGGGCACTGTTAAATTCCAGCCTTCATCAAAATAATTCTTTCCTTTTAAGCTTCCTGGAGCGTACTCCATTTTCTTCGAAGACATCCTTCATTACACCCATTACACATCTATCTGACCGCATCAGATCCTAGAGCTAGTAGCAAAAGTAAAACAAAACATCCAACACAGAGGAAAAGCAACAGAGTAGTGTGACAGGAATATGCTTTGTTTGCCCAATTCTCTAAAGAGAATTTTACTATAATGATTTTCTTTATGACAGACTGTCAGTAACACAGTAACTGTGCACTCCCAGATTTGTTGTGCTTAGTACAAATTATGAAGCATATCTGCATATTTTGAACATTGCATAGTAATTGTAAATGGTTGGATAACTCAGTAATAAAATTAATATTCTCAAACTCTAAGAAGTAAGTGAAAGTGATTTAATTTTCTGGATATAAAGCCCTACACCGCTCTGAACAACATATACGAACATGGCGCCCATTAAACGTAATACCGACTCTGGTGCCGTTTCCATCAATAATCACGATCTATACAAACAAGTTTTTGAAGAAGTATGAAAGATTACAGAAACACCATAAATAATAAAATCTATCATATAATCGAGAATAGAGAGCTGCGAAGATCAATCAAGCTAAGAGACAATACCATAGAGAAACTAAGAGACAAAATTGAAGAACTAAAGCAATGTGAAGGAAAAGATTATATCAGCATATTTAATACCCTTGAATCCAGTCAGAAAATACTAATAAAATATTTGTGTCTTTATCCGGAGAATGCCTGGAAATAAAAACCGACAAGGGAGGCATATCTAGAAGCCACAGGATTGATCCAAGAGTAACAGATAAACACTGTCCAATAATCATGAAGTTCACAATGTACAGGATACGATATTTGGTTTTCAATAACAAGAGGAAACTGAATAACACAGGGATTACAATAAGATAGGATCTTTGAAGCAAGACTAGCTTTTAAAGGATGCTACGAAAAAATACGATGTTGAAGAAGTTTGTACACTAGCCGGAAAGATCGTGGTTGTAAATAGTGGCTCTAAGAACTTCCGGAGAACAGTGAAAGAGTTTTCCGAACTGATCTTTTAAGAAACAGGAAAAAGTTACTTTGTTTCAGTATTGATATATTCTTGTTACAGTTTAGAAGAGAAACAGTACAAATACTTCGGGATTTTGCATAACAAAGCCAAATTAAATATATCCTGTTTTAAGCATGAATCTAATCTCTGTATGACTTGGTTATACTATATGCTTGTCAAAGAAATGTGGAATTGCATATTAGTACTGAAACAACAGTAATTGTTTTTTTTTAACCTGATACAGAATATAAATATATACCCTGTATAATTTACGTACAGTATAGTTTTGAAAACAAAAATCTCCTGAAAAGAGAAAAAAATATTTTGTTCTAATTTATATATTTCAATCAGAGTTTAGGTAATAAATAATACATCCTTATTATAGTTCTTGTATTACAATACCGCTAAACTAACCTTTTACAAAAATGAATCTGTTCTGTTTGACTTGGTTATACTATATCCTAGCCAAAGAAATATGCAATTACAATTCTACTGCTACATCATCTTTCGTTTTAACTTGCTACGACACGTGAATATATTTTCTGTATGATCTGTATAAGTTATACAACTTACTCTTGAAAAAATAAATAAATAAATAGAATTTAAAAATTTAAAAAAGTACAGAACCAGTTTCCCAAGATAATCTTTTGAGCGACGAAAAACAACTATGTATAGCATTTGCAAATATTTTAGTTATTTGTGAGAGTTTATATAAAAAATAGTACACACTTCTTATAATTATTGTGTTACAATATTAAATATGTTCTAACCTATTTAGCAAATGAATCTATTCTCTGTATAATTTTCATGCGCTATCTAGATATTGTTACAAATTAATATACATTACCGGTACCATGATTGATAATAATGTCTTTACTTTAATCAAGAGATTTAAATAAGTTTTAAGTAGTTATTAATGACATGAATCTCCGTGGAGTTTGGAGCTTTCGAGCGTACTTGTAAATATTTCTGATCTCATACAATAAAGATTTAGTATGCTTCACAATGCATTTATCTAGCATTCATAGCAAGCAGTAAACAGAGTAAAAATAATTTGAGCCTGCAACATAATAGGAATGAAACAATGCTTAACACTGAGCACAAACATTTAGCTCCAAAACTTTTAGTCCTTGAATTTTCTGTTTTATTCGTATACTAGCTGAATATACCCATTCTTCGCATAGGGACAGTATTTGGAAGTAAACGCCTGTGGAAGTATTACCATTCATTTCGGCGACCGCGAAAACTATGCAACTGACCCTAATATCGATCGTTTTGGATTACTTTTACATGTCTCGGTATCCTCCCCTCGCTGACTCCCGGTTACGCATACAATTGTAGCTGAATTTGCAAGTCATCACTAATGAAAGTGTCACCATTGATCTCAGCGACCTCGAAAACTGTGGAATTGACACTAATATCGGTCATTTTGGATTATTTTTACATGTCTCAGTATTCCCCCGCTGACTCTCGGCCCACATACAATTGTAGCTCAATTTGCAAATCATCGCTAATAAAAGTGTCACCATTGATCTCAGCGACCGCGAAAACTATGAATTCGACATTAATATCGGTCATTTTCTACTACTTTTACATGTCCCGGTAAACGCCCCTCCTGAGACCCCCTGGTTCGAATTTTGACAAAAGCGTTTAACTCTGATCTGGACCCTGGGCCAAGGTATTCGTGACTAAAATTTAGTAACTCTCGGTCAATTTGTCTGGTTCACAAGCCGGTTCCGGTAAACGCTCCCCTTAGACCCCCTGGTTTGAAATTTAAAAAAACGCTCTGGGGTATCTGGGGCCTGGGCCAAGGTACCCCTGACCAAAATTTGGTAACTCTTGGTCCACTCGTCTGGTCCCCAGACCGCACACAGACCGACAGACAGACAAACATACAAACAAACTCTTTATTTTATTTATATTAGATAGAAGAAGATAATATTTTCAAATTTTAATTTTGAAATGTGATTATAATTACTGTGTATGTAGTCTAGTACACTTCAATCTTCGAGTATTCTCCCTACTACATACAGTTACAGAAAGAAACTTGTATATCTGAATTGGTTGTTTAATTGTTGCATGTTAGGATAAGGTATTATAATGTATTAAGTTAAATATTCACAAATATATCCATAGTCATCTGTACTCAGTTTGTATTCAATTTTATGCAGTATTTAGTAGAAATGAAATATTTCAGTTTAACGTCCCACGTTAAGCTCTTTAGGCTAGGGGAGACGGTGATTAAGGGAAATGAATAACGATAGAAAAATTGTAGAATGAGAAAGTGGGAGTATCTCGAGAAAATCCATCGACACGATGTTGTCCACGACAAACTTACTTGGACGGGGATTGAACCAGGTATTACACACACCAGAGATAAGTGCTGTAGCACTGAGCCACCGTGCCCCCCGTACTGTTTAGTACATTTATGATTTTATGGACAGAAAATCATGTATAATAGGTAGAGATATATAAACAACCTAAACCAATCATTAGTATTATCTAAATCCTGTACCAACAAAACAAATACGTTTAGCATTCCACAAGCAAATTTTCGTTTCCTTGCTCCAAAAATTGGTCAGTTATTAATCTTGTCCAATGAAGAAAAATATGACCTTATTTACATAAGCAAATAGTGACTCAATAATACACTAAATTCATCAGATATAAAAATAGAACATTATTATCTGTTCAGAAGTGATCCAATCGACAGGCGGAGAAGAGGAGTTCTAGTCTACTTTCGTAATAATCTAAATGTAAAACTGCTTAATGTCGATATTTCATAGAAATATGAAATTGACTATGTATGATTCAAAACGAATGGACGTTTTCTGGAATGAATAGAAAGAACTACGTAATTTCACTGCAGCCGTGCTAAGGCAGGACAAAGGACATACTTTACTCAATATTCCAATAGTAATAATTTGAGCATACCAAATATTGTTAGGGTCATCAAGTTTAGAAGGCTTAGGTGGCAAGTCATGTAACCAGAAAGGAAGAAGGTAGGAACGCTTTCAAAGTTTAAAATAGAAATCCAATCGGAAAACGATCATTACGAAGACCCAGGAGGAGATGAAAGGACAATATTGGCATCGATCTCGTAAAAATAGGAATACAAAGTAGAAACTGGATACAGTTGGCTAAGGTCAAAAGTCAATAGAGAGCTCTTGTGAAAGCAGTACTGAACCTCCGGGTTCATAGGCCATAGAGTTAGTTAGTTAATAATTTGACCTCGAAGGAGATATGAAACAGATTAAGAATCCTCTCCGTATTAGTAGTAGGCATTCTCAACAATTGCCACATTATTTTTCATACTTCAATAAAATTAACTATTTTTTGATTAAATATGCAGTGATATGCACAAATCAGAATGTAGTTCAAAACTGCGTACACTAAAATTAATTTCCTTTGAAGCATGGATCTAACTTCGTGATATAAGTGAACTTGATGTTCAGAACGCTTTTAAGACCTAAAGTCAAACGTAGCTGGACACGATGGTATTACAAGAAAGATGCTTATATTTGTTTTACCACGTATTATATTGACACTGACACATAATATAAATTATTCTACAGGCGCATACTTCTTTTCCAGATCTTGGAAAGAAGTATTTGTAATGCCTATAGCTAAAAATCAAAATGTTTAATCTCTTAACGACCTTAGGCTTATTAGCTTGTTTCCAATATTATCCAAGTTAAAGAATAAATTTGCATATAAGGAATTCAATGGTTTCACAATTAACAATAATATCTTACCACGACATCAATCAGGCTAAAATGAAAGATTATAAGTATTTCCTTACCATTATTCAATGGCTCAGGTCATATCTCTCAGACAAACAACAAAGACTGATATTCAGAGATTCGAAATGTACAATACCAAACTCAATCGGTCTTAAAAGAGGAGTGCCACAAGGATCAATATTAGGACCCTCAATTTTGTCTATAGACAGCGGAAGTATCGAAGTTGCACGCTGGAATATATCTTTGCGGACGATCCAAAACCCTGCTTATACACGTCTCCAAAGCATGTACCATAAGTGTCATCCTCATAAATTATAATTTAGTGGTTGGTACTTATACAGTTTATTGAGAATAAATGTAAGTAAATTCATATTCACTATCGAAGGAACTGTAGAAATTCTGAAAGAATTGTAAAATGAACAAATTAATATATCAACTCGAAACACGATTTTTAACTACTCGTTTAAAATAAAAGATCTTGAATTATTACTAGACAAGAAGCTAAATTGGGAGGAACTCATATCTACTGTAACTAATCAATAAGTGTAAATCCTTTGATTATTATGTAAATATAATTAACTCTTAAATATGAACATAAAGCTGTACTTGATACACACGCTCAATTTTTCCCTATTCGACTATTGTGACTCTGTATATGGACTAGTTACTACAAAATCTTCAGGAACACCAATTCCAAAGGTTTCAGATGCCTTCTTGGTATTTACCTATAACACACAATAATCTGAATATATTCTACTCTTACCAAATAAGAACAAAGTTCTAAGAATGCCAAGAAGGCGGTTGTTGCATCTTCCAGATACATAAAGTTACAAACAATAATAGTTAACTTTTCCTTAAAACCAAGCTGTCGTTTCGTAACGAAATCCGCAATTACTAAACAAAAAGTTCTAGAACAGCCGACATTCCGCGGCACTCACTAACAAAAGCAGCTAAAGCGTATTCTATTGAGTACTTGGAATTCTATATATAACTGAGTGCAGAGGATTCTTGACCTTCAAACGTAGCGTAAAGGATATTCTTTTCTGCTAACAAACTTCTTGCTTGAGTACATATTTCTTGGTCTGCAGCAAGTAAACTATTTATATATGTACCATGTAGTATTGGGTACACGTACAAACTTATCCGTTTTATTTTAATTTTATCTCAGTTTATATTTACAAGAAGTATGTTCTGTAGATAACTAAACACTATCTTTCTTTCGCTTATATGCGAGGTTTTTCTATATTTTCATGTAACATATTCTTGTTCTGAACATAATTATTTGTTAGGCTAGGTGGTGGAGTGACCTACAGCTGAATCACGCATCATAAATACTGGGGTAAAGACATTTCAATGCAATATTTCATGGATAAATACTTCATTCACAGCTCTATAAATTATTAACTCACATTTCGCAAAGGGCCTTAGTGAAATCCGCCCTTGATCCAAATTGGGTCGTTAGTGACCTAAAATGTTAGTTTCGACCTTAAACCACCCTTTGCCAAATTATCGTATCATACATACAGTACTAAAAATTTAATATCTTTTTCCAATGAGGTGATCCAAATAATTTGAAAGATTCACAGATTGTTAGATACAATATAGGTGCAAATACGAGCATTTAAAAAAAATCGATACGTATTTTCTTGATCTTTTAAAAATTGTTGATTTTTTCTTAAATTCAAAAAATCGTAAAGAAAATTGAGGGTGATATGTCACTGATTTTTTGTTCAAAATGTTATAACATATTTTTTTCAGGATCTGAAAGTGATGGCAACATTGTCAACAAATTAAAACTATAAATCGTGTTTCTTTTTAATTTTTCTTACCATTTTAAGACCCTAAAGGTCAAAACTTCCAAAATTTCTTTGCCAGAGTTCACGAGTTTCCTTTCTCTTCCCCTCAGTAATTTATTCGAAAGAGACACTAAGTTTAAAATATCCAAGTCAACGAAGACAGCGACGAAGATTGAATGAATTATCGCAATTTATATGGTGTTTGGTAGGGGGGCCGAAAAAATCGAAAGTTTAAGGATCCGTATGCGGTAATGCGGAAAAGTTGTACTTATAGGTATTATTTGTGCGAAATTTCAAAACCCTAGAATCATATCTTATGTTCTGGCAGGGGGTGAAAAATTTTGAAAATTCATTGAAAAATTCAAAACATTTATCTTTTTTTATTTTTTAATACTATACATTTATCACAGAATTGTTCATGGTAGTAACGAAAAGTTGCGTTTACATATATTTAACTAAAATGATTCATAACCCTGGGTTAAATCATTCTCTTCTGGCAGTTGGCCTGAACTTACATATTTTTTCTTACTAGTACTTGAACCATATTCTTTCAATCACAATTACTCATTTATTTCAAGTAAAGCAGCAACATTTTAAAACTACACAGTTATTAGGCTTCAAATGTTTCATTCACAAATACCTGACAGATTATAATATTAATGTTTATGTTTTAACAAACAGAAAAATAAACGAATACCTTATAAAACTTATCGACTTTCCGTTTTAAGTTTGTGAAAATTTTTCGCGAAGGTTTCACAATTCACATATTATACTGACCCTTGAACCTGAATAATGACATACTTTTTCTGGATTTCAGGGAAGTCCGAATGAAGTCGTCACGGTTTTTATGACCGAAAAGTTTCATGGAGGCCTCCGTAACTAGTTGTACAGTTCTTTCCATAGCTTGGGTGTGGCATGAGAACTCAGCGAATGGGCATTCAGTTGGAACCTCTTCTTGCTGCATGGTTTGCAGATCCTAGGATATTATGTTATTCGAGACTGGTGGTAGGGTCACTTGGGTTGTCTGCCAGTTGATCATATAAATGTAGTCCTTAGCTTCAAAATTTATTTTAGGAATGTTTAATTTGCGAACACTGTCAGCTTCACCTGTTGCTTCAAATTCTCTGGCTTTTGCTTTTGTAACTCTTCGAACATGTGCTCTTTCGTCGGTTAGCATCCCAATTATTATTTTTTGTGGAAATGCGACGAAAACCTTTCGCGAAATCACATTGTTGATTACGTCGAGGTGAGTTTCGTCCAAATATTTAGAGGTCACAATGAATTGGTGTACGTGTCAAGCTCCATCCTTAATTGAATGTTGAATTTTGATACGGAACCAGAATGGAACATACACTCTCATAATGAACTCAACTCTACTATGGTGTTTAGGCCGTCCGAAGGTTTCGTTGTAGAAACATACAGCGTAAGATCCTGTTCGCTGTTGTCAACCAGCGAGACGCGTTGGGCTAAATCTGCTGGACAGATTTCTGAGGAAATGGCAAGAACAATATCCATCAGATGTTTTTGATCCTTCCTTGGAATGAATGGTTCAATTGAAGGCAAGGCACAATCAATTGGCTCATATGTTACTAATGGAAGCTGCTCGCAGCCGTCCAAAGACTTTCCAATGCTGCCAGAGTAAGAGTAAGAGCCAGAAGTGGGGCCATCAAAAAACTGGAACAAGTAACGTAGGGGTAATGCACTAAAATGAAAGAGGCAAACGCCCATTGAACAGGTGTGCCTAACTTCAATTCAAGGCGGCGCAGTACTCCATTATGGACACCTGTATTCATCGGTGTTCCATCACAACCAAGCACAGTAACGCTGTTGAGACCTCCAAGCACTTCTGTTGTGATATAGTTCATAATACTTTCAGAAATATCCAGACTGGATCTAGATGTAAGTGTAACGTGTTCAACGTAGAAAGAGGTTCTTTACAAGAGAATAATGTTCTTCTATTAATGTTCTCTGAAGTACTTCTTGCCAAGCTTTTGTCTTAACAATGTTATGAAATGGACCATTAAAGCGAAGACCTAAAATAGGACCACATACATTTTCCAAATTCTCACTTCTTAGGTTTTTCATAGTTTGAAATCTTTCTTTTGATATTTTGCTCTTGTCAACCACTTACGATGTATCCGATGTGCTGATTAAGCCTAAGTCGTGTAAAACACCTCTGGCTATTGCGGCAATGGCTTGAAGCGATACGCCGAATTTTTGACTTAATATGGCGGTATGTGTAAGCTTCAGTAGCATTTGGGACGCTGCTGTTCGAGGCAAAGAACGTGCATTGTACCGACGTCCACCTCCATTTTGTCTGCGTCTTCTTCCTTTGAGGATGTTGAATTTGTTGTTGTGAACTTCATATCCTGGTCCAATAACGATGAGCCATGAAATGAGCTGATTGAGGCATTACTTTCAGAATTACAAAGAAGACCATTTAACTTTCTATTGAGACGCTTTTGAGTTTTCCTTGTTTCTTGCACATCGACCTGGCCGATACATATTAGTCGTTTTGTTCTTTGATCGGTCAGAAATGCCTGTTCCTTTATTATTCCAGAGTTCTGAAACTTTTTATAGTTGTTAATTATATGTAAACGCAACTTTTGGTTACTACCATGAAAGATTCTGTGTGTGATAAAATTTTGCACCCCGTGCCAGAACATAAGATATGATTCTGCGGTTTTGAAATTTCACACAGATAATACCTACATGTAAGTACAACTTATCCCTCCTATATCAATGTGGTCTATGGTTCTATTGAAAATTTTCAGGATTTTTCCTAGTTTTTACCAAATTTTCGAAGCTTCAGAGACCTTGCCAGAACAGAAGATATTATCATAAGTTTCTGAAATTTTGCAGAGGTAATACTTACATGTATGCACAACTTTTCTGCACTACAAAGGGGTAATCAAACTTTCGATTTTTTCAACCCCCCCTAGTGTTATGTTTTTGAGAAACTCATCAGAGAAAATTTCTGAGTACCTTATTTCTTTCATATTGTTAACAACCATCATAACTTTTGTTGTTGGTGCTGCAGCATACTTTATCTGTTACTTTCACTTATACGTTAGACTTATTAGTTAGGCCTAACGACATATAAATATTCCTACATATATAACCTCCAACTAAAACCAATCATCACCGAATTGTAAATACGTATGCATACTTTGATACAATCTATAATTCAATTAAAAACTGATACAAACAAAAAATATATTTATAAAATATAGAACTGTGAACAAATACTTCCAGCAAAAACTATATAATCTGAATTTAAGAACAATCCACATGATGCACCATTCTTTATGTCTTCTTTAAATATCTTCTTACTTTGCCATGTGCAGATACTTTATACCACACTTATATCCTAAGAAACATTAAAATAAATGTACATGTATAGTAAAAAAAGTACACTCAAACATATATATGTAAAACGAAAACACCGTGATATAACTATAAATATCGTTTTCTTTTGTTTTTCTCTTAAATAAAATGTGTTTTTGTTTCTAGTTTTCAACTCTTAAACCTTATATATATTTTACATTATAGTTTTAATTTCGTGGTTTTAAAGGTTATAAGATTCAATTGCATCCAAAATTACGATTTGGAAAGTCACAACTGTAATTGTATAAAACATATTTAAAATAATCTTTTATAAAATAAGCATGATAATAAATAACATGGAAACTTGGGGAAAACTTGCAAAACCCAAAAAGATTCGGTACCCAAGAAGATTTCACAAGAAGCGTTCCAAAGTACTCTTTTTAAATTAGGTTTAATTGAAAGTTTTGACATTAAGGGTCCTAAAATGGTCAAAAAACTATAAACAAAAACAAGTATTTTCAGTCTTATTTTTTTTCACAATGTTTTCATCACTTTCAGATTTTGAGAAACAAAATATGTTGTACCTGAGAGTATTACAACATTTTGAACAAGAAAATTAGCGACTTGTCCCCCTCAAAAATATTATCTATGATTTTTTTAAATTTTCAACACGGAAAAGCAAAGAAAATAAGCATCGATTTCTTTGAAAGAAATGTTCAGGTTTACACCGTCATATATCTACAATCTGTGGAACTTTCAAATTATTTGGACGACCCTCACAATTTTTTTAAAAAAATCTTAAATTTTGAGCATGTATGACACGATAATTCCGTAACGAGTGGAAGTTAGGGGATCTAAACATTTTTTGGGGTTGGTTTTAGATCAAAGCTAACATATTGGATCAACGATTCAGTTCGGATCAAGAACCGATTTCACTATCTTACTAGGAAGAGCCCTTTCTAGGAAGGGTCATGCATGTTAATTCTTTTTCTACAGTGGTTTTGGAAAAAGGGCCACTATGATGTTCTATTTTCACAAATGCATAAATGTTTTAAAGTTTTGTAATATGTTTGTAAGAGGGAAAATCAAGCAAAAATGCTTTAGTGGAGTAAGTTTTGTTCATAAATTTTCACGAAAACAATTCTAGCAATTCATAAAGAACCCTACAGTTTGGCATAATTAAATTCCCTGAAAAAGCAAGTATGAAAGGGTAATTAGTTATTTGAAAGTAATTATTTTAGACGACGTTTCAAGCTATGTCTATGATGATTTTCTAAAAATAATATACTTTATTTAATCAAGTTTTGTAAAATTCAGAAACGATAATTTACTGACAAGGAAGGGACATGAACATGTCAGCTGAACTTCCGATTGAAACCTAGTCCATTCGATAAACGTAACAAAGATATGTTCATGTACATTCGGGTTTAGAATTTTAATTTCGGGTAAGCCCTCTCCCTCGCTTATGGATCCATATACACATTTGATTGATTAATGACAGAAGGCAATTACTTTACAGTAGTAGTTGATGCTATTTGTTAAATAATTATCTACCATTAATATAAATAGTGGAAAATGCATTTACTCTTTATTATATCTTTAGTGTTTATATATACACCGTATTTAAAAGAAAATTGGTGAGCACGTGCCTATCCGGCCTATTCGCTAAAGTCACAACTGTGTTCATGCACAAAAATTAGGTGCCATAGACAAACCAGTAAGCCCCTGGGCTCACTAACTCTGTTAGTATAAACAAAATCGTAAACGCGCAGTGAAATAGCTATTGCATCAACACTGTTCATTGGAAAGTCATAATTTATAGTTCATTCTCTTCAGCGTGAAACATGATTTCCAGGACTGGCATGTATTGGCGTTCATAACATACCTGAAGAGGGGAAATTGGGAAAATACCGGGAAAGGTCCCTCCAAAAATCCCTCCCCCCTTACCTCTGGAGTAGTTTCGGGTTAAATCACACAATCCAAATGTATCTCAAAAAATACTATAGGGATAGAAAATGGGTATACCAAGTTTTATTTTTATAGACGGCATAGGTATGAGGGGAAATGTTGTAGTATACCAAAGTCCCACTCTGAGGAATTGGACGTCTCTCATAAGTTTTGAACTTCTCCATATTAACTTTCTCGTTTGTGCACTTTAAGTCTCCTGTAAAATGCCCTTTAATTCACACGACGACTCTTAGCGACTCTGGTATCGCTTCAGAGGACGCACAACTTAACAATAGGGCTATTTTGGAAGGCATTTATCCGACTTATCCACAATTTCCTCCTCGAGATGTCACGAAACAATATGCGTGATAACTATTGAAACATTTGCTTCCTTCTACAGAGAATGTGGTACAAATCTTGATATCAGGTAAATAGTACTGCGTTCATATTTTTATATTATCTTCTTTTATAGGCCAGGTCATAGGTTCGGTTTTGTATGTACAGAGAGTATTGGTATATAACTTTTCCTCTCATATTCAGTCTTTCAGAGTCAAACTTGGTACACCTATTTCCTAACCCCTATAGTATTTTTCGAAATACATTTGGATTTGTGTTTTTACTTTGGGTCACTCCAGAGGGGACCAGAGTTGATAAAACGGATTTTGAAGGGAATTTTTCGGACATTCTTCCAATTTTCCCTGTTGAGGCAAATTATGGGAACCAACACATAGCACTCCTGGAAATCGTGTTCTATACTCAAGAGAATGAATTATAAGCCATAATTTGCCAGTGAACAATGTTGATGCATTAGCTATTTCACTACGAGTCTACGATTTTGTTTATACTAACAGGGTTAATGGAACCAAGAGACTTACTCAGTTGTGCATGACACCTAATGTTTTGCGCATGAACATATCTTTGTTATGTTTATGGACTAAGTTTGACTCGGAGGTCATGATGACACGTTCATATCCGTTCCTTGTGAGTGTTTATACAGACGATTACTCAGTAAGCAGCTTGTTCGTATTTCACAAGCAACGTTTTAATTATCTATTATGCAATATAGCGTAATCATTTTCCTTACAGCATTCTAGAAGGACTAGTTTATTAATTGAGATGAACTTTGTTTGGATGTGATGTCAAGAAAGGCTCTACTAACTTCAAATTTCAGAAATATCTTTTTCTTAATAACCTTATAGCAAATCATTAGCATTACTTACCTTAGAAGAATTACTTCAAGTTCTAAGTTTATTTTGGACCAGTTTTTGGGAAAAATCCTACAATGATCATATTTCATAAATAAACCTACAATATAATATAAACCATTTCTTATTGATTTGCTATAAAATCAAACTCAGAAAGAACAATCTACTCATGAGGTCAGTAATCTTTGGACAAGGTTTTCGAAAACATCTATATTCTTTTCCATTTTAATTAAAAACATTTCAGTGCTGTAAGTTTCATCTTTGAATTGGGAGTGAGAAAGTTTAGTAGTGTGACCTCCATTTATTACTTCTCTTAGTAAAAGTTTTACCATGTGTTATTTTTCCGAGACGCGGCGAAACGATGCCCCTTGTCTCATCTGTCTCGGAAAGGAGACGACACAGAACTCTTCGAAATGAGGCAATGTCATATTTCCGAAACGAGACAGCCTTAAGTCTCGTTTGGCAAGCAACTTAAATATTATTCTGAACGGAATGGGAAATTTCGCAGACACTACTCGAATGCATGTTCTATTATTATGGGTTTACGAGATACAAGAAGAATAAATCTTCCAGCGAATTGACACGAAGAACGTTGGATCATGTCCACAAGAAGTGGAGGATATTAGATGAACGTATCAAAAATTTAAGGGAGAGACTAGTGAGTGGAAAATTAATTTGATTTCCAAACTTATGGCTAAATGTTCACATAGAATTTTGAACTGTACAGCAATGTGCCTATCAGAATAGAAATTAGTAGAATGCTATATGCGAGTAAGCGTAAATAAAACAAGTAAGCTACTAGTGTCAATAAATAGCGTTAAGAGTGGGTAATTTCAGATCGCGAAGCAAAATAATGTTTAGCAAGAAGTGTAAATCAGTAAATAATACTAAATTTTATTTGTGTATACACTCTAGCAAGCTGCAAAGTGTGTATTAGGAAAAATGAATTTTGGATCGTGCGAATCTTTCTGTGCAATACTCAACGCTTGGGAAATTTTTATTTAAGTTTATAACCAATACTCCCTTATCCTTATTTTATAAGCGAATATGAGTTATAACAACTTGCTTATAGTACATAAATACTTGTTTATTGTGGCATATATAGATTTGAATGTATAGGATATAACAGCTATAGGTAGTTTTGAGCATTTTAAGAATTGAGTGTCTTGAGGATGTACCTCTATGATATGAAATATGAATAAATGAATATAAATAAGAAATTATAAATGAGAATATAGTAAGTGTCGTCGAATGATAGGACCGCTGATAGTATATGTTAGCCCAGTTTATTCTCTTTTTGCCACTGGTCAGGGTTGTGTTTTAAATATAGCTATATGAATGTTGGTGCATGATAGTGAATGTTTCAAGCAGTGAACGGGGCATCGGTAGTTCACATGGAAGGGAATGATGGCTGGCTATATTTAACTTTGCAACTTGTCTATATTATCGTAATTATTGAAGACTGAGATGAAAGCATTTCGAGTTGAATAAATTGGTCGAGTAGTGAAAGGATTAGTGTTGCTGGGAAATATCAGTATTTCATATTCTTTTATAATTTTTCTCCATTTACGCATATTAGTGACTTAAGCAAACCTAATACGTGAATGTTTGTAGGCATTGACAGTATACTTGGCCTGACGATACACATAGTGCTTGTTTATTAAATATTTCAGTGTATCTCAAGAGAAAATACAGAACGTTATAACCAATTCGTGAATCGTTGTGCAGTTAAAGTACACGTGCACCCTTAACATTTGACTCGCACTCGCGTCCGCTCGTTGTTTACTTTTTGAGCAGTGTTGTTTATACGGAGGTAGTTATTGTTTGTATAGGTGATAGGGAAGATGAAGGCGAATAATATGTTTCCTACGGTGAAATTTTTATCCTGTTGTAGAAGGACGCCAGTGCTTCTCGTCTACAAATCTTAGTTTTCCTTGCTTCTAAACGACTTAGTAAATGAAATTAATGACATCTCAAGACTTCACGAACCTTGCGGACTGATAGTGATCGGCAAGATATTTGGCTTATAATAACTTGCCATTAAAAATTATTTTTATTTAATATTTTATTTATTTTGTTATCTTATTTTGGACATTCTTCACCTTCTGACTTTTAACCTACTTTTCTCTAGATTCCACCTTGAGATCTTCTCCCTAGTTACTCTGAAGAGTCCGATATTTTTGTTAGCTAGAAATTTCTAAATTACGAGACCACACAACCACCCTGGAGTAATCCAGAATCTTGGAGAACGTTCAACCGAGCACAACGACAGAAGGGCATGTTGGAAAGGGGGAGTTCTCAATAACTTCCCTCTTCGTATTATCTTCCAGCACACGGACTTGTTGTGAGCTCCACGTGGCTAACAAGCCTGTATAGCGAAGGCGGTACATCTTTCGCGCAGAAATATTTTTGGCTTTAAATCAACACAATGGTTGTATATTTTTAAGATTAGATTACCTCTCTTGTAGTATCTAGTATTCTATCTTACCTTTTTCTGTACACTTCTGTTCTATTCTTTTAACTGTTCTTCTATTCCTACTCTAAGATATTTTGTAACCTGCCCCCGTTTTAACTTGACAATTTATATATCCACTTAGTATAACTGTTTCAAACCTAGATATATTATCTGGATATTCGTTTCGATTTGCACGAGATGTTGCGAGTTATAATTTGTAAGGGTATATACCTTCGTCGTATGCCAAGGGATATTTGACAATCGCCAGTTTTGACCTACCGTGGTCGTGAGCGACTATCCGGTGGACGATTTATTTATGTTTTCATTTTCTCTACAGTGAAACAATTTCAAAATATTTTACAGATTTTTTTTTACCTTCCTTATATCAGTACGAAATATTTCGGGTCCCACTAACCATCATGATCATATTGCAATACCATTTGCAATATCTATTTATTATTATACTGCAAAGTGTGTAATATTTCGCGGTTATGACTGCCTGCTACTCTTGTTAATTGAAAATTCCAAATCATTAAGAGTTGATTAAGATTTGAACATATTTTGGTGCGGTTACTAATTCTTGATTACTCGAGTTTCTTTCCTTGGTATGTGATGTGTTTACGAACCTTGAAATTATAGGAAACGGGGTAATTAACTACCAATTGTTTAAAATGATTAAATATATGAATATGTGATAGATGTATATTTTATTACGAAGAGTGTAGTTTAATTTTGAGATACTTTGTTTTGATGCAAATGAAGGCTTCGTTATTTTCCATATCGGTTGCGATATAATGGATACGTTCCGTTGCTGTAGTTATCGTAACTTCGACAAATATAAAATGTGAATTTGTAGAGTATACCGTGTTTGTAAATACGTGTTATTTCTTTCCTTGTGATGTGATGTAATAGGAGGTGTTAGACACATATATAGTTCAGATGTAATCTGAAATATATATGTGTCTAACACCTCTATGTGTCACATTATTACTTACATGTTGGGTGTTGTAAGAGGTAGGTTATCGCGACTCATAGTTAACTTTATATGTATCTATAAAACATTGTGAAATCTAAACTCTCTGATCTAATTCCATCTGTATTCTCTTTCTCATGAATTTCCAAACTCAGATAGTGTCATTCATACAAGTGAAGTTATTGCGATTTCTCCGTAAGTGAGATGAATAGTTTTTAACTGCATATTTAAAAGTTTTCTGTGACAAATCCATCTAAGGCGTTCCTCATAGTAAGAAGTCTCCGCAACTCTTCGTGCTCTAAATTATATTAAATTAACTTCGATCTTTCGAAATTGTGAACGTACCTCGACATTGACTATATGCCCAAATAAGTGACAAAAAAAAAAAAAAAAAAAAAAAAAACGAAATCTATTCAGAACCCAATTGTGCAAATTAAGTAGTTTTAAAGACTAATATAATATATTTTTATGACTACATGTGCGTGATATGGATCAATTATGAAATAACAAATCTGTTATAGTATGTTTAGTTTTGATGAAAGATAAAGCGTGCACGGACAAGTAGTGAGTGAGAACACGGACATGCTAAATAAGTGATATTATTTAAAGCTACGAGAAAATAGACTCGTATAGTGAAATTCTTTTCAAAAACTAGAGTGAAAGAAATTCGATCTCTTGTTATAAATGTCCAATTTTCGTAATAAGCTACAGGTATATTTACATTTCATAACCTGAATACTGATGTATATGTCCTAATATTTCATGTATACTAATATATATACAGTATATATATATATATATATATATATATATATATATATATATATATATATATATATATATATATATATATATATATATATATATATATGAATGTTTGTGTGTGTATGTGTGTGTAACTATATGTAATAAATACGTTTCTTCTTTTCTTATCGTCAGATATAATAAATGTTACAAAACTGTAGATAGGTGATAGCGTTCCTTCTAAAACATTATTTACCCTATTTATCTGTATTAATGCATTGTCAAATATGGTATGAATGTGATTGAATGAATGGTAATTCTAGTTTTAAGTAGATTAGCCTAAAATTTAGTGTAAACTAATGAGCCCTGTTATGTGTATAGTTTTATTGAAAAATGTGGTTATATGTGATTCATGACCTATGTCATGAGGATTACTAATCTTTGATTAATTGGAAACGGCTCTATAAGGCTTATCGGACTGGATTATTTTCCCTTTGCTAACTTCATTTACTATGCAAGATTCAATAAGCGAATAAAGAATACTTCATAATCAGAAAAGACGAATAGCACAATCAACTTAACATTTTTTCACCAGGTGGGTTGTTTCTAGATAACTCGAACTGTTGTATTTACCTAAATCCAGGTCAGAGTTGTATGGGTGGACATGTGCCTTGCAATAAACAGTTCAAACTCGATTCTGAAATAATAGAACGGGAATATTAGGAACCTCTTTTATCTGTTTAAGTTTCTTTACTATATTCCGATGATTATTCCATATTTATTCGTCTCCACCTCCTCTTTTCCTCTCTCTTTTGTCTTCTTTCGTCTTCACCATAGATCATTATACCTTTCGGGTAACACTTTATTCTTGGCTTTTACTACCTCCGACATAATATATTTCGAGCAGAAGGTTTTCCTAACTCCTTTCTTCTTCCTACCATCCTTCTTCCTCTCCTTTCTTTACCTTCCTCTTGACTTCCCTAGTCTTTCTCTATTTTATTACAACTGAACTGGGAGTTGTCGCCATATGCGCGGTCAGTAAGTTTAATTCGTTTTTATCTTCGGAAGTCCGATAGTGAATAACCCTTCAGAAATACGTATAAATATTGAGTTTAGCAATTAACTTACTTTGTTTATTAGAATAAGATACCTAGTGATTGAGTATTCATTGATTTTGAATGGCAACCATCGCGTCTTCTCGTCAATCACCTCCTGCATTTTTCATGCATATTAATTTCAACTAATTGCTTTTCTCAAGTCTTCACTTTGTCTGGGCGATAGTGACATCTCTTGGCGTCATATAGAAGATGTCGTTTCTAGCAACAAATATTAGCCTAACTGTAAAATATTAAGTATAACTAGCTGTTCTTCTCGAGCCTTCACTTTGTCTAAAAGTTACCTGCAGACTCGAGGTCTGCACGGGCTCGGGCAGTAAATATTCAAATATAGAACTATATTTCTCGGGCCTTTTCGCGCCTAACTTTGTAAATATGCTGTAGAGCGATATTTATTGGGCTGTTCTTTCTGAGAACCTTTAAAGCACAGCTGCAAAATTAAACCTCTAATTGCTCTAAATAGAAATACAATTTTGCGTTAAGTTTCTGTAATTCGGGCTTATTTCGAGCACATTTGATTATCACAGGAGCTTGTGCCTGGCTCGGGCCTAAATCCTAAAACATATTTCGGACTCGGGTCGGGCTTTACATTATAAATTAATGAGCCGAGGCGGGCAGAGGCTAAACCTTTCGGCCCGTGCAGACATCTACTGCACACTAGTAATATCCCTTGGCGTCAGAGAGGAAGCGTCGCTTCTAGCGACAAATATTAGTCCGACTGTAAACTATTAGGAGTTAGCGTGACTAACAGATAGAAGTGCATATTAGTTTCTATAATGAATTAAAAATAGCTAAATATTCTCGATGTTTATGCAATCCACAACTTTTAAATAGTTTGAGATTTGCATGCTAGAGTTATTAACAGACAGCTGTTGGTTTTCTAATGAGGATGCAACACACATATTTTGTTTTGTGTTTAGCCTTAAATTCGTGAAACTCATGTTTATAAGACATCATTAGTAAGGACTAAATTATTTTTAAAATGTAGAACGAAATGTATCATTATAAACAACTGATGTTACGTTTTAAGTTAAACGATACTAATTCTTAGTTTTCAATGAAGAGGATCATGCCAAATTACTTTTATTCACAGGGAAGAGTTTGGGATAGGTTTGAAATTAATAATTGTGGTTTTATTTTTATCCCAAAAGCAAGAGAGACACGTGACTTGTATGCACCAAACTAATCCATCCTACCATTTACTATGTATAACTAAAAGGACAAGTTTTGCATCAGTTATGCATTATATTCTTGAGTGATGTGGCAAAGATACAAATACATGGTAATTTGGTGTAAATGTAATACGGCAAACTATGGATACGATAAAATATCAAGCAATACATTGGACAAAGAGAACATTTTCAAACATCTACGATCAGCGTTGGAAGACAAACACCACATTATTATTATTATTATTATTATTATTATTATTATTATTATTATTATTATTATTATTATTATTATTATTGGTAGTATTAAAGAGGCGCGGATCCAAGGGGCTATAGGAGATATAGCCCCCCTCTTGACACTCAGTTATACACTGGATAAAATGGGCTTGAATCGTGCTTTCTTTACACTGGATAAAGCAGCAAACTATGGCTTAGCCCCTCCCTTGACCATATCCTGGATCCGCCACTGCTGTTAAGTATTCTGCCTGTTGGCCGGTCCTGGGACTAATAGGAGATTCGTCCTCCTTAGGTAGGGGTCTCAAAACATCTATCGATCTTCAACTTTTTCCGTTAAACTCAAAATCAACTCAACTTAAGGCTGTTGCTACCTCTTTGTCAAGTCGAGTTTTCCCCTATCTAATAACATCGGAACTTTTTTCGAATTTTTCTCAGTAAGCAATGAACAAATTCCTACAAAAATTTGCATGGAGTCAGGTTAATAATAAAGGATTCCTTATATGAGCTTATAATTTTACTAAAAGCCTCCAATTAAGTTATTCATTCCCCCCTTTTTTAGCATGTGAAGATTCGCAACAACGCATTGACGACACTCGGTTCTCTCTTCTAGCAGGTTGCGGAGGGTTACTTTGAGGTTGAACATTGTCCACAGCTGCGAGGGGACCCTTTTCAAGAATGACATATTTATGGCATTTCAGTGAGGAGGCGTTGGAGTACGTTTTCTTTGCTGAAAGCAGAAGAAAAGAAATAAAAACAATGAGAACAAATCCATTCTTCTTTTACATGAGCTTTTCCCCCGTTCATGGATAGACAGTTGTAAGCAATTAGAAGCGAACTGTCTCTATTGAATAAAGATACTTTTAGTGTATACGAAAGCGAATATCACTTTATTATAATTATTATAACTTTTTTGAATAAAGTGGCATACAAATATATAAAAATAATACAAAGGCCATAATATGCGTGGCTTTGAAAAATGTGCAGAATTTGTGAAGTTCCCACATGAAAGTCGGAAAAATACATAAACCTTCCATTATTTCCATTTCCTCCCTTTTCTCTGTAAAATCAAAACAAGAAATCCCTTTGCCATTTTCGTCTTCAGCACCCTTATCCAATAATGTCTGCTTATGTCTCCGTTACACAATACCTACTAAAGTTTGGAGAATAGTGTAATTTTTGATTCACCCTTTTCTCCGCGACAATTCAAAACAAAAACTAATCTCGCTTTTTCAGTGATACTTTCGTGTTTAGCACTCTAAAATTGTCCAAAAATGGTTATTCATAACTCCATTAGAAAATCTATATTGAACAACGTTATTTACTAAAGCGTTTCTAGGAGCAGATTTTTATGTATAATCACTATATCTGTATCCGGTAACTGTTCTTTGTCTTTTCTTTCCACCTGAAACAAATTTCAAATGCATTATTATCATATTTCATGCATAATATAAATTACTGCATATGTATAAATAACTGCCTTTGCAGTTATAGTCACAACTTCGTATACTATTTTAAAAACAAAAAAAAAAAAAAAAAATGTTCCGCACTTTTATACCAATTAAACTCTAAGAAACTTAATGGAAACTACCACAGATTTCATATTACAGAAATAAAACTGTTAATTTGCCCACATCTCTAAGTACGTTGGGTAAGGTTACCATACATTAGCATTTTTACAGGCATGTCCGCATTTTGAGAGTTAAAATTTCCATCCACATACATTTCCTGACCAAATTGTTTCGTTGTCTTGAACATGGTTAAATCTAGTCACACCGGGACTCTACTTCTTACTATTGTGTTTAGTATAAGCTTTCCGCATATTACCCAGGTAAGGAGGGGAGTACACGTAGAAGTATGCTCACACTTTGACATTTCAGAATATGGCAACCCTAAAATTGGCCATTGACCTTAGTTTTGTAGAAGTTTCATTTTCTCATTGATCAAGACATGCATTACATGCTACCGTGTAAATTGATTATCTATCTATCTTGGAATTCGGCTGCATTGAAGCAGTCTCATTTTCAGGTGTTCCTTACCTTTGGGCTCCTATTTACGTTTATATTGGGCACACGGTGTAATATTTTCTTCATCTCTTAAAAACCTTGTACGAGAAGAACATCTATTACTGTTGTTTTCAAAGGTCAATAAATCAAAGGTAGAAAGAGGGAAAAGCTGCTCATTAAAACTAATTCTCCCAAAAATACGAGAGACGCTAGTGGTGTTCCTTGGTTTCTGTCAACTGTAAGTGATTTTTGAACATAACGTTACCAATGTTATACGACATTGCAAATAATTTTGTATTCCAGTTGAAATGGATTTATTGAGCTTTAGATAACCTATTATTTTCTTATTGGAAGACAATTCCGTTTGGAAAACTCAGGAAATTTATAACAAATAAGTTCCAGTTCATACTGCAAAACGAAATAAAAAAAATTAACAGCATAGCTCCTTGTTGGTTATCTATCAAAAGTTTAAATGTTTCACAGTAGGGATCGCTGCCTTAGGTACTTTGCTACTTAGATGGTGTTTGAAATTTTCTTTGAACCAGAGATCTTATTTTCATGTAGCGTTATACGCGGAAGAAATGAAACTTTCAAAAAAGGATGTACCATAGATGTGATAGCATGTTATATACTTGCCACGTTCAAATCATCCCCAACGGGCGTCCTTGTACTTAAGCAGAAAGTTTACCCTAACTGTATTCATAAACAACACTCGAAACAAGCTATAAACGGCACTAGCTAGGGATGCGCATGAGTCGAGACATATCTCGAATCGAATTCAAATCGAGACAATTTGTAAAATTCGAGACGAGTCGAGACAAACTTATTTCTCGACTCGAATTTTCGGTTCGAGACACTAGTCGAGTCGAGACTGCTCGTAAGAATCTAGACTCGACTCTAATGTCTCGAAAATCTTTCTATAATTTGTAATATTATTTTGAAGAAAGTATTCACTCAGAAACATTTTTGAAACCAATTTCTGGGAGCATCCATGTGTCTAGTGGAGCTCGAGCAAGGCACCACAACGGCCCAGGCGTCACACTGTTTGCAGACTACGTACACCCCTTCATGACGACCATGTTTCCCAACGGTAGTGGCATTTTTCGACAAGATAATGCACCATGCCGCAAGGCCGGGAGTGGAATAGAGTGGTTCGAAGATCAAAGGGGCGAGTTCCAAGTAATGTGTTAGCCGCCCAACTCGCCGGATCTGAACCCAATCGAACACATCTGGGATGTGATTGAACGTGACGTCAGAACACATCGCCCCTTCCCCGGAATTTACGGGAATCAGGTGACCTGTGTGCATATGTGGTACCAACTCTCTCTCCAGCGATCTACCAAGGATCATTGCGTCCATACCAAGTTGTTATCCGTGCCAAAGGTGGACATACTGACAATTCTACTAGTCATAATGTTCTCGCTGATGTGTGTGTATATTTTAACTTGTATATTTTTTGTCTCAACTCGAATTTCATTAATGTGGTAGCTTGATGAAACAGTATTCCATCACATATTTTTATACTCATGCGAAAATGTCTTAGTTGAATAAGTATGACATTGACAAACGGGTGTACTTCAATAAAAAGTAAGGCCTGTATTTTAAAATGAAGCATCAAAAGATAATGTATAAAATTAAAATTATTCTATTAATAATATATGTTGTACTATTTGTCTAATACTGTATGTGTTGTAACCATATATGAAATTTCACTTCCACCGTTTGGAAATAAATATTCCATGTGTAGAATGCGTAAGTTTCAAGGTTATTATTGTTATCAGGTTACACTATATCCTGTAACCAAGAAATAAATCCCTATTCATATTTCGAAAAATTATAATACTGTAATAGAAAATGATATTTGTATCTACATTAAAAGTACCTATTTCATTATGTATAGATGTCTTTCTTGTGTAATAAAAGAATCCCTGATACTACAGTTCACTTTCTCCTACAAATGCGCTCTGTAAGAAGGGTAATGTGTGGTCAGTTCCGCAATTTCCCAATTGATTCGCGATACTGAATCAATACCGAAAAATTTGTCATCACTAGGAATAGAATTCGACAGCATTCACGCTAAGAACAAATTCGTGTAACAAAAGAAGGTTTATTTCTAAATTTTCTTCGCATGTAGTAAAAAAAAAAAAATGATTACTATTTAGCATAAAAATTATATAGTATTCAAAGTTGTTAAAGCGATACATATTATAATTATAATTATTAGTCCAAAATGCTACCTTAACTGGTTTACCTGTTTCCGTGAGGTTACAAAAGTGAAAGAGCGCTAGTGTATTCAATGTGAAAACCCAGCTGGTGTCGGCTTGGAAACAATGAATTGATTTTAACGTCCCTTTCAGCAGCGAGGCTATATGAAACGAGACTACTGATTAACGTGGATTCCGAACCACATGAGCTCCGCCGGGAATCGAATAAGGATCTCCCACGCTAAAGGCGGCAGGGAAACTAGCATTACCGGCAAGGGAAAACCGATGGATGTAGTGACCTCACATTTTAACTAGGTTACCAGTGTCAAAGCCGGACCGAGATTCCCTGCTCCTTACAGGCTCTTGTTCCACGGATTCCCAATAATAATAATAATAATAATAATAATAATAATAATAATAATAATAATAATAATAATAATAATAATAATAATTATTATTATTATTATTATTATTATTATTATTATTATTATTATTATTTCGCACAGGAGATTGATCTGGTATCACAGCCGTCTGCTAATTTATATTTGTATAACCAATCACTAAATCTAAGACTTTGAAATACACGAGATGCAAGAGGCACCTTGGTAGGGTTGAAAGTAACCACAAAAACTTCCAATAAGACTGGACGAATATACTAAAAGCAATAGGTTCAGCAAAGAAAAGAAAGAGCGCCCACTCTTCCTGAGTGCCATAAATCTGTCTTCGAAAAAGGCGACAGGGCTAGAAACATTCATTCCGCAGATGCGTTATGTACACAGTTTTAAAACCTGTTTTAAATGGCTAGCCCGAATTTCTCGCACGCTGCTAACACAAACAGAAAGAAAGAGAGATTGCACTGTTGCAAATCTTCACATGAAAAAAAAGGGGGGAATGAATAACTTAATTGGAGGCTTTTAGTAAAATTATAAGCTCATATAAGGAATCCTTTATTATTGACCTGACTCCATGCAAATTTTTGTAGGGATTTGTTCATTGCTTACTGAGAAAAATTCGAAAAAAGTTCCAATGTTATTAGATAGGGGAAAACTCGACTTGACAAAGAGGTAGCAACAGCCTTAACTTTAACTTCCAATATGTTCTATTTTCCAATTATTGATAAGTTGTGGTCCTCTTCATCCTGCTCCTCCCTTTCCTTCCATCTTACCCTCCTTGGTGCAATAAAGAAGCTAGTATGTTCAATCCAGTTGACCTTTCTACGAAGGATTCAGGATAGGAGCGTACTCTTCTCTCCTATTCATTTCAAGAAATATCTTCGTTTCTTACTCAATCTGTCCTTCTATATCTTTCTCCAACACCAGATTTCGAAGCTCTAAGTATTTCTTCTCTTACTTTTGTAATGCCCAAGTCTCCGAACTATACAACCCCATGCTGCATATATTACACTCTTTGTTGATGATCCTGTATTCAATTTTGAAGTTCGTTTTTGATCTCATATGGATGACTCAGTATTACAACATTTACTTATGTTGCCTAATGTCGCTGGTACGATCCCAGCTCATGAAATATGAACTTTGTGGTGGACAAACACCATGTACGTTAAGTTTCTCGGGTTCTGTCGTTTCCTCTCACTTTCTTCGTTCTACAATTTCATTCATTTCCGTCATACAGTTTTCATTAAGTTGGGTGCATAGTCATGGGACATTAAATTAGAAACTGCATTTTGTTTCATTTGTTGTTCCACATACTGTTAACCTTTTCCTCTATTCAATACATCTTAGTTCATTCTATATTGTAAAGTGAATAACCACCATATTTTTTTTGTTCTTCTAGATCCTAGGTGTTATGATTCAATTTTTCTTACTACTTTGAATAGTCACTCTTATTTCTCCGAAATAAATTCAGAATTCTTCTCCAGCACCAAATCTCGAGCTTTTCCAAATCTTCTAAGTCCCCATTCTTCTCTCTATCTCCTTAAAAGAACTTTCTACGATCACATTGTTCTAGATGATAGATGAAGTAGTTAAAATTTTAGCAAATTGACAATAATATTCAGCAAGATAGCTACGACCGCCTATACAACACATTTTAAACATCAAATACTTCATTTCAGAATTTTGATAGATAGTGAATTATGTTCAATATTAAACAAAATACATATAGTTTCCCTATTCATACTATTTACTCATCTTTTGGGGTCTAAATTCAATACATTCTGTTTGAAATATTCCCAGCAATTAGTACAGATTTGAGTCTTAAAGATAAATAATAACAGATAATAGGTGGTATAGAGGTCGCTTTCTCTAACTTTTGTGCCCTTGAGTGCCTCGTCCAGAAACCACTGTTCAGCGATATCCAGTATCCCCTTATAATTTGGGCATGTGGTCGTTTATATACCCCTCAATTTCCTTGAGGAATGCTTAGGAGCACTTCATTATATTTTGGAAATTGCCAGACCTAAATATTTCGTGTGTTTGTATTGCACCGTGAAATGTGCTTCTGCAAGTTTTGTGGTTCATTTTGTTCCTTTATGTGGTTAGAAATGGGCAATGAGACTTTTTCCTGGGCACGGGTATACATTAACCTATGTATATGAACCTCCCTACACACTTATCCGGGCTTTGCCCTTTGAGCGTCATCGTACAATCGAGTGAAATAGCAGTACATTGGTAGCAATTGGCTTCTATACACTTATCGGGCCGAGCCCGTCCGAGCGTCGGAAGACACACAAATCTCCCTGCCAGAATCATCCGACACTCATCCAGGCGTTTGTACGAACGAAATTCAAGCGGGACATTGTAGGTAATGGAAGCGCACACACTATACGAGCTTTGTCCGTGAAAATTGTAAAGACAGTTCACAAATTTTAAAATTAAATGGGAGGATAATAAACTATTAATCCAATGGTGTAAAAAGTGTTAATGGTTAAGACATAGCTATGCATTCAAGAGTTGAATTAGTTCATCAATTCCATATTATTTTCTAAGTAATGTTTCAGTGAAACAATTTGATATTCCTAATAATGCTGTTGAATTGAAAGGGATCATTTCATTTTTCTATTTTGAAGTTAGCGTGACTTTCAGCAGCAAGGTTATATGAGACGTGGACCTACAGCTTAACAAGGGATCCGAATTATATGAGCCCCACCAGAAATCGAACCCGGCTCTCCCACGTCAAAGACGTGTACGCTATCCGCTTATCCACTTCGGAGCTATCATTTCGATTTAAAAATGTAAGTATATAAGAGACGTTATAGTGATAGGAAGCATGCCATGTTTAAATATGTAAGTAATATATTAATAAATGAAAAAAGTTAGATCAGCAGCCAACCACTGTACTATTTTAAAAACAAGCAGACGGGCACGGTTGCGTGATTCTTTATTCCAGCTGTTCCGAAGGAGATATAATATGGTAGGAAATGGCCTGATTCTTGCATCAATCAATGCAAGATCAATCGACATAAGATTGATCTTGCATGACGGCGAGTTGTGCAAGACTCAAGTCCCGATCATAGTTCTAATCTACGGGATAGTAAGAACCGTCCTCAAAAGCTTCGACGTTGGATAAGAACGCAAAACCAAAACTCATCTAGAACAAGCATCAGAATTTACCGGTACTATTGCACTATATCAATGCATAGAGAGCCTAGCCACTAATTTATCAAACTTGCTACCAGTCTTGTTAATAGTAACGACAAGTCGCTAAATCTAACGGATTTTGAGAAGCAGATAGCGTCAAAATTTTTTTTTTAGAAAAGCAACTAACGACTTTTAAAATGTCTTGGCGACAAGACTGGCGAATTCTTTCAATGCTTCACTTTTCAAAACTGTCAATATTTCTTACTGAGCGATTGTTGAAAGATTGATGAATAAAACGAACGCAAATCATTATGTGAGTGCCACTGGGCATAATTCGAGTATAAATTCTCTGGTTTATGACGTTGCCATCTGAACACACCATGTGAGATAAATTCAAAACTTCCCTTGTAGTTTGTTAGAATTGATAACACAATCTCTTGGCAACGGTAATGGTACGTCACATTAACTACTTGACACTTGAGAGTTCGAGATAGGGCGACAAGAAGATTGATTGCGGGTTATTATTGCACGTTCGTTTCTCAAACAAAAGAACAACCTAGGGCAGTGATTGGTGAATTTTCTTAGAACAGGGCCAAAGAGAAACAGGAGAAAACCTTAAACGAGCCTATATATTTAAAAAAATGTAATGTCACATTTGACACTTCTTGTAATAATAAGCCTAAAACCAAGTGAAGTTTTTTTTTTCTGGTTCGCACTGGGACACAGTGATTCCCGTGAAATTAAATTTCCATGTACCGGTATGTTTCTAATACAACCCTAGTAGATGAGACAACTTGCAAACCTCTTGCTGTAAGCTTGACTTGCAAGTCGGCCAAGGTTTCATCTAGCTTGATTGGAAAACGTGCAAGCCTGCTACAAGCTGGATTCCAGTAACGAATTTACATGGGGGCAGCCTTGCATTCAGTGTTCCATTCAAGCTTGACACAAGCGTTATACAAGTCAAGTCAGTAGCCAATGAAGGACCAGTGTTGCTATGACGCTCTGCGAAGGATCTAAAGCAGCGTTTGCAAGTACAACGAAAGGCAGATTGTATAAAACCATGCGTTTCACGTGCAAGAGTAGAAAGCCAAAAGCCAAGTACGAACCAACTGGTCGAACTTTCTTGCTACTAGGGAACTCTTTCGAAAAATTTGGCATCATGTCGTGGAGCTTAAAGAATCTTTCAGGGCGCAGCATCTCGCTCGCAAGCTATAATTTGCCTATCACTGAATTAGAAAATTTCGAATCAAGTTTTCACTAGTCTAATTTCAGTGTGTATTGCATAGTGCATATTTCTGTGTAATTGATACATTCAAATGGCAAAGGTGTGCTACCCGTGCGTCTTTTATTTCATCGTTAAAATTGCCATGTTTTTAAATTACCATGGGTAAATTTCAAAGATGAGGAGAAGTATGTAAGCAGACAATCGGGCACGTTTCAGTAACGGTTTGAGTGAGGGCAACGCAAATTTGCGGTTCAGTATGCGATAATTAAAATAGCAGATATAACGACTGTTTTTAGCTTTCTCCTTGCGTTGGTGTATGTACGTAGAAGTCTGGCATAGAATGACGTCGAGTGTTTCTTTGGGAATAGGTAAGTGATTTTACGTGGTTTCTACTTTAATTAATTATGTTTACATATACAAATTAAGTTTATATTGTTTCGCAAAAGAAAACAAAAAGAAGAACAAAAACAAACATCATTTTTACACTTAAGTTCGGCAATACCTGTTTAAGCACGACCCGCTCGGGAGAGTAATACTCCCGGAAGTACGTTTTTTCCGCGCGCTACTCTAGACAGCTGTTTTACGCACTATCCTAGCCAGTTGTTTTAAGTTGGTCACAAAATTTATATAATGAAGTACAAGGGGAACAAAATGACCCTATATCATGGAGTACAAGGCCATAAGTACTACAACTACTTAATTGCATAAAAATAAATAAATCACTTTTTTAAGTATTATTTTCACATTATTTTAATTTAATAAGTGTTATAAAAATGTAAAAAAAAAAAAAAAACTTTCCTCGGGCGGGATTTGAACTCGCGCCAAAAGAGGACTTTATTACTAACGTATAGCGCTAGCCCACTCGGCCACTGAGGCAGACAAGAGCAAGCGTTTGTTGTCTGCTATTTGAATGCAACGTGGCAGGAAGTGGATAACGCCAACCAATCAGAAATGTGTTTCTCGTTTCTACTTCCGGGAGCATTACTCTCCCGAGCTAGTCCTGTTTAAGCGGCTTTCAAAGCTGGATTTAACGATTTCTTTTGTCAACGAGAGTAGCAACAGTGCGAACAAGATTTATCAATGTTGTTACTTTCATCGTTAGTTGTGTCGTTATGAAGAGAGAGAAAAGTTTCCAAATGATTACACAATAAATTTCAGTTGAATGAACTTGAAAAAGAAGAAATAGAGAAAATTAAACAGAAATTCAGGCCCACTGAATCATTACAAGCATCTAAAATCAAATTTCTTAAACTTTTTATTTTCTTGGTGCGTAAATGAATGAAGAAAGTCAAGTACTGACCTTAATTAAACATTTCGCGATTATGCAATTTAGATTAAAGGAGATGGATAATTAAGGAAAATTAACGATTATGAAAGGGGGATGAGAATGTCAGAGAAAGCGGAAGGAATTAACCGTATTTGATTATTTCTTACTAAAATGTAAAATGATAACACTCGAACAATTAAAATTATTATATAGGGTGTTTCAAAACAACACCGACAACGTTGGGAAGTGATTCCTGACACCAAGATAAGACAAAAAGTATAGACCAGCCTGGGTGCACAAATGCTTCCTTTCGGGGTTATAAGCTGCCGAAAATATGAAAAGAAAAATGAAATTTAAAAGGTCCACAGCTCCAAAACCGTAGTCAGGTCAAGACTTCGCTTAGGAACTAGTATATGCCCTATCCAAATATCCAAGTTTCACAATTCTGCGTTACTTCCGTAACAATTTTCGTATTTTTTAGTTGGTGAAATTACATGGCCGTAGCAAAACTCCCTCTATAAAAATTGTTGCGTGAGTACCTTAAAATTCTGAAACGTGTATTTTTTTGGATAGCCCACATATTAGTTCCTAAGTAAAGTCTTGACTAGACTGTGATAGGTCCCATAGTTTTGAAGCTATGGACTAGGGATGGTACCGAGACCGAGACGGAGCTTTATATACCGAGACCGAGACAGACCTCTATAAATCGAGACGAGATCGAGACGAGACTTAGGTCAGTCTCGAAAGTCTTGGTCTAGTCTCGAATATTGATACTAAAATTATCTTCATTCAAAATTTGTTTCGTTGCTGTGTTAGACAATATGAGAAAGGTTGATTCATGTACAGTGGCGTATTTAGTGGGCGGTTATCGGGCTCAAACCCCTCCCGAAATAAATTTATGATAATTTTTTTTATTGCACGTACAACGCAAATGCTTCTTACTCGTTCCTCAAGCCTCTCCCGAAACAAAATCCACTGCTAATGCAACTAGAATTCTCTCTCTCTCTCTCTCTCTCTCTCTCTCTCTCTCTCTCTCTCTATATATATATATATATATATATATATATATATATATATATATATATATATATATATATATATATATGCACGGGTTCCCAAGAGCCCAACTTTAATTTTAAATAGAAGCAAGGGGTGAGTGGTACGTCGTTCAATAGATCTTGAAAAACTAAAAAGCGTTGTGGCAAAATATCTTTCATATCGGGCACTGTATTCAAAATGGCCGCCAAGACATGTTGGTTCTATCAAATACAGTTAAACGTGCTGTACCACTAATATGAAAACGGTTGAACATAAATGAATCGAACAAAACTCAAATATAAAATGTCATGTGGTACATCGATTGATATTGTCGCGAACACTCCCAGGGTCACCCTTCATGGGGGCCCAGGGCGCAACTTCAAAATTGTAAATGGAAACATGGGGTGAGTGATACCTCGTTCGACATATCTTTAAAAACTAAAGAGTGCTGTTGCAAAAGATTATTCATATGGGTCACCGTTTTCAAAATGACCATCAAGACATGGTATCTGCATCAGGTAAAACGTCCAGTATCACTAATATGAAAACACCAGAACAGAAATTCGAATGGGAAATCACAGAGGGTATTTATCATTCTATAGCTCTGGAATGTTGCAACAGTCGAAAAGATGATTAGAGTGAAAGTGCCATTATGGAAAGGAAGAAATCTAACTCCTAAAAAATTATCGCTCCAACCTCACTCCGTACGTGAGTGAAGCGGGAAGGATCGGTGAAATTGCAAATGAGAGCCTTAGTTTTTGCAAATTGTATTTACGGAACAAAGTTATTTGAAATGCGTTTTTATAAGAGATAAATATCTCTTTAATGGGATAAAGTATGTAAAATTGTTGTTAAATGGTACCTTCCATTTTGATTGCGCGCAATGGTTTGATGCAAAATGAATCAACTGAAATGCGAAACAAATTTGTTGAACAATGCAATTTTAGAACAATGTTTATGAACGTTGTTTTTTTTTTCAACAGTCCTCTGCATGATATTGGTTCGCTTCTTTTCCTTCCATGTGATGAGTTTCACTGAGATGTCCACAGCTACATTTCGAATAACTTTCAACAGTAATTTCAGTTGTGATCCTGGCGAGCACCAAACTAGTGTAAATTACTCTTGTAGTAACTCTTACTTCATTAGTCTGGACTACTTTAGTAAAATACTTCCGTAGTAATATACTCTTTTAGTAACTGTTGGAGAGCTCAATTTCTATTTACTTCTTTAGTTGTAACTAAAGTAGTAACGCCTTTTTACTAAAGAAGTAAGCCATTTCTGCACTGTTGGCACGTGCATTTCGTTTTCTATCGGCAGCTGAAGCTTATCGGAAGATGCACCTATGAAGAAAGGCAGAGAATATGGGATTGTAGTGGAGAGCAGGAAGTTGTTGGAAAAAGCAAACGAGCTTCATTCGTTAAAAATGCGTTTAATACGAGAGGAATATAATGCAAAAATGTTGTTAATTGAAAGACAAAGACAAATCATGGAAGAAGAGCATAACCTTTAAATGGAAAGTTCAAGAATGAAATGGAGCAAACTTCAGGCTCCGGTTCTTCAGGCAATATGTTCGAGAAGTTTATGTTTTTGTAAATAAATATAAATATGTTTAAAACATATATAAAACATATGTATAAAACATATTTTATTTGCTTGATATTTTTCTAATGGTTTACATATCTGTTTTTGTTTTCCACATGCCATAATATTTGTATATATTATTTCAGTATTAGTACATTTAATTTTTCTAATTACCACATTTTAATATTAATTTGTGTTAGCAAAATTATAAAAGTAGACATCTTGTTTTTCTTAGAAATTATCAAAACACCTTTATTGTATAACTTTGTGTACTGAAGTAAGAAATAATATGAAAATATTAATTCTCTAATTGCAAAAAAAGAAAAAGAAAAAAGTGAGAAACGTAACTATAAAAGAAATAAAAGAAGTGCCTTGTTTATTCATTTAAGAAGGAAAAGTCTTTACACTTACTTGTTATTTTACTAGAAAATTAGGTATAATTTTAATTAAAAATAATTAAGTATAATACACCTTCTGACAGATTGCCTTGCAGCATCTGCTTCTGTATGAAATGCATATTGGTTGATGCCATTCGCATCCATAGCATTAAGGTGAAACACGCCTTCAGTTCTATTCCAAAGTAGTGTAGAACTGCAGCAGCCACAATAACATTCCCACACGTGTTCTGTTTATATCGCATTGTTTTAGTAAGAATTTGGAAACGTTTCTTCCAACACCGAATGTACATTCTATTACACATTTTGTAGCAATACGGGCTCTAGTCTAGCGCCCTTCGGCTCCTATGTGGGGTAGAAATTCACGAAGTCATAAGATGTTTGGAGAGCGCATGTCCACTGTCTCCTTAACAAGCAACCCATCATACTGTCCATTATTAAAGTCTACAGCAACTCTACTATTATCCCAAATGCGTGCATCATGTGTGGAACCTAGCCAACGCCTTACATGTTCAAAACTTTCATATTGGCATCACAAATGATTTGTGTATTGATAGAAAAGAAATTTTTGCTATTTCTATATAGTTCTGCTTGTGCTCCAGAAGGACAAAGTATGGGTATATATATACATAATCTATGACCCCTATGACATTCGGCAATCCACCAATTCGATAGAATTCCCTTTTGTTCATTGATATATTTTCTTGGTTCTGTGGCATGGATACATACAGTGGCTTTAAGGCAATAGAACTGTCTATCACTCTGTTAAAAGCTCTTCCAGCAGTTAATGAGATCCCTGCTACAATTTGGTAAGTATATACCAGTGCGAAATATTTGCATGCCACAAAATAAGATGCAACTAGGACACAAAGCACGGTTCCTGTCAGAATTATGCTACAGTTATGGCTCCAGCATACCAAACAGCGACTCGAAAGATTCCGTACGAAACCCAAACCGCTCTTTGAAATCATTATCGCCATACATCGCAAGTGGATCTCTTCTCTCCATTAAAAGCCACATTCTTGGGATGCATACCTCTTCTGCCATCTCCTTATATTCTTCATAGACCAGGTAATCCATAGAATTCGATATTTAACACACAGAAACCAAGGAACTCATTTTACTCTCTAACTTCACTCCTACTACTGCTTAGGAGTAAATTTTGGCCTTATTTACTCCTAAAGTTACTAATGTAGTAGTGTACTCTTGTATGGTGCTCTCCACCACTTGTGAAGTAACTAAATTTACTACTGTAGTAAATGAAAATTTTACTTCTGTAGTAATTTACTCCTTTAGTTCAGTACTCTCGACTGGAAGTCACCGATTTCCTTCTCTCTTAGTAAGTTACTACTTTAGTTTCACTTACTCTTGGTTGGTGCTCGCCACCCTTATAGTAACGAAACGGTACATACTGATGCAGATATGTCCCAAAAATCTTGCAAGCAATGCGTTAAATTATCAGGGGCGAAGAGGCGGGTAAAATGTTGTTAAACTTGAATTTTACCTTATTTTTATTCATCTTATTTCACTTTATTTTTATTCATTATACAGTACCAGTCATTTATATATACAAATGTTTCAGCAAACCATATCTATTGCAAATAAAAGTGAGGTTCTCATTTGAGATTTTACTATTCATTCCCGCTTCACCTACTTACGGACAGAGATCGGAAAGATAATTTTCTATCATTTCCTCTTTTGCATCATGTCAATTATATTATAATAATCTTTTTCTCCGTTGCATTATACTCGAGCTGTGCTTGCCTATACGAGTTTTATTCTGTTCATTTCCAACTATTTTCATATTAGGGGTCTAGTGGTACTGGACGTTTTATCTGATACAGGCACCATGTCTTGGCGGCCATTTTGAAAACGGTGACCCATATGAAAAATCTTTTGCCACAACACTGTTTAGTGTTTCAAGATTTATCCAACGACGTATCACTTGACCCATATTTCGGTTTAAAATTTCTAAGTTTGGCCCCATTGAAAGGCAGTCCTGGGAGTACTGCGAGAACATTATTCGACGCGCCCCATGCCTTTCCTGTTTCACTTTCTGACTGTTCGTTTATCTTCAACTGTTTTCATATTAGTGGTACTGGATGTTTTATCAGATACAGGTACCATGTCTTGGCGGCCATCTTGAATACGGTGACCGATATGAAAAATCTTTTGCCACAACGCTTTTTACTTTTTAAAAATCTATGGAACGAAGTATTACTCGCCCCATGTTTCCGTTTAAAATTTTAAAGTTTGGCCCTAGTACCCCATGAGAGGCGGCCCCGGGAGGCGCCGCGACAACACCATTCAGTGTGCCCTATGGCATTTCCTGTTTGAGTTTCTGTTTGGTTCATTTATATTCAACCGTTTTCGAGATATCTCCGTGGAAAGATTAAAATGGGCCATCCTGGATATATATAGCCACGGACCCAGTATATGATCAAGGAAAGGGCTAAACCATGGTTTGTCGCTTTATCCAGTGTAAAGAAAGTAGGATTTAAGCCCATTTTATCCAGTGCATACCTGAGCGTAGTCTCTATAGCCCTCCCCTAGGATCTGCGATATATATATATATATATATATATATATATATATATATATATATATATATATATATATATATATATATATATATATATTAAAATGCTGAAATTTGTACCAAGTTGGGAAATTTTTCTTGATACTCTGCAATATCACTAGGTAAACAAGCAATGTTGCTAAAGGAAAATAAAGTTGTATTTTCTCAAATTGCGCTACGTAAAGTATTACATATTTTTTAATTTAGTTATTTAACAAAACCACAATAGCCCATACATTATTTAGTGTAGCTTGGAAATCTCTAATAACTCAAACGGCATAGACGGTGCAATGCGCATCAACTGTACCTTAGCGTCAAAGACTGTGATCATGGTATAATATATTTCGAATGAATGAAGGAACAAAGCTACAAGAAACGGAAAATTTAAATGTTTCTAAAGACTTTACTTCGAAAACGCGCTGACATATCACGTCTCATCATGCAGATGCTTCCAAAAGACTTAAATGCTTATAACACCATTTACAACAATTGTTATTTCAAAGCATTTCAGAGATACCAAACACATTGGTAGTGATTGTTATACTGCTTAAAAAACGTATTTGTATTAAATTTTTATAATGATTATTGCTTTCCTTTGCTTCTATAACATTACAACAATAGTTTCTGGTGGTTTTAAGTATAAATCGCAGTTACATTATTTTAAGCAGTGTTGTTCACTTAAATAAATTGCTAAATATTATTCTAAATATGTGCAAATAGATAAACTGTAAAATATTTTAAAATAAGGGCCTACTCGTAATTTGCTTCATGGTGCAGGAATGCTTTCAAGAGACGACGTTTAGTCTTTGGGCTACTTATAATGTTAATATTTTAGTCTTCGTTCCAGCAATACATGTAAATGCAAATTATAACTGAAATTAAATGTAACTGATATATTTTCAGTAACACTAGTTGTTCCCCGTAAGCCTTAGGCCTGGTGTACACTTTAGATTAAGAGCGTGCTTAATTAAAAGTTCTAATTACACTCTAATTTCATTTCACTTGCTTTAGTTTGACCACCGACCACCTCAAACTCGATCTATACCATATAGCTATATGCAATTATTCAAGGACTTACAGTTAGTAATACACAGTGTTCACTTTTGTTTTGTTTTGTTTTAGTTTCAAGTCCCACAGTTATGTTAGGGCGGCTAAAGGAGACGTGGAGCTAATGATTATAGTGGAATTCGAACCACTTCGGTCGTTCAACTTTACCCCTACCGGAAATCGAGCTCCAGATCACGTGAACCGAAATCAAGAGTGGTAGCCGCTAGACCAAATGGGGGTCCTCACATTGTGTTGATTTAATTCATTCAGTCAGTGTTGCCAGATCTGAAGATTAAAAAGTAGCGTGTCTGTACTCCAAAAGTAGCGAATTCGAACGATTTGTAGCCCAAATATATAGAAATGAATAGTGATGGTGCTAATGAAATAATTTAATATGAGCTGGAAAATGTGCTGGACGTATTGCAAGAAGAAATTATGATCGACGGACGAAAACAATTTTAGACTGGACACCACGAGACAAAACCAGCCTAGGAAACCTCCCATACAAGAAGGTGTGACGAAATCTAGAGCCACTGAGGAGTAATCTGGAAAAGAATTGCCCAAGTTAGATAGTTGTGGAGAAGAATTGGAAAGACCTTCATCTAGCAATGGATTAATAATGGTTAATTATGATGATGGTGATGATTTTATTATACCTGGACCTCGGAGGTAAACTAAACCAAGTCATAATTTCGTAATTTTACAGATGCGAAAAACCGGTTCCTCAACTAAGACTAAATATATTACTTTTACTAGGTAAGGTAGGGTAAAAATGGATCCAAAATTTAATGAAAATCATAGAGCGAAAAAATATTTTTGACTATTCAATCCATCATGTTGCAGCAAAACTACGAAAATTAATACAAAAGAAAAATAGAAAGTTAAGAATGACTTGTTTTGGCGAGTGAGAAAAAATAGATACAGATAACTCGAATTACCTATATACTTATATAATATATAGGCCTAGGTAATTTTCCATGTTTCGCAAGTAATTTTTAATCAATATAAAATTTCAACGTAATGAAGCAAGATTAGTATTCTCGAATAAAGATTGCATGCACCGTTGAGAGCTCAGGAATAAGATTAATCTATGTTATGGCACTGGATATGTGCTTACGTAATGCATACGACCTTATGAACTTGTATAAGAAATAGGATGCACTTAAAATGAGACTCGAACTATGCGAAACATTGGACTTTGAATCTAACTTGTTTTGTGATCCAACTCGAGACCTCACATAGCAAAAATGAGTGTAGTAGCTCCCACCACAAGGTTCAGGACGTTCGTGTTATAAAGTGTCAATTAAACACGGAGATGTGAAACGGTAATATAGCATTTCATCAATTTCAAACAAAATACGTATATTGTAGTAATAATTTACCCTATTTGTTAAGATAATGAACGTTATATTTTGTTTTTAAAATGACAGTCAAAGCAGAATGTATTGAATAATAAATGAGAAATTGTAAAGTTTCAATTTCGGTACGATTAAATACATTCGTACTGCTATGTGTTACGTTATCCGTTAGGAGGTATTCAACAATTCTGATTCAAAGGAAGGAGATAAACTACTGTAGAGTACTGGAGTTAATTTAATATAGTTTAATTGTATACGCAGTTCTGAGGCTATATGAGACAAAGTCTATTGCTGAAAGTGAAATATGGGTTCTACTAGGGTTTTAGCGTGATGTATCCACTGATCATTGAACCTGGAATACGCGCATGGAAAGCATTAGCACTAGCAAATTAGCTACGAAGAGGTACACGATACCATAATTCTAAGTCAAAATGAAAGGAAAAAATAAGCGGAAACGACGGCCTGTACGAGAATAATAGTTTCACTATTTTAATTTGACACTATTTATTTCGATACTTTCGAGACTTTCGAGACGAGACCGAGACCGAGATCGAGACAGGCATCTGTTGACCGAGACGAGACCGAGACGGTGATTTTTTACTCGAGACGAGACCGAGACCGTTATTTATCAACCGAGACGAGAAAGAGACTGTACAAAGTCTTGTCTCGTCTCGTCTCGATACCATCCCTACTATGGACATTTAAAGTTCATTGTTTTCATGTTTTCGTCAGTCTATAACCCCGGAAGGAAGCATTTGTGTACTCAGGTTGATTTATACTTTTTGTCTTATCTTAGTGTCAGGAGTCACTTGCTAAACGTTGTCGGTGTTGTTTTCAAACATCCTGCAGAATATTAATTGTACACAACAACTTCCTAAATTAGAGCAAATCTGGTAATAAATGTTTAGTTAGCTATAGAACTCCAGTTAAACTTCTAGAGATTGTTAGCGTTTAACGAAAAAATACGTTGAGGATGAGACACGTACTAATGGATAGGTCTTATTGTGCTGTATAAAATGATACGCATGAATGTAAAAACTTATGTAGATTTAAAGCGAATTTGATACAAATAAATTAATTTGTAAAATTAAACACTGGTTCTGGACTAGAACCATGTCATTTTTTGAAGTGAAACTAATGTTGAAATATAGCGCCAATAAGCTCTTCAGTATCATACTAGCAAAATGACAGTCCGTAGTATGGTTAATAAAGAAGATACTTAACATTATCATCTATTCTTACATTTTAACTTCTATTTGACTAAGATATATTTTCCGTATATAAGACACCACATCAAACAGAACAACATAACATTTAAATTTCAGTTTAGCGTCCCTTTCAGCAGCGAGGCTATGAGACATGGACTTACAGCTTAACGTGGAATCCAACCCAAATGAACTCGGGAACCGAACCAGGGTCTTATCGTGTACGAGAACAAATTCTGATTTGACAGTTGGCACACGAATTTCAATTGGAGCGAAAGACATCAGTGGCAAGTTGTTGCAGGTTTGAAGCTGCTTCTTGATTATTCAGGAATAACCGCGTGGGCTAGTTGATGCAACATTTAAGTATTGGAATAGTTAGCGAAATGGCAGTTCCTTGGCATGAAGCAGGCAGGCATAATTGCTACTGCAAAGGTCTCCCAGCTCTTTAACCAATAACCCTATAACTCCGGTGTTCGCCACAGTGCTGGCGGATCCAATGACATAGAACTTCGACACATCGATGTAATTCTTCTTTCAAAACTCAACAAAGACGTCTTTGATTCTCAGCATAGTGCCTACTTGAAGTTTGACATGACACACGTATTCGTTTTCCGGTTGTCGTACAAGGGTTATATGCTCTCAAATCGCTATCCATTAAGAAAGTGACATAATGAATGTTTAAAGCATCCTCTATACATTCGAATAGTTCTGAAAAATATGTAAAAACAAACGTTATTTCCATATTAGTGTTTGATTTCTGGAAACGGTACTTTATAATGTTAGGTTCTTTTCTTACTACGTTTGAATTCCACAGTTTTGTCTGTTCTCCCTTTTCTGTTTCTTCTTCTCATCTTCTCTTCTCTCCTCTCTCCCTCTCCCCCCTCTCTGCCTCATTTCTGAATCTCTGTGAAATAGACATCCGTTGGTTTCAATTTTTCATTGTGTGTGTTTCAGTTTCTCCCTACATCAACTTATGAAAAATGTTTTGTCTCGGTTTTGTTAATTCATTTTATCGAAACTAGTGTAGTTTGAAACGAGAATTGCGCTCATGTTGTTAGTTAATTTTAGTATGGGAGGGAAGAAAGTAGGAGAGAGAGGGGTCTCTTTACCTGACACGATTATGGGATAAGAAAGTATATATATTGGGTGGTCTAACTGCACGGCGTTAGCTGTCGCAATTTTTTTCATGCTGAATGTACAAGGTTGATTTGAGTTGGATACATGAACTGCATCTGAATTACAATTCGGTTCGGTAGCTGACGTGGATGAAATGTAGCCCTGATCATCTCGAAAAGTGTGGGAAGTAAACTGATCTCCATCAGACTAGTAATGACAACGAATTCCATAATTTTCTCTTACTCTTCTCATTGCCCTCAGTTGTGATATTCGTGTAATACGGATATCCTAAGAGCTAATTTCCACTTTCTTTAGGTTAATTGATCTAATACGAAGTTCACCTCATGCAACGGAACATTTTGAGGTCGGTCAAGATGGAGTTCCACATCGCCATTTAAAAAATAATTTATATCAGAGTTTTGTACTAGTTTTGTACTGTTTTGTATCAACAATAAAAAGTTTTGTACCAGCCCCAAAATGTCCCAAATTTTAGATTTTAGTGTGGAACTCCAACTTGACCTCTGAGCTACATTCGCCGAATTGCATCAAAGTGGTTTCATTAAATAAAGAAAGTTTTGTACTGTTTTGTACCAACAATAAAAAGTTTTGTACCAGTCCCAAAATGTCCCAAATTAGAAGTTTGAATTTGGGACACAAACAAATCTCAGTTCCATAAACACATATATCAATGATAATGGTCTCACTAGATAAAGAAAGTTTTGTACTGTTTTGTACCAACAATAAAAATTTTTGTATCTGTCCCAAAATGTTCCAAATTTCATCTTCTAATGTGAAACGCCAACAGTCATATGAGTTTTCTAAATAAGAATTTACAAATAAAAGTTGTACCAGAGTTTTGTACTAGTTTTGTACTGTTTTGTACCAACAATAAAAAGTTTTGTACCAGTCCCAAAATGTCCTAAATTTTAGATTTTAGTGTGGAACTCCAACTTGACCTCTGAGTTCTACATTAGCCGATTTGCATCAAAGTGGCCTCAATACATAAAGAAAGTTTTGTACTGTTTTGTAAAAACAATAAAAAGGTTTGTACCAGTCCCAAAATGTCCCAAATTCAAACTTCTAATTTGGGACACAAACAAATCTCAGTTCCATAAACACATATATCAATGATAATGGTTTCATTAGATAAAGAAAGTTTTGTACTGTTTTGTACCAACAATAAAAAGATTCGTACCTGTCCCCAAATGTCCCAAATTCCACATTCTAATACGGAACACTAAGGTCAAGTTGGAGTTCCACATAGCCCGATTTCTTTCAAAATCGTCTCATTAGATAAAGGAAGTTTTGTACTGTTTTTTACCAAAAATAGAAAGTTTTGTATCTGTCCCAAAATGTCCCAAATTCCATCTTCTAATGTGAAACGTCAACAGCCATATCAGTTTTCTAAATAAGAGTTTACAAATGAAAGTTTTACCAGAGTTTTGTACTAGTTTTGTACTGTTTTGTACCAACAATGAAAAATTTTGTACCAGTCCCAAAATGTCCCAAATTTCAGATTTTAGTGTGGAACTCCAACTTGACCTCTGAGTTCTACATTCGCCGATTTGCATCAAAGTGGCCTCAATACACAAAAAAGTTTTGTACTGTTTTGTACCAACAATAAAAAGTTTTGTACCAGTACCAAAATGTTCCAAATTAGAAATTTGAATTTGGGACACAAAAACAAATCTCAGTCCCATAAACACATATATCAATGATAATGGTCTCATTAGATAAGGAAAGTTTTGTACTTTTTTCTACTAACACTAAAAAGTTTTGTACCTGTCCCGAAACGTCCCAAATTTCATCTTCTAGTATGAGACGCCAAAACTCATCTCAGTTTTCCAAATAAGAATTTACAAATAACAGTTGTACCGGAATTTTGTACTAGTTTTGTACTGTTTTGTATCAACAATAGAAAGATTTGTATCTGTTCCAAAATAACCCAAATTTCATCCTTTAATACAGAACGCCAACAGTCATTTCAGCTTTCTATGTAACAATTTACAAAATATTTTTCCAGAGTTTTGTACTGTTTTGTATCATCAATAAAAAGTTTTGTCCCTGTCCCAAAATGTCCCAAATTTGAGATTATACTGCGGAACTCCAACTTAACCTCTGAGTTCCACATTTGCCGATTTGCATTAAAGTGATGTCATTAAATAAAGTTTGTACTGTTTCGTACCAAGAATAAAAAGTTTTGTACCAGTCCCAAAATGTCCCAAATTCAGGCTTTCTTATCTAATGAGATTATTTCGAAAGAAATCGATGGATGTGAAACTCCATCTTGACTTTAGTGTTCCGCATTAGAAGATGGAATTTGGGACATTTGGGGAAAGGTACAAAACTTTTTATTGTTGGTAGAAAACAATACAAAACTTTCTTTTTGTAATGAGGCCACTTTGATGCAAATCGGCGAATGTAGAACTCAGGGGTCAAGTTGGAGTTCCACACTAAAATCTAAAATTTAGGACATTTTGGGACTGGTACAAAACTTTTTATTGTTGTACAAAACAGCACAAAACTAGTACAAAACTGTGGTACAACTTTTATTTGTAAATTCTTATTTAGAAAACTGAGATGGCTGTTGGCTTTTCCCATTAGAAGATGGAATTTGGAACATTTTCGGACAGATACAAAACTTTCTATTGTTGGTACAGAACAGTACAAAACTTTCTTTATCTAATGAGACGATTTTGAAAGAAATCGGGCTATGTGGAACTCCAACTTGACCTTAGTGTTCCGCATTAGAATGTGGAATTTGGGACATTTGGGGACAGGTACAAAACTTTTTATTGTTTGTACAAAACAGTACAAAACTTTCTTTATCTATTGAGACCATTATCATTGATATATGCGTTTATGGGACTGAAATTTGCTTTGTGTCCAAAATTCAAACTTTTAATTTGGGACAGGTACAAAACTTTTTATTGTTGGTACAAAACAGTACAAAACTTTCTTTATGTAATGAGGCCACTTTGATGCAAATCGGCGAATGTAGAACTCAGGGGTCAAGTTGGAGTTCCACACTAAAATCTAAAATTTAGGACATTTTGGGACTGGTACAAAACTTTTTATTGTTGGTACAAAACAGTACAAAACTAGTACAAAACTGTGGTACAACTTTTGTTTGTAAATTCTTATTTAGAAAATTGATATGAGTGTTGGCGTTTTACATTACAAGATGAAGTTTGGGACATTTTGGGACAGATACAAAACTTTCTATTGTTGGTACAAAACAGTACAAAACTTTCTTTATCTAATAAGACGATTTTGAAAGAAATCGGGCTATGTGGAACTCCAAGTTGACCTTAGTGTTCCGCATTAGAATGTGAAATTTGGGACATTTGGGGACATGTACAAAACTTTTTATTGTTGGTAGTAAACAGTACAAAACTTTCTTTATCTAATGAGACCATTATCATTGATATATGTGTTTATGGGACTGAGATTTGTTTTTGTGTCCCAAATTCAAACTTCTAACTTGGGACATTTTGGGACTGGTACAAAACTTTTTATTGTTGGTACAAAACAGTACAAAACTTTCTTTACGTAATGAGGCCACTTCGATGCAAATCGGCTAATGTAGAACTCAGAGGTCAAGTTGGAGTTCCATACTAAAATCTAAAATTTGGGACTTTTTGGGACTGGTACAAAACTTTTTATTGTTGGTACAAAACAGTACAAAACTAGTACAAAACTCTGGTTTAAATTATTTTTTTAAATGGCGATGTGGAACTCCATCTTGACCGACTTAACATTTTGATCTTTCATGCAGTTACATCGCATCAGTAAGTCACATTTACATGCTATGATGTCGAACTATTTTGATTCCTCATCTGTTCTGAATTCTGCTGCTTTCTTCTGGTATGCCTATTCATTTTGTCTCTTCTTAGGTAACTTCAGAAATTTCAAATAAATTTTTGCTCGTGATAGCGTCTTAAACTAGAATCCACCGGTGAAGTACAACTGGAATTCAGGCAATATTCCAGATGGCCTCGATTTTTCCGCCACTTCTTCGCTTATTCCGCCACTTCTTTTCTGTGAAGTTTATTTTGCAATACTTCACGAATGCAACGCGCCCATTGGCAGCATCTAATCGGATTGGGGTGAGTCAGTAGGATATTCTGCTTAAATTTCCGTTGAAACCCATGTATTGGACATGATGCTAGTGTTTTTGTTATATGTTTGAAGCTAGATTTTGTGCTTGAGCTTAATTCCATTTCCTAAAATTTCGTTAATTGAGTTGTTTGTTTGTATAACAAGCTTCAGTTCCAATTTTTCATGCTTAAAAATACCGAACACGTGTTTTTTGTAACCTAATTGCTACTATTACATGCAGTATAGCACATTTTGGTACTAAAAATAAAAAGAGGAAAATATTTGTACAGGTACATTGTTGCCAATCCTTAAACGCAAAATTGTGCTTTAAACAGCTAAAGGCACTACTGCTCGATTTGAGTAAAAAGCACGACAAGAAAAAAACCACAAATAAATTTACGTGTGTGTGAGTTTGTAGTGAAGTGCGTGTAGATTTGTGAATGCACAAAATAAATATTTTTCTCTCTCATTTTTTCAAATAGACAACAATACAAAGAAAAAAATAATGTTGTTTGTTTTCCTAATCAAATTTGACGTTTCTCGTTTGGTGTTGTGATAAAAAGCAATCTCATTCATTGCAACAATACAAGTTTTCACTCATAATTGATAAAAAATGTGCAAACAAATGGATTATGTTATGTAAATTTGTGTTAAAACATCGCATTTATAGAATATATAAAAACAAAGTTTTTGAAATATCGATGGTAACTTCAGTCCAACAAACACATAAATTATCCTCGAACAATGGTCAATAGGAATATATAATAAACAAACAATGAAACCGAGATTGCGTTGGTGAGAGAACATGACTGATTTTGTCCACAATTTGCATAATAGTTAGGAATCAATATTAAAACTAGCCTTGCCGGGTTTCTAACCCCCTTTGCTCGATGTCCCTCGCTCAGCTATGTTTTCTGAAGTAAGTAATACTGGAGATCTAATGTTTGCTAACTTAGGGCAGAAACTAAAAAATACCCAAAATCGCTCGTTCTGATCAAAGTACACCTTCACCGACAAACTCTCTACTGTGAATGCACTGTAAAAAATGAGGTGTTGAAACAACACAAAATGACTACCATTTTAGAGTGTTACTGGTATGTCAACTCAGCACAAAGATTTTTTTTTTTTTACAAGGTTAGACCGGTCAAGGGGTACACCCTTTCTTCTGGAAGGGCATGAAGGGAAAGCTAATGGATAGGTGAGAGAAGGTGAGGGCTAAGTGATTTTTAATTAATTAATTAATTAATTTGTTTATTCATTTTTATTTCCAGTGCATTTAATTTTGGGGTTTGCATTGATTCATGTAGGTGCGTTTTCATAATCTTTATTTCTTTATTTATTCAGGGCATCCATTTCATATATCGTAGGGCATCATTTAGGTATCTATAAGCGGTGAGAAATTGAAGCTAGGAGTTCATCCACGGGATAATGGGATGATAGATGAATGCAGTGCAATTGGACAAGACAAACACAGGGAAGATGATTAGTATAATCAAATGCAGGGTTAGCTTCTGTTTTGTGGCAACTCAGAACTAATGAGCACAGATGAGCCTCTGGAACCACATTGAAGAGTACTAGTGCAAAGATGAATAGATGTGCCGTGATAAGTGGGCAGGGTGGTAGATGGCAAAATCTTGTTTAGTTGAACTTGTAGTCTTGTTTTTCAGGCTGTCGTGTGGGTTGTAAAGGTGAGGTGATATCGATCATAATTGGAGCGTAATCAGTACCAAAAGGCGGGAGAACACGAATGTTTGCGATATTGATCGTGGTAGAGGTTATGATGATATCAGGAGTTGTATCGCTGATTGGTCTTTAGGCAGAAGGAAGATCTTTGATTTCAGCTGTCATGTGATTTTGGACATAGGTTATGAAGTGTGTACGTTGTCGATTCGACCGACTATGGAAGTTGATATCTGACATAATGATATAATGGCGAAAGTGATTGTTGATATAATGAAAGAGGTCATAGGGTATTGGATGTCCTGGACGAACATAGATAGTAGCTACTGTTATGGTTAGGGACTTAAAGTAGATTGTAGTAAGACTATGTTCTGGGAGAGGCTGGAGGAGATTGTAGGGTAAAGTATGAGTGCGGACAGGAAGATGTCGGTAGCAGCCTATTGCTGTTCCGCCTTGCGCTCTGAGGACATTTCTGGGACAGTCATAACGAAATAACTGATATACCAGGGATTTTGAATGGTGAACTGGGTGTAAGAAATGTTTCATTGAGTGCAAAGGCACTTACTTGTTCTTCACGTAGGAGTTGTTAGAAAACAAGTTTGTGTTTTAAGACGGATCGAATATTTAAGAACAAGAAAGTAAAAACCATAAATCTAAGAGTCCAAGTCATGTTGAGGTTCAATTGAGTGGAAAGTGAAGTGTACGTGAGGTCCTGAGTAGGTGGCTTAAAGCTGGACTTTAAATAGAGACTTGGCAGTAGTTGTGATTTGTAGTAGGATATGGTCTCTAAGAAATGGATGAACATTTTGAAGAACGATGGTAGTAAATCGGATCGTATCTTCTATGATGATTGGGTCTAGAGTTATTGGTAGGAGTTGATTCGTAGTTTGTACGGATAGATACAGTTATATTTGGTTTATCTGGTAGAGGTTGCTGTTTAGGCTTACATTTGTAGGAATAGGTAGCATGAGTTTCGGAGCAGGTATTGCATTTGGGGCGGCTTGTAGATTGGGGCAGGATTTGGTATTGTGATTGCCAGTGCAGTATCCACAGAGAGGAGGTTTGGTGCATTAAGCAGCGGTATGTTGATTGTATTCTTGACAACGTGCACAGTGTACTGATAAAGGAGCTGGAGTTTTGGAAGGTTCTACGCGATGTCTTTTACAATAGATGGAAGGACCGTAAAGAAGGAGGTCATCAATGGTATCTTTAGAATTGGTGAGCACTTGTACCATTCGATGATTTGAATACATTTTGTGATTTCGTGTCCAGCATAGCGTAGTTCGTCTTCGATTTCTGCGCCAGTGTAGTCTGGAGGTTCACCTCGAATGACGACTGATAGTTGTGGAGGTCGCCGAGGAATAGGTGTTGTTTTTTGGAGGAAGGTAAAAGGCGTTGCATAATAGGCTGTGGGCCAAATATTTCAAAAGAGGCCTTATTTCGAAGTTTTGTAGAAAAGTTGACGTTCGGAGATTTGAGAATAATCCCATTCCGGGTGAAGATTATGTCAGCAATATCTGCTCTTGGCATATATTTTTGAAGTTGAAAATAGACAAGTTTTGGTGTTCTAAATTTAGTATCATATTTCGTGAGCAGGAAATCATGGATAGTAGTTTGGGAGAAGCAGATTCGGATGGTTCATTAGGAACATGTTCCAAGTCCATATCAGTTAATTGGTCTGCAGTAGAAGATTGGTTACCTGATAACTGGAGATCTTGAGCGTGCTCGTTTTTCGGAACTTGTTGATTTGTAAGAAGATCCTGATAAGGTTCGTATTTTGCAGGAGAGGTCGGTTAAATGAGGTTTTTCTTTAGGTTCAGATTTTGAAGAAGGTGGTTGACACTCTCCTGGTAGTTTATTTCTAGTGGAAACAAGATAAGATAGTTACAATAGCAAAAATGGGGCACTCAAGGAGTGTTGCCCGTTTAGTAGGTTGAGAGAACTGAGTTTTTCGAGGCAATCGCACGAAGTAGGTGCGGAGAGGAAGCTCACTGTGGCTCACACTTGTGGCAGCAATACGTCCTCGCGAAGATGTCGGTCAATGCAAGCACTGGCCCTCCACAGAAAAGGTGAAAAGACGACTATGTGATGATGGCCATGAGCTCCCACTTGAGTGAGCAATACGGACTGCAAGGGGATGTCGATTGTTTGTAATAGGACAATTCTCCCTAAGTGAACAAAAATGCTCGCAGGACGTCAGCAATCTTTCCCAGACCTTGAATCTATGATCGATCCTGAATTCTGAGTCAGTTTCGACCTGATCAGCACAAACATATTTTTTGTTCGTTGTCCCGTTTAAAGGGTTGTGCCCTTTCTTCGGGTAAGTGCTGTAATGTAGATTAATTGCCTCTATGGAAATGTAGGTGGTCTAAGGGTTGTCAGGTTTATTATTTCTTTATTCATCATATTTGTATTAAATATACATGAATTGAAATGATTCCAGGATATATATATATATATATATATATATATATATATATATATATATATATATATATATATATATATATATCCTCACGGCATTGTCAAGGCTGTATGTTTGTATTTTACATTTAAAATTGCAACCGGGTGTTTCTGACTGCCGTATACGGCTGTCCGATCATCACCCTTGTTCTTCGCGCGCACAGTCATTCGAAGAACTGAAAACGTACTCTGTACACAAACAGTTTATAGTTGAGAACTCGGAAAGCCTGGTACTTCTGCTTGTCAAGGTCAAAAAGTGGGAGAAAAATTGATGTGTAGAATGTAAAGAGGGTGCAACAGTGATTGATACTTGTAAGAAACATATTCATTTGTATTTCGTGCACATTCCGCCTGTAGCGCTACTGTGGCACAACGTATATGGTAACTGTATAACTCTTGTACACCGCTTGTAGGTCTATTGGCGTAAGTGACTACCGAAACTATGTTGTCAGCTCTGACTGCGATAAGGCACTGCTGTGCTGCTTTTGCTTTTCTTTTTTGTCCTTTGTCATTTGTGAGACGCCAAACATGTTTTTGCTTGTTTCACGCGTTGAACGGGTTCCTGCGGAGCGAAGAATTTAAGAAGTTAACTACATATTCTTGTTTACGATAGAAATATGATAAGTAATTTGAATTACAATACGGTTTTAAATTGGTTAACTGTTGAAAAAATACGAAAATAAAGCTGTACTTGTAAATGTATATTAGTCGAGGACGTAGCTACTGACAGTGTTGCAGGCACGTAGCCAGACTTTCGTGAAGGGGCTTCCGTGACATGAAATGCTGTGGTCATCACAAAAAGGGCTCGATCACTCTAAACTATTTTACTGGAACATATATTGGTTCGTTTAGCCAGGATTTCGTAACAGGGGGGTGGGGGTGGCATGAAATTCTGAAGGCCCAGGAGCTCGATCAATCTAAACTACTTTACTATTAACATATATTGGTTTGTTAGGACAATAAAATGAGGATATGTTGACAAGTATTTTAATAAGAAACTATGAAGAAATTTCGAGCAAAATAATAAAAAAATATTGAAAAACATTTTGCAATATTTACGTCCTTCTCCTGTTTATTCAAATATAACAATTTTCCTTTCGTTATGACCTCAATTATAATAAACAGCACATACTGAATACTGTCTTGTAAACTATCTTCTAATATAAATAAAATAAAGAGTTTGTTTGTGTGTTTGTCTGTCTGTCTGTCTGTGTGCGGCCTGGTGACCAGACTAGTGGACCGAGAGTTACCAAATTTTGGTCAGGGGTACCTTGGTCCAGGCCCCAGATCAAGACGAAGCACTTTTTTTTTCAAATTTCGAAACAGTGGGGTCTCAGGGTGCGAGTACCGAAACCGGCTTGGGAACCAGACAAATTGACCGAGAGTTACCAAATTTTAGTCACGAATACCTTGGTCCAGGCTCCAGACCAGAGTTAAACGTTTTTGTCGAAATTCGAACCAGGGGGTCTCAGGGGGCGTTTACCAGGACATGTAAAAGTAGTAGAAAAAGACCGATATTTATTTTATTTATTTAACAATCACCAGATACAGCTCAGAGGCCATTTTACACTGAATATCCAACAACATTAACAATGGAAAGTATTTGGGAAGGTATTGGCCAGGGCCTGTTTAGTAGGTGCCATCCCGGTATTTGCCTGGTAGGACTGTGGGAAACCCTGGAAAACCTCAGTCAGAATGGTAGGCAGTGGGATTCGAAGCCACAAGCTCCCGAATGCGAAACCAACGCTCTACCACTTCAGCTATTAGTGTCGAATTCATATTCTAGCGGTCGCTGAAATCAATGGTGAAACTCCAGTAGCATTAATTTCCAAATTCACATTATTCGGCTACGGGTCGGGGGTCACCGGAGTAGGGTGAGATACCAAGATTTTTAAAAGCAATCCAAAATGACCGATATTAGTGTCAAATTCATAGTTTTCGCGGTCGCTGAAATCAATGGTGACACTTCGATTAGCGATGACTTTCAAGAATGCGGGCCGGGAGTCAGCGGGGGTGGATACCGAGACATGTAAAAAAAAAATAGCCCAAAATGGCCGATATTAGTATCAAATCCATACTTTTCGCGGTCGCTGAGATCAATGGTGATACCCCCACAGGCGTTGACTTCCAAATACAGCCCCTGTGCGAAGCATGTGTATATTCAACTAGTTTTACAATATATGCGTTCCTTTCTCTGTTGAATCAAATGCTAACAGAACTTTCTTTCAACATAATTTTTTGTTTTTTTATTATTCCGTCAACTACTATCTGTTCTAAATGACAGGTTAAAGGAGCAACAGAACATTGTCCTTGAAATAGCATGTTTGATACTGCAAGGATACGATGACGAAAAGTTATGATTAAAAATGGCCACGCTGTTACACAGCGGCACTTATGCTTTCGAAAGCTTGAAATCTCCCTGACTAGTAGCAGGAATCCTGAGAATTCCATAACTTTTCTTGAAATTTTAAATTCCCTGACTCTTCCAGAATACCTCGCTTACCTCGCCACCATATTGCAAGTAATACAAATCTCCTCATAAGAAAGAGTAAGCAAACGCTTTTTGTAGTTTTCTTCTTAATTTTTAACGCTGATCCTTCTTTTTGTCATTTCATTTTGTTTTATCCTTCCTTAATTTTTCATTTCTGGTCTCGAATGGTTGGGGGTGGGGTCCGTACCCCGCGGACCCCACCTTAACTACGTGCCTGAGTGTTGATTACAGCTTTTTTCGTGGAATAATTTCATTACACTAGAGGTGAAATAGCAGTACTGCAAAAATACATGTAATTCATATTGAGCACTATAGGAGACAATGTTCATTTCAAATTTTCCAGTGCGGGGGGATTGAATAAACGATGGGTGAATATAGTACTGTGAAAATTCTGTTAACTCAGATTGAGCACGCTCGGGAAATGCTTTACAGGGAATTTTGAAGCTCTAGGCCCAAGAGCCACCTCTATAATCATCACTGACTGCCATTTTAATAATGTGTTTTATGGTCTTATGTCCGTGTTCCCATCCTTTCTCTCCCCATCCAACTGGATACTTGATACTGTTTCTATTCCAAATTTTTGTGCTAGTTTTCTACTGAAACTTTGAGTTTTGTACTCTCATCGATTTCGAGTTAGTTAATTATTTAAGTTTATGATTTCCTTTCTTCATCGAGGTTATATGAGACGTAGACTCAAAGATTATGATGAAATTCAAACAGAGTAATCGTCCAAATTTTGTAAGAGACTCCCACTGGGAATCGAACGTGTGACTACGTACACGAAAGGCGCGCGTGCTAGCTACTAGAACAAAGGAAATGGCGTCACAATTTGCGAGTCTCTTCAAAAGTAAGTTGTATTTACATCTTACAAGTTGTGTGTACTTGCAATATAAGAAACAAACATAAATTAAAATTATAAGGAAATCTTAACAAAATCTTTACAAACGTTTAAGAATATGTTGAAAAGGCCAGAAATCTCTTACTCTCTCTCCCTCCCATGTCGTGGTGCTATTTAAAAAGTGTACTTTAAAAATAATAAAAATAATAATAAAAAGCTCTACAGTTGCACCTACAACTTTGGATGGCAAATAGTCTAGTTTTTCTTAATGCATAAGTTTACATTAATTAAATTCAAAAGTTGCATTCTAACTTCTTTTTAAATTGTATCAAATGTACCACTATTCGTCTTAGCACTAATGAGAACTATGGATTCGCCTTCAATAACCGTCATTTTCGATTACTTTTAAAATGTCACTCTTCCCGATTCTTCAGGGATGAACTTGAACGGCATGGAAACAGTCATTATCCATATCAGTGACTGACCCGAAAACTATGGATTCAACACGAATATCGATCATTACAATTATTTTTAAAATGTCAGCTCTCCCATCCCCACTTCTTGGGATACTAGAGGTTCCTTACCCTCCCGAGTATTTCTTTCCAGATTGTAAGACATATATGTATCAAGTTTAATTGGAATTAAACCAAGTGTTACATAATTATGTAGGAAAAAATGTTTTAAAATTAACGAAGGTGACTCTTAAACTAAAAGTGGCAGAAATCAACGACTTCCGGTTTAAGATTGATCACTTTAGAGCAAAAGACAGTAGAAAGCTAGAAGCTGTTTCTGAAAATCGGTTAAACGTCCTAGGAATGCATATTATCTCTGTTCTTAACCTACAACTAAAACAGGAAGTGGTAACGATTAACTATTTCCTGTTTTTAACGTTGTTTGCTATGGAAGAAAAACTGTAATAGACAAAAAACGCTGTGTTCCATTATCGATTAACCGTCCGTTCTCATCTCCATCCTTAACCCTATACTAAAACCGGAATTGGTAGACATCAACCCTTTCCGGTTTTAACGTTGATCACTGCAGAGCAGAAACCGTAACCCGGTTTTCTACAATCGACTAAGAATACACTTCATCTTCATCCTTTATCCTCTACTAAAACTGGAACTGGTAGATATCAACTTCTACACGGAGGTAGATAGCAAGACGCAGTTTTCTGCAATCAATTAAGCATCGCAAGAATATAATTGTGTCACCAATCCAATCCCTCTATTAACACCGGAAGTGGTATAAATCTACTATCACTTCCTATTTCATTATTAATTAAGAAAATATTGTGTGAGCCTCCTTAGTGTCTTCGTCAATTTATTCAATTTATTGCTTTCTTCAATACACATACACAAAGATTAAGTTCTGAACATTGTTTCTGAAACTTACAGTAACTATTTACGCCCTCTTTCTGCATCCCAAAGTACTATTTTGTGTTACCATTAATCGCTGTCTGAATAGTTTTGTGGTGTCATATTTTCCTTTCTTTATGTTTAGTGTTACTAGTAACTTTTATTTTTTTGCTAAAATGAAGAGTTTTGTGTTTTTCTGTCGCCTAACATATATTTCTTCATATTTCATACTTCAACTCGCTAATTGAATTTATGTCTTTCACAGTATCAACATTTATGCATGGAATTTCTATGTGTCCGAATAGTTTTGTGAGTCACTGTGCATACAACATGACCTATAAGAGACAGCGAGAAGTTTTTTTTTTTTTTTAAAAAAAGAGTTAGCGTTGTTAAAATAGGTACCATCTCTTCTTTTACCCTGTAATCAAACGTAATTATTAGAAATCAACCACTTCCGGTTTTAACGTTCTTCGTTGTACAGTCTTGTTCGAGAAATATTGACCACTCACCCTGCTATGAAAGATGATATTCTTGCAACCGCAAAAGGAAATTATAATGCTGTGGCTCTAAATAAACTTCTTAATCGATCAAACAAAATTCACATTTATTTTATTTAATTTTAACTGTAGGTAAGACTACAGGCCTTTTCAAAGAGAGATGAGTTGCAAAGTTTTCTTGAACAAGACTGTATATGACAAACGACAATAAATAGGCACGGTTTTTGTATTCGATTCAGCGTCCCTAGAATATATTCCATCTCCACTCTAATCACTAGTCTATAAAACTAACCGGTAGATATCTACTACAACTTCTGGTTTCAATTTTAATTGAAAAATATTGGGTGGTCCTGTTTACTGTCTTTAAGAGATTTTGTTTTAAATAAGAAATCCTAAAGCCAAATTTCATGTTTGTAACTTTCAGAGATTCTGAGATACCGATATGCTATTATATGTAATATGTAATAATTCCTATTCTCATCTTTTCCTTCCCCTTTATTACTAAGAGATACAAGAAATGCTGAAACACGTGTTAAATTATTTTAAATTGGAAATCCAAATACCAAATTTTAAGTTCCCAGTCCTATACATTTCGGAGATAAGGGTATCATATTAAAATAACTCTCACCCCAATTCCTCCTCCTTTCGTGAATTTTCAAAAATTTTTCTTAGTGCTACACCGCGTCACAAATCCTATGTTGGTGTAAATTCAAAGTTTCTAGATAGTCTCTAGAGCAGTGGCTCCTAATCTAGGGGTGCGAGTCTCTGACAGAACTAAATTTAAAAGTACAAATATTACGAATGTTGTAACAAACATTAAATTAAATATCATTTAAACACGAAATAACTATTGTGTAAGAACTGTGGTTTCATTAAGGACAAAACTGGTAAAATATAATATTCCACTGCACTACAAGCTATGCAGGAGTCTTGCTGCAAATAAATATAAATTTGTGAGAATATGGCTATTATTATTTACTATTATTATATGCAAGCCCGTTCTTCGTACGGGTAGAATAGGTTTATGAGAAATATTTGAAAGTTATATTTGAACACCCTTTCCCCGTTACGTAACTTATTTGAACAAAAGTGAAATACATACCCTAGCTCGACTATGTTCAAACATGTGTTTCATAGATTCTTTGCAAGAAATCTAAATTCTCTTCTGCTTTTCCGACTCTTTTTGACAAAGTGAGTTGATAAAATAGAAATGTCCCACGTGCTAAATATGTTTAAAAATTTATTTCAGACGTTTAAAACACTTTGCCACCCTGTAACCTCTTTTGGAAGCAGAATTTTCGAAAACGATGGGACATTTCCAAATGGTGACTTCGTTAAGTGAAAAGTTTATATACCTAGTTTCATCTCCTTGGCTTGGAAGATATTTAATTTTAGGCGTATATATTAACTCCTCCACCCTCTTGGGATACGAATTTTAATGAAACTGACATGGTTAAAAAATGACTTCAGCCAAGTGCTAACTATGTTCTAAAATTCTCAATCATTTTTCATCAGATGAGACGGAAGTGGAATTTCCTAGAACGCTGGGTTGCGTGTCTATTTGGTTTTTATATAAATTTCATGTTCATACATGAGAGATTTGTAAGATACTGTACACTTAGCAAATATTTTAGACGTTGACCCCTCCCCTTAGGATACGCATTTCAGTGAAAGTGATATGATGATACCATGCTCTAGAATGGTTCTAAATATGTTCAATAATTGTCCTCGAACATTCTATGATGATGAGACAGCGAACGCCGATTTAAATGTTGAGAAATAATTAAATTATTTCCTCCTTCCTTCTGCTTAAAAGGAGAATTTCGAAAACTCTGAAATATGTATTCCATTCCTTTTAGTTCAAAGTTTATATATCAAGTTTCTCATTTCGAATTTAAGCGAATTTCACATTTCATGACTTTTTCTGAATAAATAGTGGTACATTTTAATATTATAGAAATCCTCTCTGTTCTCCATCTTTAAAAGAGTGGAATTTCCGGAAACATACGGTCAATTATTTTTAGTTAAGAAGTCAAAGCCAAATTTCACACCTCAAACGTAAGCAAATGCAGAAATTTTAATAGGTAGACACTATCCTCTATCCTCCTCTTAGGACAGAATTTTCGGAAAAGCTGTACATGTAATGGTTTGTTTTTAATTGAGTTTAATTTTGAAATTGCACGTGTCCAATATAAAGAAGTCTTACATTTATCATTTTCTAAAAATAAATGAAATAAAATACACTTGGAAAATTATTGTTATACGAATTACTCCTTCCTTGTTTAGCTGCGGAATTTTCAGAAACTGTGAGAAACATGTTCAGTTATTTTTGATGGTTAGTTTATATGCCTAGTTTCATCTTCCTTACTTCAGGGATTAGCAAGATAGACTATCCTTTAAAAAAGCTGTTTACGCCCCTAATGATACATATTTCCAAAAATCCTTCCTTATCCGTTGCTTTCGTCAAAAAGAGTATTCTTGCTAATTATAGTATTATGGCTTGGTCGATAATGAGTAACTAACTTATACTGTCTTATATACTGTATAGATTATTAATATTATTGTTATTATTTTACTGCTCTGCATGCACTCTGATGTTTTCAAACGAATGACATTTTCTGAAATGGACTTTTACACTAATTTCAAATATGTAATCACTTTATTTCTATCACGTCAGTTTTTTGAGAATTCAACATAGTCAGAAATCAAGGTTTGGTGAAAAAACTACTTATGTCCATGGGAAAAACTAGTAGAAAACATGAATATATTCTAGTAATTGCTAGAAGATTGACATTAATTTTGCTATTTATAAGTCCTACGTTGTCCTGACTTTCATCCCGGACAATTTTCTCTTGGTATAGGCAAAGAAAACATGAGACTGTTTCTTTTTTGTTGAACATGGATCAATGTTTTACTGCTGTGACATACCAGGACTTATAAAATGGGTTGGTGTGACTTACAATGCTTCTGGTCGGAGATATTTTATCGATTCATCGAAATCAAGTTGAAAGGTTTTCTATTTAACAACGGCAATATCGTTGGGTCTAATCCTGTTGCATATTCTACTCATATGAAAGAGACATATGAAAATGTTACGTGTTTGCTACATTCAGTGAATTACAAACAACACCAATGGCTTTCGTGCGGCAATTTTAAATTTATAGGCCTCCTGCTGGGACGTCAATCGGGATACCCTAAACATCCTTGTTATCTCTGTTAAAGCGACAGTCGTGCAAAGGGTGAATATTAGGTAGAAGAAAGAATGGTCATCCCGAAATGCTCTGTCACCTGCAGTGAAGAATTGAACGTTCAAAAATTTTACTCCCTTCCCTACATATAAAGTTAGGCATCATCACACAGTTCGTGCTCTAAATAAGGTCTTAAGTGTTCGCAGTACATATGCAAGGCATTTAGTACTATGAGCTTCGAAAAACTCACAGCTGTATATTTATTGGTCCACAGATAAGAAAACTTATCAAAGATCCACGTTTTCAGAATCCCATGACACAAATGGAGAATAAAACATGGCAAAGCTTCAGCAATTGTGAAGAACTTCGTGGATAATACAAGACTCTGTGATTACGAACTTATTGTAGAAAAGTTGTTGCAAGATCTTAGAAATCTTAGGTGTAATATGAGTGTCTAACTACAATTTTATATGCACATTTCGAAAATTTCCCACACAATATATTTATAGTGAAGAACACGGAGACCGCTTTTACCAGGACTTACAGGATATTGGAAAATGTATGAAGGTGGTTGGACCATTAATATGATGATCAACTATCGTTTGCTGCTGAAAAGGGAGAACACAGGCGTTGTAACACCTCGAAAATTGACCAAACGAAGGTAATTGTTTCGAAATAGTAGGCTTTTGTATGATTAAGTGTACATAGTTGAGTAAATTCTGGAATTTGTTTGGATCTGTGTGTGTTTAGTTACTGTTGTCATTCTGAAACCACTGTATGTACATGAAAAATATATATTATGTATTCTGTATTATAATGTATTTTGTACGTGTTGATATAAATATACCTCCCCATTTCCAGGGAAAGGTGACGTGATGGGGGGAAATTGATGTTATATTCGTAATCAGCGGCCTAAAATTATAAGAAAACGCCACTCAAACCAAAATCATCGGAACATTTTTTTCATATTGCAGAGCGATATTTCAATTTTTGTTATTATTACTGATGATTTGAGAATACAATGCTGCAACTAAAATTGCAAAACGGTCAAAGACAACTGCAAATGATGTGCGCGTGAAGTATGTAGCGTTTAAAAATGTGGACGCTTTGTTAAAAAGGTTGAAACCATTGCCCTGGAGGATCCCAAAACTTTAATTTAGAAAATACAGCGTCTTGTATCATTTCCTACTTTATAACAATACAACGAATAATCTATAATAACATTGTACTTCAGCTGAACAGTACTAAATGGTCACCGAAGGCTAACATGAAATGGCGTGCACACAACTAGATTCGCTTATTCTTTAGTTAACTAAACATTAAGCGTAATACCGAAGTACCATTATAGAAAAATGAGACTGTAGAAAAATTGAACCTTTTCTCTAATAGTTAAAAGAATAACAGAACCTGGACATAATAATAATAATAATAATAATAATAATAATAATAATAATAATAATAATAATAATAGACCACGATAGCTGCTGCGACTAAGTTACTGCGCACGATAGCTCTTGAAGGAAAGCAAATTCTTATTTATTTATTTATTGCAAACTATGGGTAGAGTAATTATTTAGGAGGAGCTAGTTAATGGAAGTGATCCATAAACCGGAAATGGTAGAAATCAACCATTTCCAAGTTCTAACGTTGACCACTATAAAACAAAAACGGTTTTCGACAATTGATTAAGCATTCCAAGAATACCTTTCATCTCCTTCTGTTACCAACCGAAAGTCGTAGAAATAAACTATTTCCGGTGTTACGTTGAACATTATAGAGCAAAACCGATAATAGCAACGAGTTATTTTCTGTAATAGTAAATCCTTTCCATTGGATCTAGCAAGAAATTACCGAGAAATAAATTACCACACGCAAATCAAGCCCAAAACTTGGCCAAGCTCAACCAGCAAATGTAGCTATCATAATTAGGTTGAGGGCTGCTCATCACCGAATTTTGTTCCGATTCGGCCAATAGTTATAAAGAAAATGCTTCTAGCTAATTAAGTAGTTACCGAGAAATAAGGTATGAAATGCAACCCGTGCCCACCCTGTTTTTGGCCGAGTTTGACCACAGAATATACCAGTACTTATTCCTTAGGAAATGGGCTAGTAGCTCACAAAATTTAGAAAAGATTCGACCAGTATTTAATTTAAAAATAAACTCTAGTAAAAACCGTAAAGAGGATGACGTAATATGTTCTGAATTAATACGGATACCGGAATTTGTATCATATTTCTTTCACTTCTGGTATTAATAATGAGATTACTATCGAGATGGAATATACTCTTGGGGTACTTAATGAATTACATAAAATCCCTTCTAGCTTTCCAATCTATAACACTCAATTTATAACCGGAAGTGATTGATATCTGCCACTTCTGCTTTTAGTATAAAGGTTAGAGTTGAGATAGAACATATTCTTGGGACACTAAATGATTATAGCAAACCGCTTCTCCTTATCTATTATATTTTCTAATCTATTGCGATCAACACTAAAACCGGAAGTAGTTGGGTTTTGCTACTTCCGGTTTAGTGTTTAAGAGAGATAATAACTTACCTGTTGCCACAACGTTAAATTGATTCCATAAAACTGCTTCTCCCTATATCTTATAGTTTATGCTCTATGTAAATTAAATTGAAACCGGAAGTTATAGGTGATTTCTACACTTCCTTTTCACTAGGGTGTTAAGCACGAAGATGAAAGTTACTCCTGGAACGCTTTATCGATTGCCGAAAACTGCTTCTTACTATCTATTTTCGTTTTCGCTCTATAGTGATCAACGTTAAAACCGGAAGTGGTTCATTTTTTTTACCACTTCCGGTTTTACTAGTGTTAGGGTGAAGATGAAGGTTGTCCTTGAAACACTATATAGATCCATGGAAACTGCTTCTTACTATCTATTACAGTTTTTTTCTGTATAGTGATCAACGTTGAAATCGGAAATGGCTCAAATCTATTACTTTCAGTTTTACTAGCTTGTTAAAAGTAAAGATGAAGGTTGTTCTTGAAAAGTTTAATTGATTGCCGAAAACATCTCGTTACATTTTATCGTTTTTGCTCTATAGTCATGAATGCTAAAACCGGAAATGGCTCATTTCTACCATTCCCAGTTCTACTAGAAGGTTAAGAATAAGATGAGACATTAGTAGATGGGAGACACCTGACCCCCGGTAGCTGAAAAATCGCCTTTTTTTCCATGGTCTCCTGAGAGCAAGGACTCAATTTTCCACTGTTTCACGATACGCTATGACCCACGCACCGTCAACTCATGGTCTTTTACGACCTCCATGTTAGGGGTGAATTTGTTCCCTTTTATGAGCACTTTTAAGGGGGTGTACTCGTTCCCTTTTATGAGCATATTTTTGGGGGTGTACTCGTTCCCTTTTATGAGCATATTTTTCAACCCCTATTTTAACATAGGAGATAACACATACGATTACGAACACATAGAAGAGAAGATAACACATAACACTAGTTTAACATAGCAGATAACATATAAGATTACGAACACATAACATAGCAAGGGTGTACTCGTTCCCTTTTATGAGCATATTTTTCAACCCTTATTTTAACATAGCAGATAACACATAGCACTATTTTAACATAGCAGATAACATGTAAGATTACGAACACATATAAGAGCAGAAGACTACATAACATAGCAGGCCTCCATTTTAGAGGGTGTACTCGTTCCCTTTTATGAGCATATTTTTCAACCCTTATTTTAACATAGCAGATAGCACATAGAAGAGCAGATAACACATAGCACTATTTTAATATAGCAGAACATAAGACTACGTAACATAGCAAGGGTGTATTCATTCTCTTTTATGAGCATATTTTTCAACCCCTATTTCAACATGACAGAGACTACGAAACATGGCGGACATAGCACAAGGGGTGTATTCATTTTCTCCACCCCTAATTGAACATAGCAGAAATTACACTGAGAGTACGTAACACACAACAACCTCCATTTTAGGGGTGGACTCGTTCTCTTTTATAATTACTTTTCCAACCCCTATTTTACCATAGCAGAAAGTACATAAATTTTTTTTCAACCCCTATTTTAAGACAATATGTAACATAGCGGTTGGATACGTTCTTTGAACCGATTTGGATGAAACTCGGCATACGGAGGTTTTCGAGCATGCTGAGTACGAATATCATACTTATTTTTACGTGTGTCCTATAGTTTATGTGGCATACGCCCTTTTTATGACAATTTTAACCGATTTGGGTGAAACTCGGTATATGGGGGTTTTCGGACATGCTGATTACAAATATCATACTTATTTTTATCAGGGTCTGATAGTTTATGTGGGATACGCCCTTTGTATGACACTTAAAACCTAATAACTCGAAAACGGAGCTAAATATCGAAGTGGTGTTTCCACATTTAGCAATAGGTCATCAGGTACTACAAGTTCCAAAATTAGTGATCATCGAGGTCAAAGGTCAACATACTTAAAACCCAATCACTCGTAAACGAAGCAACATATTGAGATGGTGTTTCCACATCTAGTAACTGGTCATCATCTACTACAAGTTCCAAAATAATGATCATCGAGGTCAAAGGTCAACATACTTAAAACCTAATAACTCGAAAATGGATCCACATATTGAGGTGCTGTTTCCAAATCTAGTAATTGGTCATCAGGTACTACATGTTCCAGAATAATGACCATCGAGGTCAAAGGTCAGCATACTTAAAGCCTAATAGCTCGAAAACGAAGCAACATATTGAGGTGCTGTTTCCAAATCTAGTAACTGGTCATCAACTACTACAAGTTCCAAAATAATGATCATCGAGGTCAAAGGTCAACATACTTAAAACCTAATCACTCGACAACTGAGCCATATATTGAGGTGCTGTTTCCAAATCTAGTAACTGGTCATCAGGTACCACATGTCCCAAAATAATGTCCACCGAGGTCAAAGGTCACAATACTTAAAACCCAATAACTCGAAAACGAAGCAACGTACTCAGGTGCTGTTTCCACATTTAGTAATCGGCCACCAACCACTACAAGTTCCAAAATAATGATCATCGAGGTCAAAGGTCAACATACTTAAAACCTAATAACACGAAAACTGAGCCACATATTGAGGTGCTGTTTCTACATTTAGTAATCGGTCACCAAAGACCACATGTCTCAAAAGTGTCAACCATCGAGGTCAAACTCGAAAACGGAGTCAAATATTGAGGTGGTGTTTCCACATTTAGTAATCGGCCACCAACTACTACAAGTTCCAAAATACCGATCATCGAGGTCAAAGGTCAACATACTTAAAACCTAATCACTCGAAAACGGGTCCACATATTGAGATGGTGTTTCCAAGCCCGATAATTGGTCATCAGGTACTACAAGATGCAGAACATTGACCATCGAGGTCAAAGGTCAACATACTTAAAACCTAATCACGCGAAAACGGAGCCACAGATTGAGATGGTGTTTCCAAATCTACTAATAGGTCATCAGGTACTACAAGTTCCAAAATAATGACCATCGAGGTCAAAGGTCAACATACTTAAAACCTAATAACTCTTAAATGGATCCACATATTGAGATGCCGTTTCCACATTGAGTAATAGGTCATCAACTACTACAAGTTTCAAAATAATGATCATCGAGGTCAAAGGTCAACATACTTAAAACCTAATCACTCGAAAACGGGTCCACATATTGAGATGGTGTTTCCAAATCTACTAATAGGTCATCAGGTACTACAAGTTCCAAAATAGTGGCCATCGAGGTCAAAGGTCAACCTACTTAAAACCTAATCACTCGAAAACGGAGCAACATATTGAGATGCTGTTTCCAAATCTAGTAATTGGTCATCAGGTACTACAAGATCCAGAACATTGACCATCGAGGTCAAAGGTCAACATACTTAAAACCTAATAACACGAAAACTGAGCCACATATTGAGGTGCTGTTTCCACATTTAGTTATCGGCCACCAACTACTACAACTTCCAAAATACCGATCATCGAGGTCAAAGGTCAACATACTTAAAACCTAATCACTCGAAAACGGATCCACATATTGAGATGGTGTTTCCAAATCTACTAATAGGTCATCAGGTACTACAAGTTCCAAAATAATGACCATCGAGGTCAAAGGTCAACATACTTAAAACCTAGTAACACGAAAACGGACCCACATATTGAGGTGGTGTTTCCACATTTAGCAATTGGTCATCAGGTACTACAAGTTCCAAAATAACGACCATCGTGGACAAAAGGTTAAAGTACTTAAAACCTAATCACTCGAAAACGGAGGCACATATTGAGGTGCGGTTTCCAATTCTAGTAATAGGTCATCAACTAGTACACGTTAAAAAACGTACTGACTTTCGAGGTCAAAGGTCAAATATTTAAACCTTAATATCTCGTAAACGGAGTCAGCAAGAGATTTCTGTGACCTATTCATTTTTTGTTCCAAGCAGAAAAAGGGAAGAATGAATAAATTTTAGTGACTTATTTGCTATTGTACTAACGAGAAAAAATCAAAACAACGCCATTTTTAACTTGCTCAGAATTTCTGTACATTTTGGGTTATTCAAAATAATCTGGATGGACTAACGAAAAAGAAAGCAAGGATATTCCATTTTAGCTAGCTGAGAATTTAAAGAAACAAAGGGAACCTACTCAATTTTCTATCAACGAGAAATGCCATATTTCAACTACCTCAGAAATAAACGAAGGAATATTGTACCAAAGAGAAATGCCATTTTTTTCTAGACCATGTTCTAATATTTAAACAAACGAAGGGGTGAATTTGAGTGACCTATTCAATTTTGCACCAATGAGAAATAACCTCCTATTTTAAATAAACAAACAAACGGATAAATTTAACCGGCTCAGAAGTGTACTATTTAAACAAACGAAGGTCTCTTGAGCGAGATTTCCAATTTTGTAGCAAGAAGGACTATTTTCTAACTAACTCAAATTTGGATGGAGTGTTTAGTTTTGTTCGAACCAGAAAAATTTGATTGGATTATTTCCTTATGTACACCTTGTCTCAAAAAGGTTGAGCGCATTCTTTATTGGTGTTTTGAGGCAAAAATTTTCTAAGTCCAGCTTCGGGTATCTTCGGGAAAAAGTAAGCCAGGTTCGAACCTCCAAGCCAGCCTTTGCAATCGGGAAAAAGTTTGCAGATGTGTTTTTCTTCTTTTAAATATAATAAGACTTGTTACCAAGTGTTTAAAAAAGCAACATTGATTGAAATACTTAATGATACAATATTTCGAAACATCTTATTAATGTGAGCACATGCTTGTTTGTCATTTAGCTCTCTATACGTAATGGAGCATTTAAATACGCTAAAGAATCTTTCCATAAAGTTAAGAAATAGAACATAATTATCGCCTGAGTACTAAAATAAAAGTCAAAGTAGAACAGAAACAGCGTTTGTAATGGATATGAATGTCATAATTATCTGGAGATCCGTTATACATCGCTAGAAGCTTAGTTCTAGAAGTCCTTGTGTTAACTCATTGGTAAGCTGTCGGATTTCAAATCATAAGGTTGTGAGTTCGAATCCCATCTGGGTCAATACTTTTTTTAAAATTATATTTTCCGCAATGCATGAAAAATTATATAAAATAATTACATTAAAATACATAAGTTGTTTATATATAACATAATAATTGCGGAACATAGTAATTATTATGTTTAAAATATAACATCTGAGATAATTTTCACAGTAGGTCGTTATTATATATGAGAATGTTAAATACAAGTTAGGAAAATCGTTTAATAGCAATAAATAAGTTATGTAGTGTATTTATTTGCAGCTATTTGTCATACAGATTTAACTTCTCAATATTCTCATTACAGTATGTTATTTATATTCGTGAAATACAGTATATTCCTACGGATATAGAAAGTGTATAAACAGAGTATCCAAAGTCGTATCCTGCTTCAAGACACATAACTTTTCCCGATCCCCTTAACGTCACGGGAAGAAACACAAATTCTCTTTAGAACGGAATGTCGTTACTTAGAGTCTCATTCGAATACGTTGAATATGCTTTTGTGTATTCATCTCTCGCTCTCTCTCTCTCTCTCTCTTTCGCTTTGTTTATGTGTGTGTGTGTGTTGTGGAATATCCCAAGTTGAATACAACATTTGCAAAGTATATGAGCATCATTATCATCGAATACCAGAAATTGAAAGTCGTGTTTCTTCAGGTTAGGTTTGCGTGTTCATGTTAGCTCACTGGTAGAGTACGGACTTGCCACTGAAGAGGTCTTGAGTTCAAAGCCTACAGCTAATTATCATTCTTTTGTTAGTAGATTTGCACAGAAATCGGATACAAGGAGTGGTTTACTTCTAGAAATATTTTCAGAAGCGTTTAGAAGGGCTGTTTTCGGGAGTTAAGGCGGGGACATTAATATTGTGTCCAAGACCCTTCTGAATTTATTACACGCTCCATTCTTCTGGGCATGGAATCTATTACATGGGTGACAAATCTATCTCCTTCCCCTACCTCCAGCCATGCTTCGGAAACAAGATGCCACAGGTCATCCTGAGTTCTTGGTGGATATGCTTCAGGCCAACTTTCCCTTAGAGTACGCTTCACTTCTGCCCACATATTTTCCATGAGATTGAGGTCTGCTCCACGAGGCGGCCAGTCGATTAAATCAATCTCAGGGTGCCCTGCGAACCATTCCTGAACCACACGGGACTTATGTATTGGCGACTGGTATTGCTGGAACTGAATTACACCATCAGGCTGAAATACTCGTACAGATGGCACCATGATATTACTGATAATGTCTAAGTACTGAGCATTGTCCAGATGTCCTTCAATTCTATGAAGCTGTCCTGCTCCGCGACTGGAAATCCAACCCCAACATAAAATAGATACATGGCCACTGCGATTGCAAGCAGCCACATATCCATGGTCATATCGGGTGCCTCTCAGACGATACACAAAACGGCGTCCCTCCTTTGATGTTGTGAATATGGATTCATCTGAGAAAACTACGTTTTCCTAATTGAGACCCGCATTCGCCTGTGCAAACGCGAGACGGTAAATTTTGTGGTCGTCTGAGAGTTTTTCCTTCACGGCAGCAACACGGCCACGTAACCCAGCATGACGAAGCCTTCGCAGAGCTGTATGCTTACTACCAGGAAAGAGAGAAGCTTCCCTTATCTGTCTAGACGTCCTTAGTGGGTCTAACCGGGCTTCGTTTACTAATCTCGCATCTTTGGCTTCGGTTGACACATGCGGACGACCAGGAGATCGTAAATTACCAGTCTGACCTGTAGCACCATATTTCCGAATCCATTGCCTTCCTGTAGAGGCCGGGACACCTACTCGCCTGCTAGCTGCAGTTGCAGAATAACCTTCCAACTCCCATAAAGTAATTACTGCTGTACGTCTATCCATAGTTACCAATGTTCTGAGCTGTGAGAAGAAAGCAATAGGTAAAAGCTAGTACCTGACATGTGATTGGTTACTTGCACGACACGCCTATTGTGGGGAACAGCGTTGCCAGATCTAGCATAATGATGCTAGATCTAGCATAATTTGCATGTCTCTAGCACCTAGCATCATGCTTTTAGCATCCTGCCCAAATCTAGCACAATTTCAGCAAGTTATCAAAAAGCCGTAAAACCTGGAGAAGTTGGTCGTGGGAAGAAAAAGAACGGCACAAATGTATCCTCTTCCATTGATTCATACACTCGGTAAACCATACAGGCAGTCTTATTTTCCTAAGTAAGTTCGGAACGGCTTTGTTTTTTTTTTTTTTTTTTGTGGCTCCACCCAGGGTTTTCTAATCCTTTAACTCCAAGGCATGGGTGGAGGTATGGGGGCCATTCTCCCCCCATCTTTTTGACAACTTCACCATCTTTACTTCTGACTTCATGATCATATTTATTCCTGAAATGACAGCTCCGAGACCGACCAAAAATCTGCCCCCTCCACCAGCAGACGATTCCCAACTCCGCTTATGCTGCGAAGTAATTTTCTTTCAAAATATGTAAACAAAAACTTTGCATTCATTTATACGATATATACGCCATTGAGTTTGGCAACGACTGCAGTAATTTAGTTGAGTTATAATTTTGGTGCGTGAAGTATTGAGTTCTATCCATGCATTCTTGCTCTCTGTGTATTTTAAGTTACTTTATCGTATCTCAACTTTGTTTTTTTTTAAACTCCTGAATTAGTAATTATGAGGATCAAGCATAATTTGACCGAATCTAGCATAAGTTCGATCAGGTTTTGGAATAATTCCGAGCTGTGAGTCTGGCAACGCTGGTGGCGAACGACTTGGTCAACGACTCGCGAAAGAAATCTGAAAATGGTGCGCCGTAATAATAATAATAAAAACAGTTTTTATAAAGGAATATTAATACATACGAAAAGCTGTTTAAAGAATGAATTGTTATACTGACTTTACACGTATAAAAACATATACCATATACCAAACAGATTGAGCGATATGATTATAGCTGTTTTGAGACGAACACTTTCGAAGTCCAACTTCGGGTGTCTTAGGAAAACAGTAAACTAAAGCTGCTGGTTCGAAAATATGTTTTTCCTTCTGTTAAATATAATAAGACATGTTGAAATGGTATTAAGTGTAGAAAAAAGTAACATTGATTGAAATACTTAATGATACAATATTTCGAGACTATGTATTCACACTCTCGTTTCGTCATTGTGATTTCCATACGGAAAAGAGCATTTACGTATGAGCACAGTTATATTTCAGAAGCAGCTTCCGAAAAGCGGTCATGTTAGCTCAGTGGTACACCACCGAGCGTTTAAATCGTGAGTTCGATACCCGTTCAGGTGAGATTCCTTTATGATATTCTACTTTCCTCAATGCATGAAAATTATGTAAAATAGTTACATTACAATTCATCAGTTGTATATATATTTTCATATCATCAGTTGTATATATGAGTTGAATATATATATTCATATCATCAGTTGTATATATCAGTTGAATATATATATTCATATCATTTCACGACATAAGTAATTCTTATCTTTAAAATATAACATCTGAGGTATTCACAGAATGTCGGTGTGTTATGTGTGAATATTGAATACAAATTTAAAAAATCATGTAATAGCAATAAATAAGTTATGTAATATATTTATTTGCAGCTACTTTCATTGCAGATAACTTCTCAATATTCGCATTACAGCATTTAGGTAGAGCATATCGAAAATCGGATCGTGGTTCAAGACAAAAAACTAGCTAGCCCCAGACTGTCACGTAAGAAATTCACGAATCGCAAAAGTAAAGTGAAGAGATTGAGAGCGGTAATTCCTTAATCGCTCTCTCTCAACTCTCTCTTATCTGCATTTATACATATAAAAGTGTATGTATGTATGTTCCATCATAACTCATGTATGCCTAGAGCAGGGTTTCTCAACCTGGTAGTCGCGGCCCCTAGGGGATCGCGAAGATAGGCGGAAGAGATAAATATAGTTAGAATCTAATACCAGAAATTATTTTTAAATATTATTTTTAATTTTGTTCTGATAGGCATACTTTTATTTTTTATACACACTGTAAAGAACAATAAAAAATAAGTCTACTGAACATTTTCAAAGGGTGTAGAATTCGTGTTACTATTCGGTTCAAAGTCTCTTGTCGTCGCGAATTCTGTCGAGAAATTTAAAGCTTAAAATATACAAAATGATAATCATGCCTGTTGTTCTGTATGGTTGCGAAACATGGTCGCTTACTCTGAGGGAAGAACATAGACTGAAAGTATTTGAGAACAAGGTCCTTAGACGAATATTCGGACCCAAGAGGAACGGGAATGGGGAATGGCGGAAACTTCATAACGAGGAACTACATAATTTATACGGTTACCCAACATTGTTAGGGTCGTCAAGTCTAGGAGGCTTAGGTGGGCAGGTCAGGTAGCTAGAATGGAAGAAAGTAGAAACGCTTTGAAAGTCTTGACTAGAAGACCAAACGGAAAACGACCATTAGGAAGACCTAGGGGCAGATGGGAGGGCAATATTAAGACGGATCTCGCTGCGATAAGAATACAAAGTAGAAACTGGATCCAATTGGCTAAGGATAGAAGTCAGTGTAGAGCTTTTGTGAACGCGGCATTGAACCTCCGGGTTCCATAGGCCATAGAGTTAGTTAGTTAGTAGAGTTGTTTAAAAATGAATTTAAATCAAAGAGGTATGATATAAAACTAATGAGAACTGTATATAGAAATACTACAAAAATACACATGAAACAAAACCTGCACATTGAAATACAATTAAAATTAAAACCTAATGGGATACCTAAGCATGGTGTAATTTCACTAGTGCAGCAATGCCCGGTTCAATCTTCATGACGAATATTATCAAGCCATTTTCAACTGATAAGCGATTCCTTATCTTTGTTTTAATGTTTACCATAAAAAAAAAACACTTTCGCACAAGTACGATATAGCAAATGGAATTATTACTTTTAAAGCAGCAATCACCAGACCAGGATATTCTTCTCTCCTCATCAGGCAGAACTTGTCCAAGTCTTCGTTACAGAAAACCAGTTGCAAAGACTTGTCGCATGATCATTCTATTATTTGGTCAAGAAGTTGTGGGCTTAGATCGGATACGTTAATGGCCTCTTCAATGAAGGAGTTTAACATCCATCTTGAACCATTACAGTTACTGTATCCACTGTCAGTGCCGGGTGCCGAAAAGAGGGGCCACACATTTCGGAGGAAGTGTGTTACTCAAGTTAGGAAAGTGCATGTGCACATGTGTAAAATAGAAGGAAAAACGTAATAAAATGTGCTCAAAATTAAGGAAAGGTAGGGTTTATTTTGAAAATGTTATTGAGGTTCGTGCCAACCATGGTGGCGCTTCGTAGCTAGTCTGTCGACGTCACTCATATATACGGTGACATCGTACTATACTCTCGCCCCGGGCAATGATTTTCCATGGCACTGTTCACTATAAACAAAAAAAAATATGGATTCTACTATTATAGAAATAGGTATGTTAAAAATCCCACACAAGCTTATTATAAAACAAATTATAAAAGGGTCGCTGGCAAGAGCGTGTGATAAAAGGGGATCGTGATAGGAATTAGATTGAGAACCACTGGCCTAGAGTAATTTTAACCACATTTCTTATAGTTTCAAAAAGAGTGCTGTCGGGTTACCTATGGTGAATGGGAGGGGGATACATATAAAAGATTGCCAGAAAATGATCGATATTAGATTCATAGTTTTCGGGGTCGCTTAGATAAATAGTGAGACTTTCAATTTCGCTTAACTCCGATTAAGCTCTCATTAGTAGGGATGGGCACGAACGACTTTTCTTTGAAACTCGACTCGACTCGAAACAGACATTTTTGATGTCTACTCTTGGACTCGGCGCGAAAAATATCTTCCAACTCGACTCGGATTAGAGTCAAGTCGAACCAAAACGAGCCAAATCCCGTGTGTAGTCCTACCTAGACAATACATAGACAATAATTATTCTATCATCAATTATACTACTGTTACTACAAATAATAATAATAATAATAATAATAATAATAATAATAATAATAATAATAATAATAATAATAATAATAATAATAATAATAATAATAATTATTATTATTATTATTATTATTATGACAACACCGTGTACAAACATGAACGATAGATGGTTAGTAAAGGAATACTAAAAGCTAGTTGACTGCCGACGTCGGTAGTCATGAAGTCTACAAGGCAAGGACATCGTTCATTACCCTAAGCTGTAAGCGTCGGTGGACTACAGATGGTCAACTATTAACCTCTCGCCAGAAATTGGTGGCCCCGCAGCGACGATCCGTAATGGCCCAAGTTCCATTTTGAAAACTTTACTACCAGCGGCAGAGACGCGATGAAACGCCAACGAACCACAAAATTACTCTCCCAAAATATGTTAAAATGCCTATATGTGTGATTTGTTTATATTTAGGTGAAACAAAAAAACACAAAACAAATACCCCGGGGTGGACGCGAACTATCAATATTACTATTACTAGGCACGTGTTCTTCTGACTTCCCCACGGAAACGATCATAAAAAGCTTGGTTGTTGAAGGATAAATCATTGACGTCTTAATTTAGCCAGTCAGAAAAACCCCTACATCTCGAGTTCTAGGAGGTCATACCGTGAACCGTTTCAGATTTATTGCTTTCTGGTGGAGTACTATCCATGCGCAAAATTTGAGCATAATAGCCGACATGCATCTTCGGTGCCTCTTATCTTTAGTACAATTTTAACCAGAGATGGTGTGGGTCAATGAAAATTTGATCCACGACCCACCATGACCCACTATGACCCACCACCCAAATGACCCATTGGCCCACTCTGACCCATCAACCATCGTGATCCACTCTGACCCACCACCAACTATGAACCACTCTGAACCATTGCGAGCAACTACGACCCACCAAAACCCATCGACATCAACTCTGACCGATGACCCACGTCCTCCTCTCCATTGACTAAAGAGATTACACTTGTAATAAAACAAGACTGTGAAATTATCACTTATCGGAGTTTGAATTTCTACCGTCATTGGCTCAAGCACCTCTTTGTTACAATACTGGTGGGTCTGACCTTTACGATATATAATGGCAAAGTATTTTTTAACTTCCGAATTAAAATGAATTTAAATTTATCATATGTAATTATTTCTTTGTTGCCTTACAGACACATTTCAGTAGAAAATAGGGTGAAATTTAAAAGTTTCGAATCAAGGAAAAGTAGACCAACGTAAAAAAAAAAAAAAAGAGAAACTAATTTTCTATATAATTAAGCATGCCGTACTAATTGAAAATGCCCATGTAATTAATTAAGTTTAGAATACAAATTTTATGGCCATTTTTCTCTAACTTTATGGCTTGATTGCCTTATGCTCGGAACGCTCCATATATTAAACACCAGCTTCAGCAATTATAAATAGAAAGCAGTGGGTATAAAATTAAAAAAGAACTTTAGTTTGCATTACTCAATTTTTTTCTCAACTAATATCAATCGTTTTCGATTATTTTTACAAATCAACCCACTACCAATTTCCAATATATAGAAAATGCACCCCCGTCCCCCCGCTCATAAAAGACAATTTGAAAAAATGCCAGGGCATATTCTCTTTATTTTTAATAAAGAGTTATATGCTGAATTTCAGCTCTCAGTTGAACGGCTTGTGAGATACTAAATTTTTCGCAAAAATTCGGACTTCTACTCCCCTTAAGGATATGTATTATAATGAAAGTGACACGCGTATGATAACTTCCCAGTTGAGATTGGAGCCTGATTATATACCAAACGTCAATTCATTTGACTTTGCAATTTGACCGTGATGATTACGCAGACATAGTTACTTTCAATTTTTTATGATACATATCCTTATTTCATATGTTACAGATGATTCAAAAATATTTTTTCAAGCAGTTAGCTCCTCTAGAATCTCACAGGCTGCATCCCAAAATCCAACTCCTACTATCCTATGACAATCCAAAAGTGAATGAACTTTTTTTATTAGGAACAAATGACAAAAGAAAAATGGAGATCTTGAAAGTAAAATGTAGAAAAGCTCGGTTCCCCCAATAACTCCATATTTCTCCGCCCCTTCATTCCGAACTTAAAAATAAAACTTAATTCGAATATGGTTAATTAGTGAATTTATTACAGTTAAATTCCACTTACTACATGCTACAGCTACAACTATGTAAGAAAAAATAACAACTGTGAAACATGTTCTGAATTACTATTACATTTCTTACGCTATTATTAAACATATTAGAATAGTAAAAGAGGATTGTTCGTGAAATAGTATATTTGCTCATGATTTTTAACTTTTTCATACGGAAAATATTAAAATATTATTCAAGTTTTAAAATTTGCACTCTGCAAATATGTTGCCCTCTAGGCAATGGGACTAATGTGGACTAATGGGAAATGCTGCACTGTTAGCGGCGCTGAAAACTTACGATTCGATTCTAATATCGGTTGATTTCGATATCTTTATGTCGCTACGTAACCACCCTGGGTGCTAATGGGAGCTTAATTGGACTTGAATTGAAAGTAGAGCTATTCACCTAAGCGACCATGAAACTATGGATTCAATAATAATATCGACCCGTTTCTAGCATTTTTGATATGTATCCCGACAGTACTCTTTTTCCAGACTGTAAGAAATATAGTTAAAATTGCTCTGGATATATCAGAATTATGTTGAAACACACACATAAATCCACTTTTATATTCTGTATAAATAGACAGAGAGTAAGCGAGCGAGCGAGCGAGAGAGGGCGACTCAAGGCATCACCACTTCCACATTGCAAAAGCATATATCAGGAATTGAATTGAAAATCTATGTAAAGACTTTCTGCTGTGGCATGCTTCATAAGGACAATTCCAGTCTGCTCACGTGACCTTTGGGGTTCATGAATTTTTTTGCGAGCGTTCCGATTTGGATTCTCTGTTTAAACCCTCTGTTTATGCATCGAATAACTTTTCAAGAACATAAATGACATTCTATATTATGAATGTTGAGAATTACTCTCTATATGACAAATAGCTGCAAATAAATTCACTACATGATTTATTTATTGCTATTGAACGAGTTTCTTAACTTGTATTTACATCCTCATATATAATACCGACCTACTGTGAAAATTATCTCTGATGTTATATTTTAAACATAATAGTTACTATGTTCTGCAATTATTATGTTATATATAAACAACTTATGTATTTTAATGTAATTATTTTATATAATTTTTCATGCATTGCGGAAAATATAATTTTAAGAAAGTATTGACCCAGATGGGATTCGAACGCACAACCTTATGATTTGAAATCCGACAGCTTGCCAATGAGCTAACACAAGGACTTCTAGAACTAAGCTTCTAGCGATGTATAACGGATCTCAAGATAATTATGACATTTATATCCATTACAAACGCTGTTTCTGTTCTACTTTGACTTTTATTTTAGTACTCAGGCGATAATTATGTTCTATTTCTTAACTTTGAGCATTCTTTTACATATGGAAAGATTCTTTACGTATTTAAATATTCCATTACGTATAGAAAGCTAAATGACAAACAAGCATGTGCTCACATTAATAAAAGGTTTCGAAATATTGTATCATTAAGTATTTCAATCAATGTTGCTTTTTTAAACACTTGGTAACAAGTCTTATTATATTTAAAAGAAGAAAAACACATCTGCAAACTTTTTCCCGATTGCAAAGGCTGGCCTGGAGGTTCGAACCTGCCTTACTTTTTCCCGAAGATACCCGAAGCTGGACTTAGAAAATTTTTGCCTCAAAACACCAATAAAGAATGCGCTCAACCTTTTTGAGACAAGGTGTACCAACTGGGAAAAGTGAAGGAATAAATTTGGGTAGAATATTTAGTTTTGTACCTAGCAAAATAAAAGAAAGAAGTGAAGAACGAATAAAATTTGGATGGTCTATTTTCTTATGTACCAACAAACAAAATGGAGCACCTGCGACAAAAAAGAAACCGAAGGAGGAATAAATTTGGGTGACCTAATCAGTTTGTAATAAGCAGAATCAGCATTCTATACTTTTTTCTGCCATTCATTGGGGTTGTCCTATTTCCTTTTGTACCAACGAGACCGTTTTTAACCGACTTAGAATTTGAACCAAACCGAAAAGAGGAGCTACACGATTAAACAAAGCAATCAATTTTTAACTAGCTCAGAATTTATGTGCCTTTTGTAACGAAGAAACAAATTTGAAGGAGGTTCATTTTAACTAATCCTGCTACGAGTAGATCAATTAGTACATAGTAAAAAAATAAAACAATATGGCATTATTGCGACTTTCATTTTCGAATACATACGAATTAGGCCACTATGGCAAAAAATTCTACTCTCTCCTTATGCTTTAGAAACCCACTAGTAGGCGTCGATTCAGTAATCCATATTGGAGTATACCTTTTATACAACAAACAAGTCTACGGTCTTCGGCATGCATTTTAGACCAAGGGCAGCAAGATTCGATTCTCACGATCTTCTGCTTTACTTGGAAATTATCCACATCTTAGAATTTATCAGGTTACATCTAGTAAAAGAAAACGAATAGATAATTTTGAGACAGTTCCATATGGGTAAATACAGTATTAGTAGAAACGATAGTTTTTAATTAAGTAGAGATAAGGAGAGAGTGAAAAAAAAATGGAAAATTAAATTTTAAATCATTATTATTATTATTTTAGAGGTCAAAAGGAAGAATAAATGAATTTGAGTGGTATATGTACGGAATTTAGTTTTCTACCGGGCAAAAAAAAATTGAATGGAATATTTTATTTTGTACCAGCTGGGAATTTAGTGTTGTACCATTGTATCAATTTAAGTATTTTTGTACTATTTAGTACCACCGAGAAGGTGTAGAATATTTAGTTTTGTTGGCTTCTTTATTTTGTATTAACGACTAAAACCTTTGTGTGCATTACAATGGCCGAAGTTTTTCATTTCCCTGTGGTACAACGTAATGGTCGCCCCGCTTATTCTAGGTCTACAGTTAGATATTTTCGATTGGATAATGGTATAAAGCCACGTTTTGTTGAGCACAATGCCCACTATAACGATGTGGTAGACGATTATTTGATGGATAGATATTTGTTTAATAGTCGCTATAACAAATGGTATATGATAGAATTTGTTAAGCATTTATCGCAGGTAGATATTAAGATAGACTTTTTGTCGTTGGTTACTCGTTTAACTGCACACAGTTCTCTTTTCCAATCAGCTACCTTTTTCACCATGAAAACTAAGGGTAATAGTTATACTGTGACAGCTTTCTTTCGCTATGGGGGAACGCAGGACACTTTGGATGAGTTATTAAAGTTTTGGAATCATGTGTGCGAGTTCAGACCAAGTATCCAGATTGCAGATTTAGTTGGTTGCTTTACACGATGTGGTAAAACTGGCCTTTTTGCTGTATCTCCTGATACCTATCTGTTGGACCTCGCGGTATTTGGAAACTTGGTGAAAAAGAATAACAAATGGTTTTTCTCACAATAAGGCTATACATACAGAATAATCCATTATGGCAAAAGAAAAATACTACTTTCTCCTTATGCCTAGTTGGAGTAGACTTCGATACATTGTGTAAGAATTTCCAAATAATAGCGGTATTGCACTGTACTTATAATAGTCTGTAATAGTGCAGTTTATTGTAGTCTACCAGCAATAATGATCTCTAAGATAGTTATTAGGTAAAGATAACAATTACACCGCCACCTTTTAGTTTTGTACCAACCACAAAAAAGAGAAGAAGGACCATTATAACAAGCTCACTATTTTTATACCATTTTGTATTACGGGTGGTCTATTTTGATTTTTGTAACGAGCAGAAGAAAACAGCTCAGAATTTTATACCTTTGTGATGCTACATTTTGTATTATTTTTGTGTCATCCAGAGAACAATTTAAATTGACTCTCCCTGACAAATCAGTTGCCAGAGTCCAATGTTTGTAATCTATTAAATTCTTAATTTTACAATACTACAAATTGACCCATTTATCAGTTCAAGTTCTTCTATTCATTCACAATCAAATGTATATGCCACAGTGGGCTCAGTGTTCATTTACAGAATTAAATAATTGTTTATCTTTTTCTAAAAACATTTCTACTATTTTGTTGATATAATAATCACACTCTGTAATGTATTCATATACCAGATTAAATTTTTTCTCCAAAGTATAAGTGTTCTTAATATTACAACTTTTAAAATGCTTCTTTATATAAAGTTTATAGATTTTCTCTCTCATTTCACGTTTAATTAAGAGCGTCCACACCTTTTGCAATAATTCGTAATCATACTGCAACAAACAGTTGTGATCTTTTTCATTCTCATTATGTTTAGAACATGCTTCACATAATAATACTGAATTTGGTGTATACTCATTAAATAATTGTATAACACATGTATGACTAATACTTTCACTAGTACACTCGCACTCATTAGCTCCCAGTTCAAAACAGGTAATATTTGAAACACTGTCATCATCACTTTCCGGGAGTATTTCATCATTATATCTATTATAGCGTCTAAAAGAATACACTTCTTCTATCTCTTGTGTTGGATATATGATTCTCACTTTATCACGTAATTCATCTGGCAAATCGGGGTCAGACGGCTGGATTAACAGTATAGGTTTTTCGTTTTCACGCTGAATTTCTTTTTCTCTAGGTGAAACATAATCAATTTCCATGCTAGTCATTTTTCTGCTCTTCAGCAAAAACAAATCAAGTGTGACACATCTACTTATATACCTACAATAAAAGCATTCTATGCATTCTCTGTGTTTAATAATATGTTTCAAGGCAATGCAAAATAACTCGTTAATATAACGCCGTGATGTATGTTCTATTATTTCCAAATATACTCCATAATCTTATATTCCATTATAATAAAATACATAAATGCAAAAATATATATTTGTCTTTTTGGACTTAGACGAGGAAAGAAAGTTTAAAAAATAATTGAATCGTTGAGCAATACAAGTGTTAGGTAACGCATTCGTAACGTTGCTTAATTATCTGCAGCACTCTTTATAGATGGTGTGGAACATGAAACATTAAAAACTTTTCTTACTCTGATATGATTTCTTCTGTTGTGATCGAAAATGGCCAAGTATGATGTCATGATTTGTCGTCCTTCATCAGTTTTCTTTAGTACGCTAATTGCTATGGATTAAGTTATAATTGAATTATGACGCAATTTAGTTAGTGACCGGGAAACTTTGGACTTTAGCCTCGCCGTTAGTATTTTGTAAACCTAATTCGCTAAACACACGTCAATACCCATATAGTGAAGAGAGAGTCAATTTAAATTGTTCTCTGGATGACACAAAAATAATACAAAATGTAGCATCACAAAGGTATAAAATTCTGAGCTGTTTTCTTCTGCTCGTTACAAAAATCAAAATAGACCACCCGTAATACAAAATGGTATAAAAATAGTGAGCTTGTTATAATGGTCCTTCTTCTCTTTTTTGTGGTTGGTACAAAACTAAAAGGTGGCGGTGTAATTGTTATCTTTACCTAATAACTATCTTAGAGATCATTATTGCTGGTAGACTACAATAAACTGCACTATTACAGACTATTATAAGTACAGTGCAATACCGCTATTATTTGGAAATTCTTACACAATGTATCGAAGTCTACTCCAACTAGGCATAAGGAGAAAGTAGTATTTTTCTTTTGCCATAATGGATTATTCTGTATGTATAGCCTTATTGTGAGAAAAACCATTTGTTATTCTTTTTCACCAAGTTTCCAAATACCGCGAGGTCCAACAGATAGGTATCAGGAGATACAGCAAAAAGGCCAGTTTTACCACATCGTGTAAAGCAACCAACTAAATCTGCAATCTGGATACTTGGTCTGAACTCGCACACATGATTCCAAAACTTTAATAACTCATCCAAAGTGTCCTGCGTTCCCCCATAGCGAAAGAAAGCTGTCACAGTATAACTATTACCCTTAGTTTTCATGGTGAAAAAGGTAGCTGATTGGAAAAGAGAACTGTGTGCAGTTAAACGAGTAACCAACGACAAAAAGTCTATCTTAATATCTACCTGCGATAAATGCTTAACAAATTCTATCATATACCATTTGTTATAGCGACTATTAAACAAATATCTATCCATCAAATAATCGTCTACCACATCGTTATAGTGGGCATTGTGCTCAACAAAACGTGGCTTTATACCATTATCCAATCGAAAATATCTAACTGTAGACCTAGAATAAGCGGGGCAACCATTACGTTGTACCACAGGGAAATGAAAAACTTCGGCCATTGTAATGCACACAAAGGTTTTAGTCGTTAATACAAAATAAAGAAGCCAACAAAACTAAATATTCTACACCTTCTCGGTGGTACTAAATAGTACAAAAATACTTAAATTGATACAATGGTACAACACTAAATTCCCAGCTGGTACAAAATAAAATATTCCATTCAATTTTTTTTTGCCCGGTAGAAAACTAAATTCCGTACATATACCACTCAAATTCATTTATTCTTCCTTTTGACCTCTAAAATAATAATAATAATGATTTAAAATTTAATTTTCCATTTTTTTTCACTCTCTCCTTATCTCTACTTAATTAAAAACTATCGTTTCTACTAATACTGTATTTACCCATATGGAACTGTCTCAAAATTATCTATTCGTTTTCTTTTACTAGATGTAACCTGATAAATTCTAAGATGTGGATAATTTCCAAGTAAAGCAGAAGATCGTGAGAATCGAATCTTGCTGCCCTTGGTCTAAAATGCATGCCGAAGACCGTAGACTTGTTTGTTGTATAAAAGGTATACTCCAATATGGATTACTGAATCGACGCCTACTAGTGGGTTTCTAAAGCATAAGGAGAGAGTAGAATTTTTTGCCATAGTGGCCTAATTCGTATGTATTCGAAAATGAAAGTCGCAATAATGCCATATTGTTTTATTTTTTTACTATGTACTAATTGATCTACTCGTAGCAGGATTAGTTAAAATGAACCTCCTTCAAATTTGTTTCTTCGTTACAAAAGGCACATAAATTCTGAGCTAGTTAAAAATTGATTGCTTTGTTTAATCGTGTAGCTCCTCTTTTCGGTTTGGTACAAATTCTAAGTCGGTTAAAAACGGTCTCGTTGGTACAAAAGGAAATAGGACAACCCCAATGAATGGCAGAAAAATGTATAGAATGCTGATTCTGCTTATTACAAACTGATTAGGTCACCCAAATTTATTCCTCCTTCGGTTTCTTTTTTGTCGCAGGTGCTCCATTTTGTTTGTTGGTACATAAGAAAATAGACCATCCAAATTTTATTCGTTCTTCACTTCTTTCTTTTATTTTGCTAGGTACAAAACTAAATATTCTACCCAAATTTATTCCTTCACTTTTCCCAGTTGGTACATAAGGAAATAATCCAATCAAATTTTTCTGGTTCGAACAAAACTAAACACTCCATCCAAATTTGAGTTAGTTAGAAAATAGTCCTTCTTGCTACAAAATTGGAAATCTCGCTCAAGAGACCTTCGTTTGTTTAAATAGTACACTTCTGAGCCGGTTAAATTTATCCGTTTGTTTGTTTATTTAAAATAGGAGGTTATTTCTCATTGGTGCAAAATTGAATAGGTCACTCAAATTCACCCCTTCGTTTGTTTAAATATTAGAACATGGTCTAGAAAAAAAATGGCATTTCTCATTGGTACAATATTCCTTCGTTTATTTCTGAGGTAGTTTAAATATGGCATTTCTCGTTGATAGAAAATTGAGTAGGTTCCCTTTGTTTCTTTAAATTCTCAGCTAGCTAAAATGGAATATCCTTGCTTTCTTTTTCGTTAGTCCATCCAGATTATTTTGAATAACCCAAAATGTACAGAAATTCTGAGCAAGTTAAAAATGGCGTTGTTTTGATTTTTTCTCGTTAGTACAATAGCAAATAAGTCACTAAAATTTATTCATTCTTCCCTTTTTCTGCTTGGAACAAAAAATGAATAGGTCACAGAAATCTCTTGCTGACTCCGTTTACGAGATATTAAGGTTTAAATATTTGACCTTTGACCTCGAAAGTCAGTACGTTTTTTAACGTGTACTAGTTGATGACCTATTACTAGATTTGGAAACCGCAACTCAATATGTGCCTCCGTTTTCGAGTGATTAGGTTTTAAGTACTTTAACCTTTTGTCCACGATGGTCGTTATTTTGGAACTTGTAGTACCTGATGACCAATTGCTAAATGTGGAAACACCACCTCAATATGTGGGTCCGTTTTCGTGTTACTAGGTTTTAAGTATGTTGACCTTTGACCTCGATGGTTATTATTTTGGAACTTGTAGTACCTGATGACCTATTAGTAGATTTGGAAACACCATCTCAATATGTGGATCCGTTTTCGAGTGATTAGGTTTTAAGTATGTTGACCTTTGACCTCGATGATCGGTATTTTGGAAGTTGTAGTAGTTGGTGGCCGATTACTAAATGTGGAAACAGCACCTCAATATGTGGCTCAGTTTTCGTGTTATTAGGTTTTAAGTATGTTGACCTTTGACCTCGATGGTCAATGTTCTGGATCTTGTAGTACCTGATGACCAATTACTAGATTTGGAAACAGCATCTCAATATGTTGCTCCGTTTTCGAGTGATTAGGTTTTAAGTAGGTTGACCTTTGACCTCGATGGCCACTATTTTGGAACTTGTAGTACCTGATGACCTATTAGTAGATTTGGAAACACCATCTCAATATGTGGACCCGTTTTCGAGTGATTAGGTTTTAAGTAAGTTGACCTTTGACCTCGATGATCGGTATTTTGGAACTTGTAGTAGTTGGTGTCCTATTACTAAATGTTGAAACAGCAGCTCAATATGTGGCTCAGTTTTCGTGTTATTAGGTATTAAGTATGTTGACCTTTGACCTCGATGGTCAATGTGCTGGATCTTGTAGTACCTGATGACCAATTACCGGACTTGGAAACACCATCTCAATATGTGGCTCCGTTTTCGAGTGATTAGGTTTTAAGTATGTTGACCTTTGACCTCGATGGTCATTATTTTGGAACTTGTAGTACCTGATGAGCGATTACTAGATTTTGAAACACCATCTCAATCTGTGGCTCCGTTTTCGAGTGATTAGGTTTTAAGTATGTTGACCTTTGACCTCGATGGTCAATGTTCTGGATCTTGTAGTACCTGATGACCAATTACAGGGCTTGGAAACACCATCTCAATATGTGGACCCGTTTTCGAGTGATTAGGTTTTAAGTATGTTGACCTTTGACCTCGATGATCGGTATTTTGGAACTTGTAGTAGTTGGTGTCCGATTACTAAATGTGGAAACACCACCTCAATATTTGACTCCGTTTTCGAGTTTGACCTCGATGGTTGACACTTTTGAGACATGTGGTCTTTGGTGACCGATTACTAAATGTAGAAACAGCACCTCAATATGTGGCTCAGTTTTCGTGTTATTAGGTTTTAAGTATGTTGACCTTTGACCTCGATGATCATTATTTTGGAACTTGTAGTAGTTGATGACCTCTTGCTAAATGTGGAAACACCACCTCAGTATGTGGCTCCGTTTTCGAGACATTAGGTTTTAAGTATGTTGACCTTTGACCTCGATGGTCATTATTTTGAAACTTGTAGTAGTAGTTGATGACCAGTTACTAGATTTGGAAACAGCACCTCAATATATGGCTCAGTTGTCGAGTGATTAGGTTTTAAGTATGTTGACCTTTGACCTCGATGATCATTATTTTGGAACTTGTAGTAGTTGATGACCAGTTACTAGATTTGGAAACAGCACCTCAATATGTTGCTTCGTTTTCGAGCTATTAGGCTTTAAGTATGTTGACCTTTGACCTCGATGGTCATTATTTTGGAACTTGTAGTACCTGATGAGCGATTACTAGATTTGGAAACAGCACCTCAATATGTGGATCCATTTTCGAGTTATTAGGTTTTAAGTATTTTGACCTTTGACCTCGATGATCATTATTTTGGAACTTGTAGTAGATGATGACCAGTTACTAGATGTGGAAACACCATCTCAATATGTTGCTTCGTTTACGAGTGATTGGGTTTTAAGTATGTTGACCTTTGACCTCGATGATCACTAATTTTGGAACTTGTAGTACCTGATGACCTATTGCTAAATGTGGAAACACCACTTCGATATTTAGCTCCGTTTTCGAGTTATTAGGTTTTAAGTGTCATACAAAGGGCGTATCCCACATAAACTATCAGACCCTGATAAAAATAAGTATGATATTTGTAATCAGCATGTCCGAAAACCGCCATATACCGAGTTTCACCCAAATCGGTTAAAATTGTCATAAAAAAGGGCGTATGCCACATAAACTATAGGACACAGGTAAAAATAAGTATGATATTCGTACTCAGCATGCTCGAAAACCTCCGTATGCCGAGTTTCATCCAAATCGGTTCAAAGAGCGTATCCAATCGCTATGTTACATATTGTCTTAAAATAGGGGTTGAAAAAAAAATATGTACTTTCTGCTATGGTAAAATAGGGGTTGGAAAAGTAATTATAAAAGAGAACGAGTCCACCCCTAAAATGGAGGTTGTTGTGTGTTACGTACTCTCAGTGTAATTTCTGCTATGTTCAATTAGGGGTGGAGAAAATGAATACACCCCCTGTGCTATGTCCGCCATGTTTCGTAGTCTCTGTCATGTTGAAATAGGGGTTGAAAAATATGCTCATAAAAGAGAACGAGTCCACCCCTAAAATGAAGGTTGTTGTGTGTTACGTACTCTCAGTGTAATTTCTGCTATGTTCAATTAGGGATGGAGAAAATGAATACACCCCCTATGCTATGTCCGCCATGTTTCGTAGTCTCTGTAGGGGTTGGAAAATATGCTCATAAAAGAGAATGAATACACCCCTAAAATGGAGGTGGTTGTGTTTGTTATCTGCTCTGCTGTCTCCATGTATTCTATGCTATGTTAAAATAGGGGTAGAAAAAAGAGAACAAATCTTATGTATTATCTGCTATGTTAAAATAAGGGGTGGAAAATATGCTCATAAAAGAGAATGAATACACCCTTATTATGTTACGTATTCTTATCTGTTATCTGCTCTGCTGTGTGTTACGTAGGGGGTGGAAAAGTGATCATAAAAGGGAACGAGTACACCCCCAAAAATATGCTCATAAAAGGGAACGAGTACACCCCCTTAAAAGTGCTCATAAAAGGGAACAAATTCACCCCTAACATGGAGGTCGTAAAAGACCATGAGTTGACGGTGCGTGGGTCATAGCGTATCGTGAGACAGTGGAAAATTGAGTCCTTGCTCTCAGGAGACCATGGAAAAAAAGGCGATTTTTCAGCTACCGGGGGTCAGGTGTCTCCCATCTACTGACATTTCCTTGAAACGTATAATCATTTGCCGAGAACAGCTTTTCGCTATCCATTACCGTTTCTGTTTTATATTGATCAACGTTAAAACCTGAAATTACTCATTTCTACCATTTTGTTTGTCGAATCACCTCTATTAATGAACTCTCTCGAGAAAACCACACTATATACCTATTGCAAAAAACAATTAGAAAATTCGCATCCTTTCAAATCTTATCGTTCGAAGTAACGGACGTATATATGTACACTCATGTCCAAAATGATTGTCGCATATGTATAACTGTCCTCTTGTAAGAATATAATTTGATAATTATGTAGGGTACTTTTAATACTGATACTATGTGCATAATCGGAAAATACATATTTGTGGTAAATTTCAAGGGAAAATAATTACAAATACGAAAATTAGAATGAGTAATACAAAATGTTGCTAAATGGACAAGAAAGTTTAATTTTCTTTTTAATTTTCTTATTTACTGCTCTATTGACATTAAATTTGCCACATATATGTTCTTGCCAATTATACACATGCTAACTTTATAAGAAATACCTGACAAATTCATTATGAAATTATATTCTTACAACAACATACTTATAGACATGCGACAATAATTTTGGACATGAGTGTACGTACCTACTAACATTACGATGTTACAAGTTCCACTACGTGATCCTAATAATAAAAAACCTTAAAGATGTTCATGTGGTTTTCTGAAGTGGTTTGTTAACCAAAAGTTCTAGTATATTTTTTTCACTTCAGATTTGAGTAGAGGTATTACTGCCGAGATGGAATATACTCTTGGAGCACTTAATGAATTACCTAAAAAGCCTTCTCGCTATCCATTCTATAATGCTCAATGTTATAATCGGAAGCGATTGATTTCTGCCACTTCAAGTTTTAGTAGAAAGATTAGAGTGGAGATAGAACATATTGTTGCGACACTTAATTGATTTCAGAAAACCTCTTTTCGCTATTTAGTATCGTTTAAATCTGTTGTGATCAACACTAAAATGGGAAAAAGTTGAATTTTGCTACTTCCGATTTGATTAGAAGTTTAAAAGAAAAGACGACATTTATTCCCACAATGCTAAATTCATTCTTAAAACAGCTTCTTCTTATCTCAGGTAGTTAATTTCTATCTCTTCCGGTTTTACCAGAATGTTAAGGATGAAGCTGAAAGTTATCCTTGATACCCTTTATCGATTGCCAAAAACTGCTTCTTACTATTTATTACCATTTCCGCTCTATAGCGATCAACTTTAAAATCGGAAATGACTCATTTCTACCACTTCCAGTTGGCGAATCACCTCTATTAACAAACTCCCTCGAGAGGAATCACTCTACTTATGTATTGCAAAAAGCAGAATTAAAAAATTCGCATTAATCCAAAGTTATTGTGTGAAGTAACGGCCGCATGTATATACGTACTAATATTGATAAGTTCCACTACGCGATCCCAATTAATACTTCATATATCCACGCCACACACACACACTAGCATATGTACACACGGAAGTATACCTGGTAGAATTCACACGTTTACGCCGGAAACTAGAAACACACACACACACAAACACAAACACAAACACAAACACACACACACACACACACACACACACATACACGTACACACACACAGAGAGAGAGAGAGAGAATCTTATTGTACCTTTATACTGAATGCACAGTTACTCACAAAATCAATTAAAAAAGAAAAAAAGAAAAATGTTATAAATGAAATTTTCAAAGACTGGTAACACTGCTGCCTGTAACACATGAAATTGTTCCATAATGATTGATTCGTAATATGATGTATATGGGTTTCTTAGTGCTAGTATAACAAAATGCCTTCAAATTGACCACAAAATAAAAAGTGAAATTTATTTCTCAAATTTTGTAAAATCGAAGTCGGTGGGCATTATGGGAACAGTCTACAATAACAATATATGCAAATAAATATTAATATACTTCACGTTTTCCAGTGGGTGCAAGAAAGCTTCGAATTGTGTTAGGCGTCACAATCTTTAACTGGTGTCAATATATATATATATATATATATATAACACAAGCAGTAATAGGTTAATGGCTAGAAGTGAATATTGGCACTTATTACATAAACACAAATTATGAGAGGAAAAGAAGTTGGGGGCTGCAGTAAGAAAAGGAACAAATGTAATGAATAGATGAAATGCAGCGCTTTGGACGTCACATCACAAGGTTATGTTAGTTCAGACGAATGAAGTTATCTTCTGTTCCTGGGGCGATTCAGGAAATGATGAAGACGAAGGAGGCCCTTGTTAATATGTATTACTGTGCATATGATGGATATATATGAGATGAAAGTTCATGCGGTCGGTAGATTGTAAAGATTTCGGGGTCCAATATGTCATCATCTAACTGTAAATGATATAATGTCATGAAGTGTTGGAGAGAGGTGTCAATGAAAGTTGGTGGTGCATCGTTGTCACGGTCGTAGCGGAGTATATCAAGTATCATAGGATGGGGCTGTGCCATACGTTTGCTGATGTAACGGATACGAAGTTGTTAGAAGTGCGTTAATAATGGCGGAAATTCGATCATCTCATAAAGTAAACGTGTTGGATGCGGTAGGCTTATGCGGTATGCTAGGCGTATAGCATGACGCTCTAGTATAGCAAGTTTTTGATAGAATTTTAATGGCACAGATACCCAGGCTGTATGTCCATAGTTTAATGTACTCCGCATGAAGGTTTTATATGTATTGAGAACGGTATCTGCCCTTAAACCCCAGGTAGTGCCCACTAATCGTTTGAGAAGATTAAGTCGATTTTGCGCTTGACCTATGAGTTTGGCGAGATGTGGAGTCCAGGTAAGATGAGTGTCAAAATTGACAGCGAGATACGTAATAGTACTTGAAACTGGAATAGGCGTAAGATCAACCTGAAGGCGAAGTAGATTCGGGTTTCGATGCACTCGTGAGCGGCGTCGACGTGGTAAGAAAACTATGGTTTGTGTTTGGAAGAGTTACTATTTAACCTCCAAACATGACACCATCGCGCAAATGCATCAATGGCTACTTGCATGGTTTTATTAAGTGATTGTACGGTGCAACCAGATGTGAAAAAAGCAATGACAACAGTTCTGCCATATTTTCTTCATACAGGAATAACAGATAAAGAAAACAGATGGAAGTAGAGCTATCTGTGTAACTGTTGTCAGATGATTCACAGGTTTACAACAATATTATTGTGACCGATTACTGAAAACATAGATCATTATTCGTTACTTGGCAGAAGTGCCAAAGATATTTCGCAAAGCTTTGCTCATATTAAACGATAAATACAAATGCAAATTCTCTCAGGTAGTAATTAGTTATTTTTGATATGCAGGGAAGGCGATGTCTTTGTGCTGCTCATCCTACTTGTTCATGTACTAATCTAAAACTATCACGTCGATGCGCTACTTGCAATGAACAACATCCCACTCATAGATACAAGTGCAAATGGAAACCTCTATCAGCAACTTCCCATTCTGAATTAATAGCTCTATTACAAACACATGATTTATCTACCAACACAGACTTTCCAGTGGAATCCACACCAGTCATTATCGATAAACTTCTGGCTTTCAGAACTCCCGCCTTACAAAATATCCATCCTTTTATCCGCCCACATATCTTACAACAAATTACTCATGCCGCCCGAATCAGCTTCCATGCTTCCTTTAATGCTACGTACTCTAACACCGATGTCTATTTTCACACAACAAATCTTCCGTCCGACTTCTAACTACCTCCGCATACTTCATATTATGGGTATTGTGTTCTTATTTCTAAACATTCGATACTTATCCAAAAACAAGCTGCTCTTTGACACACTTCTGCTGGAGAAAACGTGAACGCCTTTCTTCTGAACGAAACCTTCTTAAAACCTCGTGATACTATACATATACCCCATTACAACATACTTCGTTGTGACAGCCAGCTTGTTGCTCACCGAGCTAATGGTGGCGCAGCTATTGGCTTCTACCACGCTTTACCATTTCGACGCCATACCTGTCCACTTACCAATCTTCCAGAGCATGTTATCACAACATTGTATTTTCCCAATATCGCAAGCAGTGTCATCACCATCTATATCCGTTCTGGACATCAGATTCCCCTTGTCTTTTTCTAACACATTTCATATAGCTATAAGCACTATTTAATCATGGCAGACATCAATCTCCATAGTCGAACAGATAATGAACGCACTACGTTCCTACAATTTATTTCTTCGCATACCACAGAAATTATACATGATTTGCCCACACCGTCCCGTCCTATTTCTCAGACAACGTCAGACGTTATTACCACTTCTAATACCAAAGCTTCCCACTAAACAGTCGAAGTCCTTGATCTCATTGGCAGCGATCACGCACCTCTCGAACTTACTTATCACCACAATACCACCAACAAACCGGTCAATGCACCACCTCCTCACACATCACTTCGTTATGACAAAGCCGGCTGGAACAAATATCGTGAACATATTACCCAATCACTTCAACATCACGCACCATTATCTATGGAAGAGCAGCTATACAATAGCATAACTACAATCAGCTCTACCATTTCTCACGCATCCGAACTCTATATTCCTTGTTCAGCTTCTGTTTCATGCAAACCACAACTACCGCCTCAATACTTAACTATGATTCGCCGCTCTCGACAGCTATATCGCGAATACGTTCGTACTAGAAACCCAGAAACCCTTCACCACCATCACCAACTGCAACGTACTGTTCGTAATTATCTCAAGGCATATAAACTGAGAAACTGTGTAAAAACTTGTAATAACCTCAATGAAACCAGGCACCCTTCTAAATTCTGGGAATGTTTCAACGCGCTCTGCGGTAAACATACAAAACCTCATTATCCTCTACTCCATAATAACACACTACTTCCAAGTGATCAGGAAAAAGCCAATATCTTTGCAGATTACCTGCAGGAAATTTTCACACCAACACTTCTTTCCGATCTCACAGCTCCGCATCATGCTGACAATCTACCTCTTGACTCTCCTCATTTACAGCCCAGTATCAATCGTACGCTTCCAAATCATCCGCTTACAACACCCATTTCCAAAACCGAAATTATCACTGTTGTTAACCGCAAACGTAACTCTGCCCCAGGTTTTGACAATATTACATATCGGCACATTAAAGAAAGTCCTCCTGTACTTCTGACGCTTCTTGCCCTCATCTATATTTTCATTCTCCGGAGCGGACTCTTCCGAACGGATTGGAAAACTTCTAAAACAATTATGTTCCTGAAGCCAAACAAGCCACCTACCGTCACATCTTCTTATAGACCTGTTCAACTGACATCCACATTTAGCAAAATTTTCGAACGTATTATAGTTAAGAGATTGCACGCTTACCTAGAATCTAAAAATATCCTCCCTATTCATCAAGCAGGTTTTCGCCCTGCATTCTCTATCAACGATCAACTCCTTTGCCTCACCAGTCTCATCACAAATCATTATAATTCTGTCAAACCTTCTTGCCTTTTATTCGACCTCGTAAAAGCCTTTGATAAAGTCTGGCACCTGGCACTTCTCCATAAGCTTCTCCATTTTGCATTTTTCATTACATGTATTCGCTTTATCTATCACATTCTTGTATGTCGTCTCTCCTAGGTCAGCATCAATAATCAGCTTTCTCATCCCATCTTCCTTCTGTCAGGAGTACCACAAGGTTCTGCTCTATCTCCGCTGTTATATATTATTTTTATAGCCGATTTCCCTCCACTTCCTCCAGATGTGTACTTATTTCAGTATGCTGATGATACTGCTTTTCTAGCCTTAGGAAATACTATCCGTCAGATCACTCGAAATCTCCAAGAAGCCATCAACCAGTTCACTCATTGGTGCCGGAAGTGGAGTCTTTCAATCAATGCAGCAAAAAACACAGGCCATTACCTTTATACCCTAACAGAAGCGCACCAGAGTACACCGCAACCCATCGCTGCTTCCACTCACAGTTAATGACACTCCATTCATTCAAACCCGATCTGTTACTTATCTGGGCATTCTTTATGATTCTCACCTCACATGGAAACCACAGCTCAAGAAAGTAGCGGCTAAAGCTTATCAGTGCCTGAACCTTCTAAAGCGCCTGACTGGCACAACCTGGGACCTACAACCTAAAACAGTTCTGAATACATTTAAAGCGTCCATGCGACCAGTGCTTACGTATGGGTTTACTGCGTGGATTTCCGCCCTTCCAACATACTATGAAAAGTTACGCATTCTAGAGCGACATGCATTCCGCATCGCACATCGTATTCAATTACCAAGCCCAACCCGTGAGCTGTATAATCGTCATCTTCCCCGACATCTCGTATCATCTTAAATCTCTTAAGAATAAGATCATCACTGTCAGATATACTTCTCAACAGCCATTACTGCTCGCTACTATACACTATCATGCTCTTCATCCTGTCCGTCCCCACTATGCCTACTCCCCACTTAGTCTGTTCTTCAGTCTCTACTGCTATACGCTGCCACCTGATCACCCGGATTTACTCTTACTGAAAGGCTATCAAATTCATGCCCATCTACCGCACGTATTTCAGTCATTTTTTGCACAGTAAGACCTTCTGTCTCTAACAGGGCTCCCCACATCTTCATCAACCTAGAGTACCCCCTAGGCAGAAGATAACCTCATTTGTCATACTAATTTCCCTTGTGTTTGTTCCGTGTATCGCACCTCATCCCATTATTCACCTTCATTCTCTTTTAATATAACTTCTAATTGTTAGTAATTTAATCTATAAGGCTTTCTCAATTACCAAATCAATTACCAAATCATATATCATCATATATATGCATGTGTTTTGTACATATTAATTTCCTTATATGATTATGATCACTTTCTTTATATTTTCACTCATTATAAGTGTTATTTCACTTTTCACTCATTCTATGTGTTTATAAAAATGTATAACGTCAATTTATACTTATATAGTTAAGTCGTTTAACCTCTCCTTAATTTATGATTATGGTCGCAAAGATCATAATATCCAGATATTCGATGATAAATAAATAAATAAATAAATAAAATCACTTAGCCCGCCTACCTATTAATCCTCTATCCATTAATCCTCAATAACTCTTCCCTTCAAAGAGAGTGTAGCTCTGTAACAGGGTGCTAGCCTCCGGCTAGCAAAAAAAAAAAAAAAAAAAAAAATCTTTGTGCTGAATTGACACACAAGTAACACGCTAAAGTGGTAGTCATTTTGTGCTTTCCAACACCTCATTTTTTGCTGTGTGTGCATGATTCTGAATTTGCAGAAAATAAGTTATTTGAAAACCGGAATTGCATTCCAAGTCCACCGGAGTACTTGGAATTATTTATTATGCAAATGAATAGCCTTTAAAACATAGATGCTAACATAAGAAAAAAAACGCAAAATACGAGGAAAAATAGTGCACTTGGGATGTTATGCAATTTAGGTATTAAGTTACATATTATATAATGTTTCAGAAAGTAAGTGATGCAAAAAGAAATAAGGTAGAACAGACCTTTGCAAATTTGAAAAAAAAAAAATCTCAAATCTGTAAATGTCTTGTCTTCCACTGAAAGTAATTTTGAAAAGTTCGTTTACTATAATTTTCATATCATTGTCAATGTAGCCATATATAAAGCTATCTTTATTCACATTAGAAAACTTATACCACACTGGTTTGAGGATATTATATCCATGCACATTGCTATATTTCTTTATTAAATCTATGGTACGTTATGTCCTGTAGTTACAATGTATAATTAAAACAAGTTCGTCTTTCAAAAGTAATTTGCTCCTTTCTTTACTTAATAAGAACCACGAAGTTGTCCCGCCCACCTAACGAATTTTCCTTTCTCTTATCTACATCATTAGTTTACATTAGCTTTGCTTAAATTATCGTTAGTTTCGAAAAAATAAAATTTTATTTAAAAAAAAAAATGGGCAGGTCAACTTCACGGTTTCCCACTCACAAACGAATGTCAAAAAGTTTCATATCACATCGTTAGTTTACATTAGTTTTGTTAAAGCTATCGTTAGTTTCGCAAAAATAACGATTTTATTCTAAAAATAAAGTTTCCCGCCAACTGTGAATTAGCTCGCCCATATTGAATTCTCATAAACTTTCAACTCATATCGTTAGTTTATCCTTAGCCCTAAGAGCACAATATGTGCTAGGCATGTGCCATTTACGTGTCCCAGCTACTTTATAAGTACCCGAAACTTGGCACATATGATATTCATGTGCTAACACGGGAGAGTCCCACAAGTTGTCGCTAAAATCTGATTGCCACAAGTACATTGATAGAGCATCATGTTGAAATGAACTTGAGCAAAATTTAAGGTGCTATGGACCACAAGGATAGGAACTAGGGGGCTTCATATGGCTCTTTGGTCATATAGCTCTCATGTTCTTGGTACGTCCTTTAGGTAGATACTGTTTCAGATACCTAAGAGCACAATATGTCCTTGGCATTCGCCATTTAGGTCTTCTAAATTCAGCTCCCACATTTTCTTTTTCTAAGCGGTTGTGTATTAGAAGCAACAAACGCATCAACTTTATTAGATGACAACTGTCACCGATCATTTGAAAGCGAATGCGTAAGAAAGTAAATAAAAACTCGTCATTTTGTTATAAAATTACATGGCGAGCAGATTTTATCTGATCCCAAAGGTTATAGTCGAATATATGCGGTTAAAGGAGCACTCTGATTAGCCGAATGCAAAAGACTTTAATAATTTATTCCTCTACAAGCGACGTTTTGTTCTTCGCCTCCGTGTCCAAGTCGGAAGAGCACGCGGCTAGTAATCTAATGGTTGGTGGTTCGCTCCCACCCTAGGGTAGCCTTACATTTTTTTTTGTTTAAAGTGTTGTTTATACTCACCTTAATATAAACACATTACACACATAGGCGATTTAACATATTTTAGGGGAGTAACCTTGTGGATCATTGACGCTTTGGCATGGGGAACATACTAGAACATACTAGGCACATTCCCCAGGTACATATCAGGCATGTGCCTAGAGGCGGACATAGACTGTGACTACTATCACTTGCCATCCATGTGATTTCTTTCTCAGAACTATATAAGGCACATATTGGACACATTCCCATGTACCTCAGGGAACATGAAAGGCATATGCCTGCCATGTAATTGTGCTGTTAGGGACTTCATTTAGTTTTGCTAATATTAACGTTTGGTTTGCAAAAAAAAAACGATTTTATTCGAGAAATAAATGGGGCAGGCCAACTTCACGGTTCCCCACTCGCAAATGAATTTCAAAGCTTTTTTCCATCACATCGTTAGTTTGTCGTTAGTTTACGTAAGTTTTGCTAAAACTATCGTTAGTTTTGCAAAAACAACGATTTTATTCTAGAAATAAAGTTTCCCGCCAACTGTGAATTAGCCCGCCCATATTGAATTCTCATAAAATTTCAACTCATATCGTTAGTTTATCGTTAGTTTACGTTAGTTTTGCATAACTAACGATTTTATTCGAGAAATAAATGGGGCAGGCCAACTTCACGGTTCCCCACTCGCAAATGAATTTCAAAGCTTTTTTCCATCACATCGTTAGTTTGTCGTTAGTTTACGTTAGTTTTGCTAAAATTATCGTTAGTTTCGCAAAAATAATGATTTTGTTCTAGAAATAAAGTTTCCTGCCAACTGTGAATTAGCCCGCCCATATTGAATTCTCATAGACTTCCAACTTATATCATTAGTTTATCGCTAGTTTATGTCAGTTTTGCTAAAATTAGCGTTTCTTTTGCAAGAATAACGATTTTATTAGAGAAATAAATGGGGCAGGCCAACTTCACGGTTCCCCACTCGCAAATGAATTTCAAAGCTTTTTTCCATCACATCGTTAGTTTGTCGTTAGTTTACGTAAGTTTTGCTAAAACTATCGTTAGTTTCGCAAAAACAACGATTTTATTCTAGAAATAAAGTTTCCCGCCAACTGTTAATTAGCCCGTCCATATTGAATTCTCATAAAATTCCAACTCATATCATTAGTTTATCGTTAATTTACGTTAGTTTCGCAAAAATAACGATTTAATTCGACAAACATGTTTTCGACAGTGGCGTAGTCAGGATTTAGTTTCGGAGGATCCGGGGCCCTTCCCAGAAACTGTTTGGCAATTTGAAAACTGGGAACGAAATTTTAGTCTATATTTTAAAGACCCTTACAAATTAGGGGGATCCAGAGGTCCTACCGCGGAAAATTTTTGGCAATATATAGACTTATTTTTTGAATAAAATTGTTATTTTTGCAAAACTAACGTAAACTAAAACTATACTAACGATATGGATTGGAAGTTTATGAAGATTCTTTACGGGCGGGCTAAGTTTACATTTGTCAGGAAACTTTATTTCTAGAATAAAATCGTTATTTTTTGCGAAACTAATGATAGTTTTAGCAAAACTAACGTAAACTAGCAATAAACTAACGATATGAGTTGGAAGTTTGTGAGAATTCAAAGCTTTGAAATTCATTTGCGGGTGGGGAACCATGAAGTTAGCCTGCCCACTTATTTCTCGAATAAAATCGTTATTTATGCGTTACTAACGATAGTTTTAGTAAACCTGACGTAAACTAACAATGCGAGATGGAAAATATAATTCTTTATGGGCGGGCTAACTTTACATTTGGCGAGAACCTTTATTTCTGAAATAAAATCGTTATTTTGCAAAAGAAAAACGTTAATTTTAGCAAAACTAACGTAAACTAACGATAAGAGTAAGAAGTTTATGAGAATTCAATATGGGCGCACTAACAGCAAAAGATGTGCTAGGCGTGTGTCATTTAAGTGTCCCAGCTATTTTTAGATACCCGACACTTGGAACATATGATATTCATGTGCTAAGTATGTACTTCAGCTACTTACAATTTTAAGTGCTTGTTACACCTGATTGATATTTGCAACTATGTACCACAAATATAGCATTTATATACCTGGCTCAGTTTCGCACTCTAACAATCATTTGTTTTTATGTTACCACTTGGGACATATATCTGTTATGTTCTAGGTACAACCTATAGTTACATACTGTTTCAAATACCCTAACAGCACAAATGTGCTAGGCATGCGCCAATAAGATATTCTAAATTCATCTACAAAATTTGATGCATTTGTTGCTTCATTTTCTAAGTGATTGTGTACTAAGGAACTAACTAACTCTATGGCCTATGGAACCCGGAGGTTCAACGCCGCGTTCACGAAAGCTCTCTACTGACGTCTATCTTTAGCTAACTTCATCCAGTTTCTACTTTGTATTCCTATCTCTGTGAGATCTATCTTAATATTGTCCTCCCATCTGCGCCTAGGTCTTCCTAATGGTCGTTTTCCGAATGGTCTTCCAGTCAAGACTTTGAAAGCGTTTCTACTTTCTTCCATTCTAGGCACATGACCTGCCCACCTAAGCCTCCTAGACTTGACGACCCTAACAATGTTGGAGAAACCGTAAATTATGTAGTTCCTCGTTATGAAGTTTCCGCCATTCCCCATTCCCGTTCCTCTTGGGTCCGAATATTCGTCTCAGGATTTTGTTCTCAAATACTTCCAGTCTATGTTCTTGCCTCAGTGTAAGGGACCATGTTTCGCACCCATATAGAACAACAGGCATGATTATCGATTTATATATTTTAAGCTTCAAATTCCTCGACAGAGTTCTCGACGACAAGAGATTTTGAACCGAATTTTAACACGAATTTCTTGCTTTTGGTCGACATTTAATTTCTTCGTGGAACTGATTTTCCTTTGTTAATATTGATCCTAGAATTTGAAACTATCCACTTGTATTACTACTTGTGTTATCAAAAGTATTATTTAATATTTTAACGCATCTATAATTTGCTGTATTACGGTCCCGACACACTTCAATGTATTTAGTTTTCTCTGCATTTACTTCTAAACCCATGTCCCTGCAAGGGTTTAATAAGATCTCTGCATTTCTTTCTACTGATCTCCTGTCATCACCTATTAAATTTACATCATTAGCATATGCCATAATCTGGTGAATGCTATTCAACTCTAGGCCCTGGTTGCTATCTTTGATTTTCCTTATAGCGCATTCCAGAACAAAGTTAAATAATAATGGCGACAACGCTTCTCCTTGTTTCAGGCCATTTTCGACGTGAAAGTTTGTGGATAAAAATTTTCCTCCCCGGACTTTACTTTGGGATTCATTTAGACATATCTTAATTATTATCTTAGTGATTGTGTACTAGAAGCAACAAACGCATCAACTTTATTAGATGGCAACTGTCACTGATCATTTGAAAGTGAATATGGAAGAAAGGAAATAGACACTCGTCATTTTGTTATAAAATTACATAGCAAGCAGATTTTATCTGATTCCGAACGGTTATCGTTGAATATATGCGGTTAAAGGAGCACTCTGACTAGCCAAATTTGAAAGACCTCAACAATTTATCCCTCTACAAGTGACGTTCTGATCATTGCCTCCGTGTCCAAGTCCGAAGAACACGCGGCTAGTAACCCAAAGGTCGGTAGTTCACGCCCACGGAAGATCATATCTTATTTTTTAATACTTGTTTGAAGTGTGTTTTTAGACTCACTTTAATGTAAACACATTACGCATGTAGGCGATTTAAGATATTTTGGATGGAGTAATTTTGTGGTTCGTTAACGCTTACGGCATGGAAAACATACCTAGAACTTACTAGGCACGTTCTCTAGGAGGTACATGTTAGGCATGTACCTAGGGGCGGACATAGACTGTGACTATCACTTGCCATCCATGTGACTTCTCTCTCACAAGTACATAAGGCACAGGCTGGACACATTTCCATTTACCTGAGGAACATGATAGACATATGCCTGCTATATAATCGTCCTGTTAGGGCGGGCTAATTCACAGTTGGCGGGAAAATTTATTTCTAGAATAAAATCGTTATTTTTGTGAAACTAACAATAGTTTTAGCAAATCTAACATATATTAACGATGTGATGTGAAAAACGTTTGAAATTCGTTTGTGGGTGGTGGACCGTGAAGTAGACTTGCCTATTATTTCTTGAAAAAAAAAAATATTTTTTCGAAACTAACGATAATTTAAGTAAAACTCACGTAAACTAACGATAAATTAACGATGCAGATAAGAAAAAGAAAGTGGACGGGACAACTTCACAGACGTTTATTGAACAATTAATAAGGGATCCCACGGTCCTCACGTCACTAACTATGCACTAAAAATTCACAACAACAGTTGAGGGTTAACTCTCTTCCGATGAATATTATGGCTAGGTTGGATGTTAACATTATGGACCTCAAATAATTTTTACATTGCAAATTAACAGAAAAAAACTGCAACTGAAATTGTTTCTAATGTTGCAAATTTTCCAATAATAAAAGAAGGCAACACTTATTACAAATTTTTAAAAATAAATAAGTTTAAATTATTTTTATTATTCAACTTGGGTGCCAAGCCCTCCCGCCCCAGTCTCATGGCTAAATCTGCCAATGTTTGCGTCCAAAGCGTTAGCTGGATTACTGACTACTGAACAAAATGGTATCCTTGAGAATAATCTCTAACGTGTAAGTTTCGACAGAAACGAGAGTTAACAATTTTTATATATAAATATATCGTTCCTTGTCCTTCTAATACAGTTGACAGTTTTTCTTCTGGCTTAATATTTATGTTTTTGTATGTAGAGTAGGTAGAGCCTTATTTCGATAAGCCTTCCTACACATCTATCTGAGTTTTGACTGTTCAATTGTGGGACAACTCTCGGACGAGTGTAGGAGTGAGTACATTGCGAGCAGTGGGGACACTCGATCAAAAAAGTATAAAAGCTTTTTTAGGTTAGCCATTCTGAGTGATGTTTTTCTGGGGTTTCCTCATTCATACAAGGCGAATGCCGGGATGGTACCAAACATAGGTCCCAGGCAACTTCTTTCTCCAATTATTTCTTCCGTCACTTTTGTCGGATAGTGTGCTCGCCGTTGGACGTCATCCTTCATCACGTGACGGGTTAACATGGCCGTAAGCCTAGTAATCAACATCGTAAACGTAATCTTACATTGCGAGCAATTGGCCTCTGCAGACGTATCCGGCTGTTCGTCAGTCCGAGAGTTGGACTACTCACAGATCTCCCAGCTACAACCATCATTCGGGCGTTTGGTCCCGCGTTCGATTCCCAGTGGGAGCACTCGGTCGAAAAGTGTAAATAGCTTTTCAGGCTAACCATTAGGGTGGAGTGAAAAAGAGGCCAAAAAAATTTTTTTTTCGAAATTCGATTTTGGATAGGGGGCAAAAGTTGCATCATATCGTAGTGCTTTACCATGCAAAATTTCAATTCTCTAAAATAATTTTTAGCCGGGGCGCAATGGGCCTTAAGTTTGATAGATTTTATAAATGAGTGAAAAGAGCCCAAATTTTTTTTTTTAATTCGAATTCGGATATAGGGCAAAAATTGCATCATATTGTAGCACTTTACCACCGGAAATTTAAATTCTCTAAAATATTCTTTAGCAGGAGTGCAATGGGCCTTAAGTTTGATAGGTTTTGTCAATAAATACACATTTATTGTTCATTTGTATAATTATTAGGCAGCTCTTCGCTTGAAGGAGACTTTAATTTGAAGGTATTATGATTTATTATTGTGTCCAGGTGGATTTCTAAAGCTATCGAAGTTCATATTGTATGCTACAGGCTACATCAACCCAGAACTCCCCACATGGAGATGGCTACCGTCGAGTTCCATCCCACTTACCCACCAGTATTAGATTGAATATTTCATAAATTTCATTCACGTCTTCAAGCAAAATACTGCGACTTTATCTGAAAAGTAGTCATGTATTTTCTTCAGTCAAATTTGGAACGAATAAAGAAATCTCTCCTGGCTCATATACTGACGAACTTTCACTAAGTATTTTCACTAATCTCTGAACTGCTTGCGTATAACATGGAAACTCAGGGATATCAATACTTGTACCTTCTCAAGAACAAATTCTCGCAATTTGTCATCTATGATATGAGTCAGTATTGGCGGTTCTGTTGTTACACCCATTTTAGTTTATCATTTCTGTGTAATTACTAGCCTCAAAGTTTAACACTGGCAGTTGGAAGGAACGAGTTTCACGTTTACATTGTTTTCTGGATTTAGGATTTTATCGGTAGCAAGGATTCGCGTAGCTGATCTGTAGGCTAGTCACCAATCATGGCAATAAGAATATTTTCAGAATTCGCATAGAATGCATTTCTGGAAATTACTTGATTGACAAAAGTCTTGTATGGTCATGCAAACATCTCGAAAGTCTTATGGTCAAGAACAAATATTTAGCTCCGTATTTGGCAACAGGTTTCAGTTTTATGCTGAACCACACTGGTACATATACTTTTAATACGAACTTTACGAGAGTTTAGAGCTCCTCTGAAGAATTTTGCATGATATATAGACACGAAAGTCTACAAGCCATTGTTAACCAGCGAGTTTGCGCAAGTTTCCTAGGTTTCTTATCTGCTAGGTTTTCATCACAGCCTCCTCTTACGACAGATTGACATATTTCATACAAATATCTTTGATCACAACTGAGATTGCGAGTGTTTGGTCTTTCTTTCCATCAAAATAGATAGTACAAGGTTTCTCTTTACCAACAGTCACTTCAGTTCTTACACTTTTACGATTTTTCGCAATCTCTCTTTGTATTTTACTTCTATCAATTATGTTTTGTAGCTGCTCTGGACTCACAATATTAAAATCTTCCAAAACTTCAGTAGCAATAGCTGCAATTTTTCTTCCAGTCACGCCGGTTTTCTCCTTTACTTTTGCTAATGTTGCGAGGAATTTTCTCATTTCTATGCATCTAATCTGTGATTGCTTTCTTGTCTTTAAAGGATACTTCCAACTAAAATCAGGATCTCCTTCAGCTTTAGCGTGTTCTTTATTGCCTTCGTTTTTTGTTTCCAAAGATGACGAGAAGTCTAAAGATTCAATAATGTAACTGGTATTGTATTGGTTGAAAGTTTGACCGCTAGTTGCTTTTTGGCTTTTCTTTCTTCTTTTTTCTTTGTCCAAGTAACATCAATACCACCGATTACCATTTTTCTACTTATCCTTTGGTCTGATAAAACACTCTCTCTGATTCGGGCATTTTGACTGTCCTGTGGAACGACACACCGTGAAATCTAAACACTTGCAAGCTGCTATATCAAATGATTTATTGCCCTGCTTCTTCAATTCTTGTAATTTATTTCTTCTTTCATGCTCCCTCTTCCTCTTACTGCCAATTTTAAAAATATTTTCAGTTTCCCGTGGTAACTGTTGATCACTATTGATACACAGCTGAGCGAAACAACAGGAATTGAAACACGTTACCAAATGTCTTCCACTTTTCTGCTACCTTCATGGAAACCAAATTCTCTGCTGGTTCTTTACTTCCGCCCCCTTCAGCTGCTGACGCGTAAATAAATAAAATGCCATAACGTCTTCGTAAGTTGGAAGAGTTCTCCAGTCGCGAACTTTGGCACTACGAAACATCTCTTCTGCTCTTGACATATTCCACCTAGTTGATTTTGCCATCTTTCTTCTTCTTTATAGCACAAAACAAAAACACCAGATGTTAGGCTGTAATACAGTGGTAGATAATAAACCCATCAGTAACCACAACAGTGCAAAACTAATCAAATCACTAACGTAGCAACACGGCCGCTAACCAGACACGTGTCCCGAGCACTCGTGCAACACACTAATAACAATTGTCAAGCTGACAAACAGTTGCACAAGACTTTAGCACCTGCACGAGGGCGCGCCCGGATTTCGTTCTGTACCCTCTTATCTCCACCCACCAAACTATTATACTAGTGACTTAGTACTGCCAACAAGTTCATTATACCAGAAAAAGACTGTTACTAAATAGCAAAGAAACTTCTTTATGGCAAACTAGCAAATTGCTTGTAGTTGATCACTTTTCGTCTAATTATTCCCAAATTTCAGGGCCATTGCGCCCCGGCTAAAAATAATTTTAGTGAATTAAAAGTTATTGTTATTATCTAATGATACAGGATGCATCTTTTGCACCCTATCTACACTAAAACTTACAGTCTGCTTCCAGCGAAGATCTGCCAAATAGTTACATGGTAAATGGAAATTGATTTACAAAATCGCAAACTTAAGGCTCCTTGCGCCCCGGCTAAAAATTATTTCAGAGAGCTGAAATTTTCTATGGTAAAGTATTATGATATGATGCAACTTTTGCCCCCTATCCAAATTCGCATTTCGAAAAAAAATTTTTTCGCTCCACCCTACTAACCATCCTGAATGAGGTATTCCTAGTTTTCGTCATTCACATTAGGCAAATGCCGGGGTCTTCTTGTAAGAATATAATTTGATATTGATTTTGCAGGGTACTTTTAATACTGGTACTATGTATATAATGTATATTTGGGGTAAATTTCATAAGGAAAAAATTATAAATACGAAAATTAGAATGATCAAAACAAAATGTTCCTAAATGAACAAGAAACTGTTATTTTCGTTTTATTATTCTTATTTAGTGCTCTTTTGACACGGGCGCCGCGGTGGCTCAGTGGTAGAGCGTTCACCTCTGGTGCTAGGGGTCCCGGGTACGATCCCAGCCCCCGCCAAGTGAACTTTGTGGTGGACAAACACCGTGTGCGTGGGTTTTCTCGGGGTTCTCCCGTTTCCTCCCACTTTCTTCATTTCACCATTTCATTCATTACTCATCATCACCGTCTCCTTTAGCCTAACCGGCATAACCGTGGGACGTAAAACTCACAGATTTCATTTTTTTTTCTTTTGACACGAAATTCGCCACATACATGCCTTTGTCGATTATACACACACTATCTTTATAAGAAATACCGGGCGAATTCGTTATCAAATTATATTCCTACAACAACATATTTTTAGACATGGGACAATAATTTTGGACATGGGTGTACCTAACTTACAGGTTCCAGGCCGCTTCCTTCTTTCCCTTTCCCCGGACGGTGTCCTTACCGAGGGACGTCATCTCTCATACGTGACGTGCTGAATGGCCATAGATCCGAAAGCTCAGAAATTTAAATCCTAAATCCCTCACCCGAGCGTTTACAGAAATGGCATTCAAACGAGACATTGTGGGCAACAGGAGCAATTTACAAATTTACGGATGGTTGCTAGAAATTTTTCCATTGACGAGAGTGTATATATCCACTTTTGGAGAACAAACTTTTCATCAATAACAGAGATTACTTTTTCTCTATAATTATTTGGAATGATCATGAAGATAGAAATAGAGAATAGTTTTTATTTTGGTAAAATAAAAAAAAGAAAGACGCAAATCTGTTCAACAAACAACTCGCTTTTCAAACTTCTTGTAGTTACTAGAATCACACATTTCTTTTCATGAAATATTTATTATTCATATAGTTACTTTTCATATTTTTTTGCTATAGGAGTAGTACAAAGAGGCTGGAAGTGGTGAAACATCTGCAAATGTTCAGGTCTGCCATTCCTGGAATAGTATGCTTATATTCAGTGCCCGTGTCATGTAGAGAGAGAAAGAGAGAGATAATTTGTGTGATGGGTAGATGCATATATGAGTGAAATTCATCCCTCTTGGGAAAAACAGTCAATTTTCACACTGAATAGGAGCATACACACATACCGACCGTGAGCTTTAACCGACCTAGTGCCAATTTAAACACAGTTCGGAAACTTCAAAACTAAAAATTAAAAAAAAAGTAATAATCCGCTGGAGTCAAGCACCATTCGTGGTTCAGAGGCCACGCTAATCTGTAAGCTTGATCCCTCATTACCGGAGTATTATATAGGGCTGCAAAACAAAATATAAACTAATTGAGTATGAGTAGCAGAACTTCTTACTTCTTATTGTACGATATAATTCACTGGAACCAATCTGATCTATCTATCTATCTATCTATCTATCTATATATATATATATATATATATATATATATATATATATATATATATATATATATATATATATATATATATATATATATATAGGGTAATGGCAGTAAATATCGAACACCCCCTAAATATCGAACACCTTGGTCATTTCGCTAAGAAATAAGAACACCAAAAACGTTGCATACTATCTGAAATTTGTAAACACACCCTTCCAAACCTCGCCTCATTAAAATCAATAGGTCGATACGTTTCGATATTAGCGAACGCGGGAAAGTTTCCTAGTCTTTGATTTTGGTATAAGATTGGAGAAATCACTATATTTTTTGTAAGGTGCAGCACCGCAGTAATAATCCTTTTTCCCATGTGTGATAGTGTCATTATAAGGCATCCTTTTAATAATATGATGTGTTAATATCATTATATGTATATTTACTTGTTATAATATTACTTTTCAGCTATCATCTTATTTGAAGGGAAAAGAAAATAGTGTTCGATATTCGAGGCTCATTTCGTAATATCGAAATGCCGTTCGATAAAAGAGGTTCCTTTAAGAAAAAGTGTTCTTTTGTATCGAACATTATTATAATTGGAAGGGCTATTGGTGATTTAAATATTAATTTAACCAAGTTGTTGATTTCTTTTGCACTGAATACCGAGTTTTACACTGAATTGTAAGCCATCCATCTTGTATCTGATAAATCTTGGGTTCAAACCGTTATAAAAAATATTTAGATTTACCATTTATAGTAATGTTTCATCACAGAGAGACTACCGGTATCTAATCGAGGTCTTACGTCGTGCTGATCACATTATTTCACACTTTTGACCCGGGCTCTTCCCCTCAATGTATAGACTAGTAAACACAGTTAAAGTTAATCATAAATAATTCTTTACATTTTTGTTGAGTATCCTTAACTACTGCTCAGAATTTGACAATGGGCAAAATTAAGAACCCCAACAAGCAAGGTGTCCCCAAATTAAGAACCAAACCTGTCATAAAATGAAACCCTTCCAGTATTCGTTATCTGCCTTGACAAACTGTTCGTCAGGTGAGGTCCGGTATGATGTCCCAAAAGCGGGAATCGAGAACCTTCCAGGTTCCTATAACAACTTTAAATCTAACATTATCTAGGCGTCAAAAGACTGAGATTGCTTTTGACTGGTAGCCGTTCCTAAGCCCACAAGAAGAAGAGGGAATTTCTGAATGGGTAATGAACATGGCAAAGAGAGGATTTCCGTTTAAAAAAGTAATTTGCTGGAAACTGTTCAGGAAATTGTACAATCTTTAGAAAGAAGCACATCGTTCAAGCTTGGAAGACCAGGGAAACTTTGGTTCAGGTGTTTTATCGTACGACACCCTTGCCTGTCTCAGAAGAAGGCTAAAACTACTAGCAAGGACATGGCTGCGGTTTCGGAAGAGAGAATATGCGGCTGTTTTGCTGAACTTCCGAGCTATCTTGAATCTAAGAGATTAAGTGCAATTATGGAAGACCCAAGAAGGATCAACGAAACAAACTTTCTGTTCCACATGGTTTCAGGAAGGTGCCTCAGTGTGAGAGAAGAACAGTTTCAAATTACAGCAACATCTAAAGAAAAAGAGGGCATAATAGTACTTGGAAATTTCTGTGCTGACTGGCGTTGCGCCTAAACCATGATCATCTACAGCAACATACGACTAAAGCAAATTATGAAGAATAATGTACCTGAGCTATGGATTTACGAGAAAACAGAAACTGGCTGAATGAAGAATACGACATTTTTGACTTACCTCCAACGGTTTAGTCCGTAACTAGAGATTGAGAAAATCACACTTCCTGTTATTCTGTTTCTTGATGGGTACAGGAATCATCTATCACTTCAAGTAAGTGGATACTGTCACGATCATCGAATACTGTATTGTCTTTTCCCCAATGCCACTCATCTTCTGCAACCAGCAGACATAGGCGTATTTTTACCTTTGGAACGAGTATTGAAGAATGCTCTTCAGGACGAGAAAATCAAATCTCTCGGAGCACGGGTAACGAAGATAAATTTTGCACCCCAATTGAAGAAAGTTTGGGATGCTGTAATTCGAGCTTGATGATCTGGAAGAATTCATGCCTCCTCGTGTTCTTAATATGTTCCGTAAAAACCAATACGTGACGAAGAGGAACAGAGTGATGGTGATTCAGATTTGGATGCTTATTGGAAAAGTGTTAAAACCAGGTACATTGTGACACATGAAACTAAATTGACTGATAAAAACTAAACAACAAATGATTCAAGTTCAGAGAAGAAAACGAAGAGCAAGAAAGTGATGATCGAGAATTCACTTGGAATAATGAACGCAAGGATCTTATAAAATAGAGGATCTGCCCTTACAACAAAATCTTGAAGCCATACGTCACAGTTTCGCCACCCCTACTCTGCCCACTCCGCCCAATAGGATCGCAATGTTTTGAGCCAACAATCATGGCGGAAACGAAAGTAGCTAATCAGACGATGGCGGAAACGAGAGTAGCCAATCAGACGTGCCGATGCTAGGTTATTTTTCAGCTTCAACGATTTAATAGGATGACGATACATATGGGCAGATCCTCTATTTAACATCCTTGAATGAGCGCTTAAATGTGTACAGACCTTCACCCAAGAAGAATCTTCTAGTGCCGTAATTTCTAAAACTGAAGTAAAAATTCACAAGTCAAAATTATTGCATCAAGATAAGATGAGATTGCTTCGGAATTATTATGCTTGCCTTCCTCAAGTAGTAGTGATGATTTTTCAAAGAGTTTCTCAAACTTCCTGAAGCCACGGAGAAACCCCATCAATTTAGGCTGAAGAAAATGTATGCAATATCTTCCAAAGAATACAAGGAAAAACTGAAGAAAAAGAAGAAAGGCAACAAATAGATTAACGTAAGGTTCTCCTCTCTGTCCTGAAGAGTGACGATATGAAACAAACATTTTGTAGCTTAGAACATTTTAATATGCATTTCTCTTTGCGTCTGCTATCTTAGTTTATATTTTAGAATTATTGCAATGTGTTTACAATGAAACTATATCTATATTATCCTTAAAGTGAACTTGTTTAAAAATAGACTATTCTGTTCGATATTTAAACCCCGCTGTTCAATATATACAACATCCTGTTCGATAATTAAAACCTCATTGATCGATATATAGCACAACCCGTTCGATACAAGAAGTAATACAACTTTGCTACTTAAATGCTCTTCAAATTTCAAAATTGCTAATTATAATTGTCATAATGGGCTGTTTTCAACCAATAAATAACACCTTTACAGTTTTATCGCCCAAACAAGGCCCTGTTCCTCACTGATAGAAAATAGTGATTAAATATTCGTAGGAATGTCCTTAAGTGTTCGATATATAGTGCCATAAAATGATGTTATTAATGAAATGATGTTATAAAATGATGTTATTAATGAATGTTAGTAAATAAAATGATGTTATTAACATTCCACCATTATGTCCTTTAGAAGACGGGGGATTATTGAAAGTTAATGATTATGAAAGAATTAGTTGGTTGAAAATGTAGAAGGAAAGAGGAGAAACCAAACGTAATTCATTGTTTACTTACTGAACCACTTCATGGATAAGCGGTTAATGTATGCGCCTTTCGCTGGAAGACCTGGATTTGATTGTCGGAATGAACTCATGTTGTTCGGAAAGGAAATGAAATCTTTCAGTTGTACATTCTACGGTTATGCCAGTTAGGCTAAAAGAGACGGTGATCATGAGAATTGAATGAAAATGGTGGAATGAATAAAGTGGGAGAAAACGGGAAAATCCCGAGAAAACCCACGAATATAGTGTTTCCCCAACAGAAAGTGTACTTCGCGCGAGCTGAGATCGAACCAGTGACCCCACGCATCAGACGTGAACGCTCTAAAACTGAATCACCTTGCCCGTGATGTTGTTCGGATTCCACACTGTAGATCCAGGTCTGATATAGCGTTGCTGCTGCAAGAGATGTTAAACTCAACATCAAATCAAGGTTGTTATTTATTGAAATATAAAATTATAATAATCTTTTAAGATTTAAAGTTCTACCACAACGGTTTTTACAACACTCTAAGTTGCAGTATTACCAATTTAGCTACTTTGTCGACAGAGGTAACTAATTTTCATGTTTCCTAGCGACAAAATAAAAAAAAAAGACATAAATTAGCGAATAGTGACAAATTTGACGACCTTCTAAAAATGTAACTTTGAAAACAAAAATACAATTTTATCATTTTCAAAAAGAAAACGAAAAATAAAGAAAAAAGAAGAAAACTTTAATAAATTGACAAAATTGCTAAACAGTGGTATACTATCGATAATTTTTAATGGAACAGGATATTGTATTATTAATTGGTATAAGATACTGTGTTATTTTGGAAAGAGGAAAACAAATATCGCAATGCTGGGATATAGCCCATTCGGCGATTTTTCAGTTGAGTTGATTTTGAGCAGCAAGGGTACATGAAACGGAACCTACTGATTAACGTGGAATCCGAACCACATGAGCTCCAGCAGAGAATTGAACCCGGGATTCGCACGCCAAAGAGGCGTACGCTAACCATTTACCCACGAAGAAGCTTTCGGTGATTTTTGTAAATTGAGTTAACAGAGTTTTATCTTTGGCGTAGTCGAAGGTAGAAGTGGAATGTGTATTTAGTACTGTAACAGTAAAACCCAAATTGCGTAATAAGCTTGTGTTGTGTTTGGTTTTAAACGTACACCATCGTTAAAATCATTTGGACAGAACTTTAACTCCTACAAACTTCAACATGAAACAATTCAAATAATTTTAACTCTGGCTCCATACACCTCGTATCACCCTAACTCTCTACTTCAAGTGCAATAAGGAAAAAATGTTGAATAATTTGAGATTTTCTTTGCCTCTGAATAGGTGAGTGCTTTGTTACTAATTATAGATCCTTTTCAGATGTATTTGTGTGTTATTTTCTTGTTTAGCGACAAACTAGCGACTTACAAATTCCAAGACAGAGTGACTTTTTTTAAAAAAAAAAAAAAAAATCTATCTTGGGAGTGTACTTGATATAATGTTGATCATGATATTCAGTAGACTAATGAGACGCTAGCTAAAATAAATTAGCCTACACATATATTATCCAAAGATGACAAATAACCCAATCGACATATCTCATTGAGCTAAGCAAAATACGTGTAATATATATTTCGATGTGAAAGTTTGTGCTTACTTTTCGAGAGAATCGTGAAAAACGAATTTTCTTATAAACATTAAAACCGATGCTGCACAAGAACCGCATGATCTATTGAAGTGAGGTCGTTCTTAAGTATATCTTCAGCAAACTCTTCGTTACAACGGTAGCATGACGACAGTACGAAGTATGTTTAGGCGTAATAGGATATAGCGTGAAATTATTAACTCTTCAGATTTAATTTATCTAAAAATAAAACATTTTCAAAAAAAATATTTATTTACCTATCTATCTATCTATCTATAATCGTATCACTAGAGAATACCATATAAATATGATTTTAATGAAGCATAAGAGCATACCTCTTTGTCAAAATCGAACCTGTGTTAGTGTTACACTTGAAGCTCATGTGTTTTACTGTTTCAATTGACTTGTCAAAATACATCTTAGGCATATATGTTAGTTGTGTTTTGTGCTTAATTATAAAGAATGCTATTGATTATTAAAATTGGAACTTTGTTCAGTATTCATCCACAGTTAATATTCACAGGGAGACCTCAGATATTAAAGAAATTTGCAGTTTTAACAATTAATTGAAGAATGTACATTACAGGTTTCAACTCTTCTATTATCATTTAGATGAGGGTGCCTAAATATTGTTTGCTTACATTTAAGAAATAACTAGAAACGGCCCTGCTCGTTTCTTTTCATCGATATCTCATTGAAGTGACATTTTGTGCGTAGCTCGCCAATCAAGATGAGTGAGCAAGAGTTTTATTATTTTTTTTTCGTGAAGAAGACACGCTTATATTATTATGAAATAATTACATGAATGAAATTGAGTAGTAGAAATAGCAACACTGCTTCCAGTCAGAAGTTTCTTCGAATTGTTGTTGCTTTCGTAATTAATTCCCGAATTCAGTGTTCTGGTAGTAATTAAATGCTAACTTTTGCTTTTCTTTTAAATTCATTTCCATTTTTTATTTCAATGGTCATTTTACTTTATATTTGATATCATATATCTATTAATGTGTTAGTAGTGTTTTTGAGCTGTAAGCGTAGCGTTACTATTTTTTCCTGTTTGCAAAATGAATGGATAATAATTTTCACTTTTCGAAATATATTTAGAGTACATGGATAATGAGTTCACATAATCATATTTGTAGCTGAAAACTGTAATATTGAATATCTGTGTATGTCTCAATATCAGGTTCTACAGAACGGAAAAGTGTCTGGATAGAAATTCCCCATGCTATTTGACTAAATGTTTATTTAAGAGTCATTAGTCAAAACTTCCATGAAGTATATACTAAATAGTTTTCCAAAAACTTAAGATGAATGAAGCAACATGTTCTTTGTATCGGCTTACTTCGTGAACACTAATGAACAATGATTTGCTCATTGATTCGGAACAATTCATTGTATTGGAGAAAATACCCCATATCGTGAAATTAATTTCCACTACCAATCAATTTGAAATACTGTAGGTATATGTATAATGTGTCCAGAGATACCTATTCATAGTTAAAAGTATCTCCCGTAGTCAATGTGGAGAGAAAAATGTATCTGTACAGAATGATTCCCTATTTTGTACGTTCAAAAATTCCATTCCATTATTGACATGGATTTCACGTGATTTGACACCTTTTTTACTTTACACTCAGCTATTTAGGAGAAAGATGTCGTCTTATGCTTATTCTTCACTGGCGTGTGAGATACGGAATCTAACTACCCTATGTTCTTTTCATTAATTGGTATGATGTTTGATTAAGATTGATTCCTCGGTTTGAAATCGACGAGAGGAAATTATTGGCGATTATATCTCCATGGCGTGTGCGAACGTGAGTTTTACCACCTTTATTGGTTCTTCCTTTATTGATTATCATAAAGGCAAAACATTTGATCAGGTTTAATTGCGTCGTTTGCATGCATGGGAGGAAGTTGTTTGTGATCATTAGAAGGTTGTGCTGGATGTAAAAACTCGAATTCATCGTCCTATGTCATTGGTATTTGACAGTACAGCATGTTTAGTTAGAATTAATTCAGCGGTTGAAAAGCCTTTGAGATGAAGATTCGGGTAATCCCTCTCATAGTCCGTGTGAACTCAAGATTTGATTGCAGCATGTCTTTCCCATCAATGGTCATTATTAGTATTCAACATCTCGCTAGGATTGGTTGAGTGGTTTGAAGTCTATGGGAAAAACATGGAGTGATTGTTTCGACTTGGTGCTTCGAAATCCAAATTGTACCATCTTCTTCATCGTGAGTGGTCACTGTCAGCTTACAACCTTTCGCCAAGATTGATGGAACGGTTTGAAGTATATGAGACATTTTTGTGTGTGTGTGATTCTTTCTTGGTGGCGCGTGAAATCTGAATTAGAATTCTTTATGTCCTTTCATTAGAAAACCACTATCAATATGCAATATTTTACCACGTTTATTGAGCTACGCCAATGCCATATCTACATAATCAATTTGAAATATTTGAAAAGCCTAGAGCTACATTCACCAACGGTCAGTTAGCTATAAATCAAATATGGCTATTAGCATCCATAGGCATACGAAATAATTTCTCATCAAACGCAATGGCTATTCAAATAAAATTCTGACATTACCAGGTCATTTGTCATTCCTAGGTTCTTAATTCAAAACATGTATAGAAACAGAGGAAAATGATTACCCTTATTTCATTTCCAGAATATTTGTCCTCTGCTGTTATGAATCCTGTACAACCAAGACGTAAATAATGTTGGTTACTTAAAGTGAAGGCATTCCTAGAAACAACGAGAAACATGCATATATATCTCCATAACCCAAATCCAAACCTTCAGGCTAAAAATGCAAAAATGGCTTTAAACGGATTTAAAAAATGCATAACCCAACAAAAGGACTAACAATATGCCAAACAAAAGACTGTTTACAGGGGGATAAAGTTCACATCCGAAAAAAAATTAACATAGGAAATTTCAAACCGTATGGGACACATCCAATTCTACTGAGGAAGATTTTCCCCTCATCCTCCCTGATAATTCGTACACTTGGAACAATGTTAAAAATTCGAGAAGTAAAACTTGTTAGTAAGGTGACTGAGTTGAGCTTGTTTCCGGGACGCCAACTCCTCGATCCTTGGTCGAATCTTCGTGAATGCGAGAATTAGAGCTGATTCTGATTCCAAGTCATTTCTGTACTTCGTTTTTATTGGTGTTAATACAGAGAAATCCTGTTTACACAAATATGTTGATGGAAATAGAAGAAATTGTGCTGTCATTAATTTCATTGTACTCTTTTCGAGCATACATACAAAAGTCACAAATTCACAAGTTATCGAATTTCATTTGCAGTGAACTGTCAACAGACATTTAAAGCACACCTCCAGAACCAGCCCCCCAGAAACGTCGCGTACGCCCAGAGGTACGCGTATTCCCGGTTGAATGGCACTGCCATAAATGATTGCTTTCTATTCGAAAAGCTGATGATAGAGAAACACACAGACAAGTACATACATACATACATACATACACACACACACACACACACACACACACACACACACAAGAGAGAGAGAGAGAGAGAGAGAGAGAGAGAGAGAGAGAGAGAAATACAGACATAGATAATTCAGTAGCGAACTTTCTAAGCTTGTTGAAAACTGAATAAAAACGTCATTTACAGCATATAAAAGTATAATGTACTTACAGTACAAATTAGTTTAATACTATTGTTTTATGGTAGTATTTATAGTACCTTGTTAAAACGTTTGTCTTCAGACTGTCAAACATAAATCGCACCGATCGGTGTGGTAAAATAGTATTCTTCCGTACTATTTCACCGTAAATTATTAATTATACAAAAAATTTTTGAATGACAAGTGAGGTACGATGATGTTTTAAAAACTAATCATTTGGGGGGACCTGGCCCTGATGGGCCCTCCCGTGACTACACCTCTGCGACAACTACAAATTAAATATTAAGCAACAAAGTCAAGGTATTCCGAAACATGCATAAATTTGAAAATAAAAAAATTACAATTTTGCATGTTTCCTTAAGAGATTCATTTCATTAGAAAGTGGAATTCATACACTACTTCTGCAAAATTTTAGAACAAATTATTAGTTATCGACCAAATGACCAATATAATGACTAATATTTATTTTGCTCTTCATCTTGTCGTTCTAAGCAGATTTGAAATATGTAGTAAAAAGCAATGTCCCTCGAATTTCACTCAATACAACTTCCTTCGATCTTTTATTTCTCTCCAAATCTCTTGCATCACATGGCCTATAGCAACAACCGGTTCCAATTAGAAATGAATTTTGATATAAGATCCATCTTATAGCAAAAAATTGGAATCCTCAGAAATTTAGGTGTCTTTATGACAGTTACTTCAAAAAGTACTTCAGATGTACCTTAACTTATTTCATTTAAATTCACACAACCCAAACTGTCATTTCCATATAGTATTCAAATTATGACGAGCTGAAATCTCGGCACAATTTGCCTATGCATCGTAACTATCATCTTTACTCATTTAATATATGTTGTCTTTTTCTTCTCCGCTCGTGCAAGTTTCCTGTTGATTGTGACTTTGGTAGCATAACACATACGTTCCTATAGGCAGTAGACCGAGATTGTAAGGAGATTGTAAGAATGTGTAGAATACGAAACTAATATCTTGCACTTGTCTTCTGAATATCCGCTTGTTGTGATTTTCCTATATAGACAATTCAAAATTTTATTTTGTCTTATGCTTCGGTTTCTCATATTAATTGATCTGTTGTATCTCTCATATGTTAATAATTTTCTGCATTGTATCGATTTGTTGACAATTGTATTGATTGCTTTTTCTTGAGAGTATTGATTTAATAGTTCTTAGTTCCATTTGTAATCATTGCAATGTTTGGTTTTCATATTGTTAATCAAAATGGTGCACTACGTTTTGAGGGCTTCTACAAATTAACCTATGTAGCATGGTTGTCTGCGGATGTTTTATTAGTATTTGACTTCGACAAACTCACTCTGATCTAGATTTTTTTTTTTTTGCTTTACTCTGAATAAGCTTCTTACATAGTTACTAAGTTGGCCTTACATATGTTAAGAGAATTCCTGTAAAGTGTAAATAATAATCTATTCTAAAGTTCATAAATTTTGAAAGTTCACATAAATTCTATGCTTGATTTCAAACGCACGTGTTATATAAATGTATGTGTTTGCTAAAAGTCATTATTAACTCTCGGTAAACAACATTGTCATATGCACATCGTATGTCTCAACGACTTTATATCAACAATTTTAAACAGTCTGTATATATCTCTATAAAATGGATGTTATAATAATTTGTTCACATGATTGCAGTAATATCACCTTGCGCTTCAATTGGTTTACTACAATTTAACAATAAAGACAATAAAGACAACATAACAATAAAGACAAACACTGAGAAATTTAGGAGAATAGTGATCTTGTATAAAGAAATGGGTTGTGTGACAGGAAGTGGTTCGTTTATAATACTTACCATCCTTTTATAACTGTACCAAGAACACTAATCCAAAATATCATAGTTTCAATGGCGTAAATGAAAGTTCATAAGGAGTGTTCTATCTTCCAGATTCATATATTTTCTGCTGTTTGCTTATACATCTTAATATGACAAATGTTAACTTTTACATAATATCTTGATTAAGGGGAAGGTTTAAACTCCAAAATCCTTTTTATGTACGAGACACGATGGATTAATTCTCGAGGTGTATTTTAGTTGCAAGATGTAACAAACAAAACTAAATGTAAACTACACACTAGGACAGAACATTTCAAGAGGATTCATGTTTTTACAATGGTATGAGGTGGATAGCCAGCAAGAACTCTATATGTTTTCCCTGAGCAGTACTCACATATATTTAGTACATGCATATGATAAAGTGGTATAAATGTTTTTGACTTACTTTAACATGCACATACATATAACTTGCACTTATATCCTCATTAAACAACTTTATTTTGTACTTCATTTTAAGCATAGGAGTGGAAAGACGACACAATTGCACGCACGATATTGAAACCTCTCTAAATAATAAACGATGAGAAAATTATAGGTGCTCTTGTATCGTCACTCATTGTCTGTAGAATTGCATCCCAGGCACTTAACTTTGTTTTACATTTTACCCACGCAGCTAGTATGGATAGTCATGTTACTATAACTTAATGTTTATACAATTCAAATTATTTTACTCTTGTGTACTACTGACATGTCCAGTACGTTCAGCCTTTCCCACTAGAACTATCACATTTGTTCTCCGTCTAGACACTTAAGACACGCGAATGAAGAGACTGTAGCAAACATCAAAACGAGTAGTTTCATGTTTTATTAAATATATCGCTAATAATGACGACGAATATCATCCATTTTTACTAAACTGAAAAGTGGTTGGAATCACACAATTTTTAACATAATTATTAAATTCAATTTCGAGGCTGGTAGAAACGTTAACGGTTCCAAAATATGTGGTCTAATGTAACCAGTAACAGGAAGTCACAGTTATCTTGTAACTCGATGTTATGCCATGAGACCGCCACCAAAAATAGATTTTGAAACCATATATGGATAGTCCATTTCTTTTAGAGTTACTGCTTCTGATTGAGAAAGAGACTAATTTTAAAATTAACACTTTTGGATCTGAATCAGTGGCATGTTGTTCTAAACAGTACGGTGATTTGATTTCGTTATAGTACTTTCTATTGCCATGCTGATAATTGATACCTTTGTCAGCTTACGTTTCACATATTTTATATACAATGACTTAAAAAATTAATTACTGGGGGTTCTTATATTGTTTGTATGGTCATAGGACAAACTCTGCGTCTTGATTAGGTAGGAAGCAAGGCTGAGTTATTTTGATTTAATTGAATATTCTCTGACTTAGACGTTTTACTGCCTTTGAAATCTTCTTTTTTGTTCTTTTCTTTAAAAATTTTTATGTGTGTTGGGATTCCTTGACTGACATATTTTATTGGTTTTGGAAACTTCCTTTTTAGACCATGGGCCAAGGGGTGATAACTACCCCCTAGGAAACTTTTGCCACTATATTAGAAATGTTCCTTAGGGACCTTAGAATCAAAAAATAGTTGTTGGTAAACATATAAGTGCAACACCTGTGTTCTGGGGTTCTTAACTCTTTAGCACCCGTGCATATTTACAGACATCGATGGGATCTCTTTAAATGACCGTAGATCAGAACGTTAGTACAACATTGGAACAAGTTATACCTTGATCGATTTGTAAGACTGTAGGCTTTCAGTTTTCGTTATGAACGGGACATTTCTGTGTACAAAGGGAAACTAATTGAGGGATAGTTAAGAAAATTTCTCATAAAAACGTCCCTCCTCACGATTCTTTTAGTTATTATGTAGCACCACTGCAAACTACGTGAATAATAAAATGTATTTATGTGCCCCATTTCATGTTCAACTTAGACTGAAATTCCATCTTGATCCATCATATATCAGGAAAGGAAATTTGTTTTTTTTATAGTTTTCACAGAGTTCATAATAATAGATTTTCATGAAAGTACGAGTATGACTTTGTGTCAATGTCCCGACAGTCAGTGCAACACTGGAACAAGTTATACCTCGATCGATTTGGAAGGGTGTAGGCTTTCAGTTTACGTAACGAACAAGACATTTCTGCGTACAAACGAAGAATAATTGAGGGATATTTAAGAACATTTCCCTTAAAAAGTCCCTTCTCGCGATTCTCTTAGTTATTACGTGACAACACTGCTAACTAGGGGAATAATAATATTTATTTAGGTCTTCTGTTTTATGTTCAACTTAAACTGAAAATTTCGCCTTGATCCATCCAATAGCAGCAGAGGAAATATGTATTTTATAGTCTTCACAATTTTCATAATAATTGCTTTTATCGAAGTATGAGTATGACTGTGTGTCAATGTTCCGTTTTATTTTTCTATAGAAAACAAGTTATACAAATTATGTTAGTTAATTTTCTCATTCGTTATATTATGACAGATTCCCAATACCGAGAAATCCCCCATGAAGGTTTTATGATTTGTTCGTCCACGGTATAATACAAATAATTCCAAGCAATAATTTTACTGTTGTGCGGTTACATTATGTTCCTTTGAAAATACTTGTTGTTCTGCTATTCTACAATGAATACACTTCCAAACATGTCTGCTGATACGTGAAGTTATCAAACAACCCTCGAAGTTATGGCGTATTTCATGTATTCCTATTACATGTGCACACAGATAATCGCACTTAATATAGTATGTAATATGTAGTATTTTTAATTGCCGTAATATTAAATAATTTGTTATATTCTTTGTGTTCTTGTCTGTTTGTAAGCTGATAATAGTTGCACATTCGCCCTAAAATCCTCAACTACAATAATTTGTATAACTTAATGTCTATAGAAAAATAAAACGGAATATTGATAGAAAGTCATACTCATACTTCGATAAAAATCAATTATTATGAAAATTGTGAAGACTATAAAATACATATTTCATATGCTGCTATTTTATGGACCAAGACGAAAGTTTCAGTTTAAGTTGCACATAGAATAGGACACATAAATACATTTTATTATTCCCCTAGTTAGCAGTGTTTTCACGTAATAACTGTACATTGCCACAAAGTCATACTCGTACTTCCATGAAAATCCATTATTACGAACTCTGTGAAGACTATAACATACCTATCTCCTCTGCTGCTATTTGATGGATCAAGACGAAATTTTCAGTTTAAGTTGAACATGAAACAGAACATCTAAATAGATTTTATTATTCACCTAGTTAGCAGTTGTCACATAATAACTAAGAGAATCGCGAGAAGGGACTTTTTAAAGGGAAATTTTCTAAAAAATCCCTCAATTATTCTTCGTTTGTACGCAGAAATGTCTCGTTCGTTACGTAAACTGGAAGCCTATGCTCTTCCAAATCGATCAAGGTATAACTTGTTCCATGTTGCACTGACTGTCGGAACATTGACATAAAGTCATACTCGTACTTTCATGAAAATCTATTATTATGAACTCTGTGAAAACTATAAAAAACAAATTTTCTTTGCTGCTATATGATGGATCAAGATGAAATTTTCAGTCTAAGTTGAACATGAAATGGAACACATAAATACATTTTATTATTCACGTAGTTTGCAGTGTTGCCACATAATAACTAAAGAATCACGAGAAGGGATGTTTTAGGGGAAATTTTCTTAACTATCCTTCAATTAATTTCCCTTTGTACACAGAAATGTCCCGTTCGTAATGTAAACTTAAAACCTACAGTCTTACAAATCGATCGAGGTATAACTTATTCCAGTATTGTACTAACGTTCTGATCTACGGTCATTTAAAGAGATCCCATAGATGTCCGTAAATATACGCGGATGCTAATGGGTTAAGGGCCCTAGGACCCAGGTGTTGCACTTATATGTTTACCAACAAGTATTTTTTGATTCTAAGGACCCTAAGGAACATTGCTAGTATAGTGACATAAGTTCCCTAGGGGGGGAGTTATCACCCCCTTGGCCCATTGACTATTTGTCCTCATCACTGAATTTTAATGTCTATTGAGAGTGTCATCTACTGGCGCTACGCATTTATTGTTCTCATCAGAAACTAAGGAGTTTTGCCGGGAAATGCAACAAAAATATCCATATAAATGCATCTGAGGTAGTGCACTGTGGAATCTGGTACTTCATTTGGGATATCAAGTAACACATATTCAATTTGCCGGAAATATTTGATGTAGTAAAACCTAATGAAACGTTTATATCTTACATAAATAATACTTGTTGCAATTCTATTTTTCTATTCTTACTCAGAATAATTAATTACATATTATTTGATATATCAAAGAAAATATTTGATCAGTCATCTTTCATTGTAGGTGAGGTATATTGTATCCTCGTCGCCAAAAGTGCCTTTACATCGCCGTGACGGGTATGTGACTGTGCAGTACTCTAAGGAAGGGATGGTTGTATAAGAATTTGTGATTAATTTTGAAGAATTTTTATTTTGACTAGGGATATAACGTAGGTATAGAGAGTAAAGGCACAGATTTCAAGCATCAGTGCACTGTCATCTCTTTTTTTGAATTTATTGCCTTATATGTTGAGTTAAACACCACAACATCTGTCACTTATAGCGTAGATTATCTTACTTTTTAAAATTGCCACTTTAGCTTATTTGTCCAAACACTAATCTCCAGACATGATGTAGAGAAGAGAAAGAAAGAGATACAACATCTGTAAGATTTATGTAATTCACTAAGGAACTATAGGGACTGACTGAGCAAATTACTGCTACTAGCGCTTTTCACTCTTCAGGAATTTACTACGACATGTTTCCTAAGTCCTAAATCTGTGCATGAATTATTTCGCCTCACTGTAATTATTTGGAAATGGAAACTGATTACGCTGAATGTGAATATGTTTCGCAGTCGTAAAGCAAGGAACGTAATAAATGTAAATAAGGCTCTCATTATTATATAAAACACAGAAGTATTTATTTCGTGTATATAACAATATAATACAGTAACTAAGCAACATCATAATCACTAACGCCCGCAGAGTTTTTTCCAACCGGGGGGGGGGGGGACAAAAGACCCATTAGAAAAATCTTTGAGTTTTACGTCCCACGATTATGTCGGTTAGGCTAAAGGAGACGGTGATAATGAGTAATGAATGAAATGGTGGAATGAAGAAAGTGGGAGGAAACGGGAGAACCTCGAGAAAACCCACGCACACGGTCTTTGTCTAACACAAAGTTCAATTGGTGTGTGTAAGGGTCGAACCTGGGACCCCAAGCACCAGAGGTGAAAGCTGTACCAGAGCCACGCCTTCCTTGAGTCAAACGGCCCCGCGTCAAAATGGCCCGAGTCAAAAGGTCTCCGCAACAAAAGGATGCGAGACAAAAGTTCCGAATCGAAACGCAACTCATCAAAAGGACCCAGGTCGAAAGGGGCCGAATCAAAACGCCCC